>NW_006159776.1:4102281-4170927 GCF_000334495.1 Tupaia belangeri chinensis | reverse complement strand
ATCAAAACCACAATGAGATACCACCTAACCCCACACAGAATGGTGAAGATTTTAAAAAACAAAAAATGGTAAGTGCTGGCAAGGATGTGGTGAAAGGGAAACTCTCCTACACTGCTAGTGGGAATGAAAATTAGTCCACCCACTGTGGAAAACAATATGGAGATTTCTCAAAGATCTATGAATAGAACTACCATATGACCGAGAAATTCCACATTTGGATATCTACCCAAAGGACAGGTGGATGCTCAGTCAGAAAAGTGCTTGCACGTCCATGTTTATTGTGGCATTATTCACGATCGCTAAGACATGGAATCTACCCAAATGTCCACAAACAGATGAATGGATTGAAAAAGTGTGATACATATACTCTATGGAATACTACTCAACCATAAAAAAACAACAAGAACCTGGTTTTTGATAGAAAGTGGGCAAATATGAAAGATTTACTGCTGAGTGAAGCAAACCAGGCTATGAAAGAGAGACATTGTATGTATCCACTTAATGTATACCAACTGTCTGCACTCTATAGTGGAAATGGAAAGATTAGAGGATATAGATGCATGGAAAATGGTTACGGATACTAGATACAGTGTGGGAAGATACTGGAAGAAGGGGGACAGTGTGAGGAAAAATAGTAAGGAGAAAAATAGAGAGGCAAGGCATTTATGGGACATGGAAATAGATTATTATCTGTTGATGATAATGTGTATAGTGTCCTCAACTGGACTGGTATGAAATATGTTCACAGTGGGAGAATTCATTTTACAAGGTAAGTGATGTGTGGTGATTGAATGTGTAAAAAGATTTAAAAAGAAAATGAGCAAGGGGAAAAAAAATAGATTTCCCATACATCCTATACAGAGAAGAAGAAAAAAGAAAAAAGAAGAAAGAAAGAAGAAAGCTTTCAAATCAGAGTCACCAATCATGCTGGCCTGCAACACTATCCTTACTTACTTTTTTTTTTTTGAGAGGTTTTTGCCATAGGGTGCATGCGCTCGCCAGACAGACGGAAAGTGACAGAGAGACAGAAAGCGAGAAATCACCCCCCCACGCCGCAATCCCTTCTCCTCCATTCTCCTCTTGGGATCTTGGGCACGCATGCACATACACCCAGGGTGAGTTTTAAGCCACCGGGTCCGGGATGTGAACCGTGGTCAGCTACATGGGAGTCCAGCGACATAGCCATTACGCTAACTGCTGGTCCCTATCCTTATTTTCTTATACTCATCCTTCAAGACTGAGCTTAGAAATCATTTTTTTTTAATTATACTTTTCTTGATTCCAAAGTCTACCCCCAATTGGGCTGCTAGAGACCTCTCTAGTTGTTGGTATACAGCTGTTTTTAGAATGGCAGTCTTTCCCTCTGTAAGCCGCTTACAGAATACATCTATACAAATTAATGGGGAGGATAAAAGCCTACCACATTCTCTATGCTCCTTCTTTACTTTTCCATAGCATTTATTCAGTACAAACATGCCACATAATTGACTCATTTTCTTCACTTATTATCTACGTCCCCTGACATAATTATAAACTTCTGGAGGACAGGGATTGTTGTCTATTTTATTCACTGATAAATCTCTATACTTTCAATAATGGTTGGCACAGGTGAGGCACACAGTAACCAGTCATCTATGAATGAAGGAATTGATCTCAGAATCTGTATGTTATATCCAGTATATTTCCTCTGCCTATCCATGATGACAGAAAGTTCTCTAGATTCACTTTCATCAGAAAAGGAAGGGTGTTCCTTAACTCTCATTCTTTACAAAACACCAAAGATAAAGCGAGGGGCCGACAGATGGCATGATGGTTAAGGCACTGGACTCCCTCATGGCTGACCATAGTTAAGTCCTGGATCTGGTAATAATGCTGGGTACATGTGTGTGTGCCCAAAATCCCAGGAAGAAAATGGAGAAGAAGGGATTGTGGCATGGCCATCCCCCCGGTGGATGATTTCTCACTTTCTTCAAAGATTTACTGCTGAGTGAAGCAAACCAGGCTATGAAAGAGAGACATTGTATGTATCCACTTAATGTATACCAACTGTCTGCACTCTATAGTGGAAATGGAAAGATTAGAGGATATAGATGCATGGAAAATGGTTACGGATACTAGATACAGTGTGGGAAGATACTGGAAGAAGGGGGACAGTGTGAGGAAAAATAGTAAGGAGAAAAATAGAGAGGCAAGGCATTTATGGGACATGGAAATAGATTATTATCTGTTGATGATAATGTGTATAGTGTCCTCAACTGGACTGGTATGAAATATGTTCACAGTGGGAGAATTCATTTTACAAGGTAAGTGATGTGTGGTGATTGAATGTGTAAAAAGATTTAAAAAGAAAATGAGCAAGGGGAAAAAAAATAGATTTCCCATACATCCTATACAGAGAAGAAGAAAAAAGAAAAAAGAAGAAAGAAAGAAGAAAGCTTTCAAATCAGAGTCACCAATCATGCTGGCCTGCAACACTATCCTTACTTACTTTTTTTTTTTTGAGAGGTTTTTGCCATAGGGTGCATGCGCTCGCCAGACAGACGGAAAGTGACAGAGAGACAGAAAGCGAGAAATCACCCCCCCACGCCGCAATCCCTTCTCCTCCATTCTCCTCTTGGGATCTTGGGCACGCATGCACATACACCCAGGGTGAGTTTTAAGCCACCGGGTCCGGGATGTGAACCGTGGTCAGCTACATGGGAGTCCAGCGACATAGCCATTACGCTAACTGCTGGTCCCTATCCTTATTTTCTTATACTCATCCTTCAAGACTGAGCTTAGAAATCATTTTTTTTTAATTATACTTTTCTTGATTCCAAAGTCTACCCCCAATTGGGCTGCTAGAGACCTCTCTAGTTGTTGGTATACAGCTGTTTTTAGAATGGCAGTCTTTCCCTCTGTAAGCCGCTTACAGAATACATCTATACAAATTAATGGGGAGGATAAAAGCCTACCACATTCTCTATGCTCCTTCTTTACTTTTCCATAGCATTTATTCAGTACAAACATGCCACATAATTGACTCATTTTCTTCACTTATTATCTACGTCCCCTGACATAATTATAAACTTCTGGAGGACAGGGATTGTTGTCTATTTTATTCACTGATAAATCTCTATACTTTCAATAATGGTTGGCACAGGTGAGGCACACAGTAACCAGTCATCTATGAATGAAGGAATTGATCTCAGAATCTGTATGTTATATCCAGTATATTTCCTCTGCCTATCCATGATGACAGAAAGTTCTCTAGATTCACTTTCATCAGAAAAGGAAGGGTGTTCCTTAACTCTCATTCTTTACAAAACACCAAAGATAAAGCGAGGGGCCGACAGATGGCATGATGGTTAAGGCACTGGACTCCCTCATGGCTGACCATAGTTAAGTCCTGGATCTGGTAATAATGCTGGGTACATGTGTGTGTGCCCAAAATCCCAGGAAGAAAATGGAGAAGAAGGGATTGTGGCATGGCCATACCCCCGGTGGATGATTTCTCACTTTCTTCTGTCAGTCTCTCTCTGGCAAGTGTACGTGCCCTATGACAAAAACCTTAAAAAAAAAAAAAAAAAGTGAAATGTCCACATCCCACAAATCCTAATAGCTGATGTATCCAGGGGCCTAAGGGATGTCTCTTTTTAATTTTTTTCCTGAATAATTATATGTATGAATTAATTTTTAAAAAATCAAATGGCTAGGACATTATAGATAATATTACATATATAATGTATATTTTGTTACATAATTTTATAACTATGTATGTATGTGAGGAGTCTTTAAGAAGTTCATCAATGAACATTTTATGTGAACTTTTTCACGACCTCTCATGTATGTGTATACATCACATAAGAATGAAAAAGGCAAGTATAAATCTAAGTAGAAAATCTAAGAGCTCAAAGAGACAGACATGATTTGAATTCTCCCTCCTCCATTTACCAACCGTATGATCAAAATCAAGTTACTTAGCCTCCCAGATACTCAGTTTTCTCATCTCATGAAATATCTATGAGGCAGAATATTAATCTAACTCATCATGTAAGCGTGAGGATTAAATGAGATAATGTAGGCAATGTGCCCAGTATTCTAAATGTTGGTTTCCTTTCTATTTCTCTAACAAGGAGGTTTAAAATAAATTAGAAAGCTTATCTAAATCCTTCAAAATACATTCTCATTTGAAATAGAAACAAATTGATGTTCAAAAGAGAAATAAGCCACTCACCAGATAGGATCAGACATGATGTCATTATAATAACTTCTGGTAAAGCCAATTAAGCACTCACTTAAACTCTTTTAATTCATTTAATAAGAGCATTGCGGAAAACTTTCCCACTGTCATCAGGTGACTGGTCCAAAAAAGTAGATCTCATGACCTACTTGTGCCTAAAAATTACAGGAAAAAAAGGAATTCAGGCTTTAAATCAATGAGCAACACATCAAAGGTGAAAAAGCAGATCCAGGCTACTTCCTCTATCTGTTTGCAGTTAATCCTGTTGTTAACACCTTTGGAAGTGGTGGCTGTTTCATTCATTTGTTTAGGCTATGCATTTTTGCATTCTTCTTTTCCTTCTTACATTACATGCATTGTCAGGTGTCCCTAAATTGGGATTAAATTGTGTTTAAAAAAATGACAATTTGGTGCCAGTTAGTGGAGTGATGTTTAAGGTAGCTGGATCCCACTGGCTGACAGTGTGGTTCAAGTCCTGGACCTGACAGTTTGGGAAATATGCTGGACACATGTGTGAGTGCCCAAAATCCTGAAAGGAATGAGAAATGGAGAAGGGATCATGGTATAACCTTCTCCCATGAGGAGTGTTTTCTCATTTTCCTCCTCCCTCTGTCTCTCTCCAGTGAGTATACATGTTCTCTGGAAAATTAAAAAAAATGGAAGCTCATATATAGTAGTCTCCTCTTATCTGTGGGGGACATACACCAGGATCTCCAGTAGATGCCTAAACCACAGAGAGCACCAAATCCTATACAAACTATGCTTTTTTCTATATACTTACAATAAGCTTAGTTTATATTGGATTGTTAGAAAAGTCATGATGCATTTTTTGCATAGAAAAACAGAAAACTACATCATGACTTTCCAGTGACCCAAGTAAATTATGCACATTAAGACATTAACAATGGACAACAATAAAATAGAATAATTATATTGGGTCATTGGAAAAATCATGATGTAGTTTTCTATGTTTTCCTTTGTAAAAATACTTCATGACTTTTCTGACCACCCAGTACTATAATAAAATTGATGTGGTCTCTCTGAATGTCTCAAGACATCTTATTGTACTGTACTCATCTATATTTGGACCATGGTTGACTCTGGGCTACTGTAACTATGGAAAGCAAAAACTATGGATAAGGGTGGACTACTGTACTGTTACTTAAATGTTCTCAAATCCAGAAAATAATAAGGAAGACTGATATTGAAATCTTTACCTAATATGAGAAAAGAAAAGAAACAGTGAGTCAGGAGCTTGGAGGAATCTCCCAAGAGTCAAGAAAGAGATGAGTTTGAAGGTGGAAGAGTAACCTGGGCTGTGTGTAGAGAATTGTGTCAGGAAGTGAGTAGCACCAAATATGTGGTGGATTTGGGGGTACAGCAAGCTCTAGATACTCTAGCAAGGCAGGTAGTAGGGGTACCACAGAGGAAGAAGCCTGGTTTGTTGACCCTTACTTGTTGGATAGGGTAGCGAGCAACTTCTCTGAAGCCAAAGTTGCACATGGAGTCCTGAGGTTCTGAGGTTCAGATGCTTGGTGCTGCTGGGAAAAACATTTTAGACAAATTGTCATTAGCAATTAGAAAGAGAGAAACCCCAGCACATAACACAGTAGTGACTATTGTATGTATTTAGTTTTCTAAATGCTTTGAGCTAGGAATAAAACAGGGTTAGGAGTTAGTAATTCATCAGAAAGTTTCAGGTCTGAGTCCTCACTATTTAGGGCGATAAGCTCCACAGCCTCTACATGACTGAGGGAATTTCAGGATCAAAGAACTTCCAGTGCTAAAATCAGGACCACCCAGGAATATAGAAACAAGTTGATCACCCTACCTCTATCCTTGTTTTCTCATTCCATCAACCAAAGCAGGATTTCAGTTCACCTCTTGTTTCACAGTTGCCCTGCCTACTCTGTGGCTCACTCTTTGGACCTTCCCTATGATGATTGTTTGAGTCTCAGGTTACTCAAGTGACCCATCCTATCACCTCCTAGAGAGAGCTATGATTTATTAAAGTCAGGGAGAACATTCAGTTGCATTAACGTGACACACATTGAATAAGATATAGATGCATTATGATGCATGGAAATCAGTAGATGTATGTTGTTATTTGTATCTTTTTGTCATATGTTGTCATGAATATCATTGATTTTTTCATGGCTAAACCAAGTTTTAGCTTTCATTTTGAGTTCTGCAGGATCTGTAACAACACCAGTGCCCATGTTCTCATTAATCACACAAATCTGATCCACATTCAGCACTGAGTTATCTATACTCAAGTGCAGGTAAGAAGCATAGGCATAGGTTCTTTTTCTTTTTTTTGGAGAGATTTTCGCTATAAGGCGCGTGCGCTCACCAGACAGAGAGAGAGACAGAGAGACAGAAAGCAAGAAATCAGCCCCCGGGGGGATGGTCACACAGCAATCCCTTCTCCTCCATTCTCCTCTTGGGATCTTGGGCACACACGCACATGCGCCCGGCGTGAGTTTTAAGCCACCGGATCCGGGACGTGAACTGCGGTCAACTACATGGGAATCCAGCGACATAGCCATTACGCTAACTGCTGGTTCCCGAGAAGGCATAGGTTCTTGATCTGATTCTCTAGCAGGTGGATATCTCTCATCTCCACTTGCCTCTGTATATCTCAAATTTGAGTACATTTTTGTGGATTTTTTCTGAGCACTCACCCAGTAAGATCTTTTACTCTCTAAGGATTTCAGCTGCTGTGTCCTATTATGTATCTTCATGAGCAAATTTCACTCATTTATTTGGTCAACAAATATTTATTGAGAAATTGCTATGTTCCAGAGTGTTCTGCTATTGAGAATTAATAGTGAAAAAAAAAATAGGCAATAGCTCTGATTGCAGGGCATGTGTGCCAGTGGGGATGGGGTAAATAATGAAAGAATGAATAAATATGCAAAAGCCACAACTAACAACAGGTAAGCAAGGAAGTTATCAGGCTGTGCTGGATGTTAAGCAGACAATTATAGCTTTGATGAAAAGTTTGTGGGTGGTAACTTCTTGGTGAATAGGAAAGCCTATTCCAAAGATAGAACATTTAGGCTGAAATCAGAATGACAGAGGAGTCAACCACTCAGAGATTGGGCAAACAGGGATGCCTACTGTAGGAAAGGCTAGGAGCAAGGCCTAAAGGGAAATAAGCTTTAAGTGTCTGAGGAACATCAGAAAAATCCCAATGTGGGTTAAGGGGATAGGAGATGAGAAGATTAAAAATCACAGATAGGGGATAGATAACAAAGTCTCAAAAAGACCAGGAAAGGATTTGGGTTTTGCTTGAAGTTAATATATCATTGGAGGGTTTCAAGTAGGGGAGTGGTAAGATAGGATTTAAAAAAGTTATTTGTGGTGGGGCAAAGGGTAGGAAGGTCTGAGTTTGTGAGCAGGAAGTTCAGTTACGCTGCCACAGGGGTGGTCCAGAGAGAACTGATGGTGGTGTCAGCCTGAACCGTGGTGGAGAGGATGGAGAGAAGGGAAAAATAATGAAATACATGGCAGTAGTAAAGTCAACAGGACTTGGGACTGATTTGATGTAGGAAAGAAGATATAGAGAGTTGAATTATGGTGATAATAATGTCAATCTGGGACCTCAGGTCTTCTTTGGAATAATAATTTTTACAGATGTAATTAAGATGAGATTATCCTGGATTAGGGGGGTCCTGAATCCAATAGTGAGAATTCTGATAGGAGAAAAAGAGACCCCAGAGATCAGAGGAGAAGTTAATGTGAAGACAGTAGCAGAAAGTACATCTACAAATCAAGGGGTAGCTGGATTTTTCCAGGCACCGAAGTTAAAAGAGGCACGGAAACATCTAGTTTCAGACTTGTAGCCCCCTAAATTTTGAGAGAATGCATTTTTCTCAAAAATACATTTCTATTGTTAAAAGCCACCAAGTGTGTTGTGAATCTGCTATGGAAGCCATAGGAAACTACTGAAGGGAGGAAAAAGGAAAACAAGAATAATTCCCAAGGTTTTTAATTTGATCTACTTAGTGGATGGTCATACCATTTACTGAGATGGACAAGATTAGAGGAAGGGCAGGATTTTCTATAACTGGTCATGTCATCTAGAGGTGGCAGAGCAGAAGTTCCACATGAAGTAGAATTCTGGTCCAGCTTGCAGGAACAGGGAATAGAGGGGGGTAAACAGAGGTGGCTCCAGGCTTCGAGTTAGAGTTACAGAAAGGGAGGACCAAGAGCATTGTTCAGTGCAAGATTGACAGGTGGAATAGTGGGGTCTCTCCCCAATCTTCCTTCCCTTCCTTGGTGCTATAGGCTGAATGTGTCCTCCTGAAATTCGTATGTTGAATATAATCCTCCATGTGATGGAACTTGGGAGGTGATTAAGTCACAAGAGGGGAGCCTTCATGAATGTGGAGTGATAAGATAGGATTTTAAAAAGGGGCCTTATAAAAGAGACCCTTGGGTCTGCCCCATGCCTGGTGGTTGAGTGAGCCATAGTCCACATGGCTGACTGCACAGTTCTAATCCTGGCCCCAGCGACTTGAACATTACTGAGATAGGAAGTGTGTTCATGTTGGGTAAATTTCATTTTACAAGGTATAGTGATGTGCAGTAATCATATATGTGTGTGTGTATATATATATATATATATATATATATTCAGTCATATATATATATGAATATATATATGAATGTAAAAAAATAAAATCACTCAGTGCATGTGCGAGTGCGTTCAAAATTCTGACGTGATAAGAGAAATGTAGAAGAGATTGAGATATGACCATGCCACATTAGAGGTTACTTTCTCCTTTCTCTCTCTCCTGTCTCTCTCTGGTAAATCACACACACACTCTGGCAAAGGGGGAAAAAAAAGAAACCTCCTGATAACTCCTATACTACTTTTGCCATGTGAAGACACTTGGAAAAGACAACTGTCTATGAACCAGGAAGTGAGCGAGCCTTCACCAGAAACAAAATCTGCCAGTGCTTTGATCTTAGACTCCCCACTTTCCAGAGCTATGAAAAACAAATTTCTGTTGTTTATAAACCACTCAGTTTATGATCTTCTATTACAGCAACCTGAATGGTCTAAAACACTTAATGTATCACTTATTTAATTTTTGAGTCCCATTTGCTTCATTTTGAATAGAAGTTAAAAAAAAGGCACTTTTATTATTTCTGAGTGGAAATATTCTTCATTTTACTATTTTTCTTAGATTTACATTTTTTAAAACTTTATTTAACTTTATTTATTTATTTATTTTAATTTGACCAGAGAGGGGCAGTGTGCAAGAGAGGGAAAGTGAGAAAGCAAGTCTTCAGGTCCGGGACTCAAATCATGGTCGTACATGTGGGAGTTCAGCGCTCTTAACTACCATACCACCTGCGGCTCATCTTGGATTTACTTTCTAAAGATCAACATCAGGACCAGCAATTGGCATAATGGCTATGTCACTAGACTCCCATGTGGTCGACCACGGTGGTTCGAGTCCTGATGCATGCACATGTGCTAAAAAATAAATAAAAAAATATTAAAAATAAAGAAACTTTCAATAAATGGAGACATATAAAAAATTAAAAACTATCTTATAAAAATAAAATCAAACCAAACCAACAAAAAATGCAGAAAATTAACACCATCTAATGACATATTGGGAGACCAGCAGTTGGCATAATGACTATATCGCTGGACTCCCATGTAGTTGACTGCGGTTTGAGTCCTGGATCTGGTGGCTTAAACTCATGACGAGCGTTGTGTGCATGCATGCCTAAGATCCTGAGAGGAGAATGGAGGAGAAGGGATTATGGCGTGGCCATCTTTCCTGGGGGGAGATTTCTTGCTTCCTATCTCTCTTTCTGATGAGTACACGCACCCTATAGCAACAACTTCTCCAAAATAAATAAATAAATAAATAAGTTAAAGACCAACATCTTCCTGTTTTTATTCCATCTCATAATGTCCAGAGAATTAATTGTATTGCATCACGGTTGTTAAGGAGAAGAAGTTTTCCATCAGTAGAAGAAAGCTCTGTTACCTTGTAATATTTGGAGACTGAAAGGTATCTAAGCCAGCTGTGGTTTGAACATGTGATACCAAGTGCCTCAAAGTAATTTTGGTGTTTTTTTTTTTTTTTTAGGAATTTCTCAATTTTTCATACAAAAAAAATCATTCTCCTTCACAAGCCTGGTCCAGAAAGATCACTGTACTGTAATGTGGTATTTATAACCATGTCAAAGTATTTTATTGCAGAATAATTTTCAGATTGTAGAATCAAAGAAAAGCCTTTTCAAATCATTAAGGCGTTTGCCTCTTCCCTTCCATGTAAGATCACGGGTACTATGATTAAATCAAAGGAATTGCTCAATTCTCTTGTGTCAGTTGCCTATAAATTTTCAAGATTCAGTTAGCAGTCCTCCAATGTGTTGACAGATTCTTTAGGTTTTGGTTTCTGCGGTTAGAAAACATCTAGAAATCTGTAAATAATTGCCCCTCTTCCTTTGCTCACACTGTTTTCTCTGCCTGAAAACCTTTTGCTAACTCCTCATTGTTCCATCTATCCTGGTCTACCCAGTCCTTTAGGATACTGCTAAAAGGCCCCTCCCTACTTCTATGAAATTTTTTCTTTGTATTATATTCGTGATGAAGTGCAGATATTTGGAGAACTCGAGGCATTCTCTGCCTGCACTTCCAGGCAGATGTGACTCTACTTTCCTCTGAGCTCATGCCCATGGTGATTTCTGTGCCTCTTTTGGCTCATAGGATGCTGTCTGTTCTGAGTACCATAGTTTCCCTTGTCTTTTTCTTTTCCCTTTCTGAGCATCTTCACTCATACTCCATTCCCCTTAGGACAGCCTTATCTGGTGATTTATGCATTCCAGACACTGGAAAAGCTCAATGTGCATGGGTGGATGGATACATGTATGTGTGTGGTAGACATGCAAGAGTGTCGAGTGTATTAGCTATGAACTGTTGTGTGACTCTGTCTTTGCCTAGTTGCTTTCCTTGTCATTATACTGCAGGCGTGTACTTAGAACGTCCTGGAACATGGGCCTTGTTCTTCAACTTAGCTCCTTTTTCCTTATTCTTTAACTCTCCCCGATTCATCTTATAGCTCAGTCTATCATGAAAACTTCCTCTCAACTGACAGCTGGTTTTTCCTGGATAATTCAGTTGATCTTTTGGCCATGGATTCTCTTAACTGTGGCTTTTCTGCCTTGGCAGTAGAGTCTTGGGTTATATTGAATAAATCACTTCTGAGCTTTCTTTCATATATTCTACTATTGGACTTGTCTTGCCTTTCTTAGTGGAACAGTTTTCATCTTATTGACAGTAACCCAAGGGAGAGCTAAACTTCAGAGATATACCCTCTCTAGACAGACAGAAATTTAGCAAAAGGTATATAGTGGTGAGAGCTTATTTATCTATTAAATGTCATGAAAACCCTGTTTTAGAGTACAGAAAAACTTCCTGTGCTTTATAGGCTCATTTCTTAAGTAAGCGGATTTTGGAAGACCTCAATCATGTGATTGCTAGGTAAGTCACAATGAGGCCCCAGTATAGGACAGTATGACTAAGAAGAGTTGTTGTAAAGGTATGAGGCTGTTTTTCCAAAGTCCCAGGAAAATCAGACTCATTGCTTCTCTAACCCTTTTTATATAGTTGTGTCTACCTCACATCAATAATTTTACTGATGATATCAT
The DNA here is from genome assembly GCF_000334495.1 of Tupaia belangeri chinensis. NCBI lineage: Eukaryota > Metazoa > Chordata > Mammalia > Scandentia > Tupaiidae > Tupaia > Tupaia belangeri. The sequence continues at coordinate 4,159,022 of NW_006159776.1, read as the reverse complement.
TTAAAAAACATCACAGCAACCTAGAATTACTGGATGTCAGAAAATCAAGCTTTAGAGACTACCTAGTCCACCATTTACCAAAGCAAGGAATTGTATCTGCAGTGGTAGGTCCTTTTGGTGAGGGGGTCTGGACACAGTGCTAAATATCATCAACTCACAGAGAAATATTTCCTTTCTAATTCTAATTCTCCAGCCTTCTAATTAACCAAGGAAAAGGTAATAACTAAAGCCAAAACATTCTTATTGCATGTCCATTACTTACTAATCATCTTTATTTATTCATTTATTTATAAATGAAGTGAAACCTCAGACGCAAAACCTTCTGCCAGCAGCATTCTTTATGAGGAGAATTTCACAATGCTTATGTTGTCAATGTGTGTATTTTTCATAGTTAATATCTATATGTGGCAAGAGATATTCATTTTCTGTGTAAGGTTGGTAATATAAGGTGTCCTTGTGTAAAACATCTATGTAAGCAGGAGTGTAAGGTAACTAAAAGAAAAATAATATTTATTGAGACCCACAGAGTCTCAGTTTCTGGGAAGCCCCTTATAAAAAAAAACCAAACAAACAAAAAACAAAAAACAAACGCTCCACTTTCTGAAATCTACAGGTAGGTGCAGACAACGACCACATAGATACTTCTGCATTTCTCTTTAACAGACTTGTGGCATATGCATTTCTCATTGTGAGCTGCCTCAAAGCCTTCAGAGAGTGGGCAAAGCACCCATTCTAAAGAGTTCATTTCTTTAAAATAAGGTCAATTTTTTTGGACCCGATAATTTTTGCATCTCATTTCTGGCCCTCTGATTCGAGGTTTCCAGGAATTATTTTCACTGAGTATGTGACTTTATTCTTCCTTGTGGCAATTAACTCCTTAAGAATAAATGAGCAATGGGAAGCCAGGCGAGGCTGAGATGTGTTAAGGCATTCAGATCCAGGGGCCACACCTGTAGCCAACAGGCTTCACACAAGCCACAAGCCTCTCTCCTCTTGCTAGCCAGCTTCACTCATGGCTGAGCCAGGAAAGAGTCCAACAGATGCTCCCATGACTTCTGTCAAAAGATGGCCATGCTCCTCTCAAGAGCTCTCAGGACCTGTAGTCCCTTTCTCCAGCAAAAGGTGAACTGTCACCATAGCTGAGAAGAGGTGATGTCTTCAGGAACAGTTTCCTCTCAGTTGTCGTCTTAGCATTCACTTCTTCGAATCAAGTCAGGGAGGATAGATATTGGGGTCTGGAGACCATCTGGGTAGCATATTGGCCAAAAGGGATCTGTTTCTCTTTTTCCCTTATGGCAAGAAAACCATCCTCTGTTCCTGGGAAAATGATTAATGATAGCACACAGAAGCCAAAAACATATGAGCTTTTACTTTCTTTTTTTTCCTCCTACCTGTGGACAGATCGACTTTTCCTGTGCATTTTGGCTTTGGAGACTAAAAATTCCAGAAATCTCCCTGAGCTGTGTTTCTTGAAGGGCTTGTGGATTTGGTTGAAGGTTTCCTTTTTGGTGCACTTGAGCAATTATCCAGTGGAGACCACACAAGAATTTATGAAGCATACCAACCTGCCTTTGCCGTCCTCTTCAGCTTCTCCCTATCTCTGTTTGGTGAAGGCATGCCACACCAGATAGACAGGAAGGTACATTTGTAAGTTTGTAGTGACCTGAAGGAGTCTGCTGACTCGCCTCTGAGGTCAGGGTCACCTCCTGTGGTCACCTGACTTCAGATACTAGGAAGAGAACAGGAAATTGGCTGTCAGCTCCCCCTCCTCAGTCCTTCCTATAGTAGATTGAGGCTTACCAGCTTCCCCTTCTATTCTCTCTTGAACTGAGATCTGATTCTTTGCATATGTATAGGAAGCAGGGGTCTCGGTACCTTTCTGAAGCCTCTTGATATCAATGCAGCATCACCTCTCTGTCCCAACACCCTCTCCCACAGTCCTGACTCTTGCCTCCATTTTTTCCCCCCAAATTGGTAGTTCTTCCAGTCTTTGGGTTTCTCTATAGTTCTCCCTTTTTCCTACTCATGAGCATAAAGGGAAGTCCCTCTGTCATGACCTGAGCCTATGCATGGTGATTCATCCATGTTCATGCCTCCATATTGGTATTCTCATAAGAATGAACTCCTTATAGCTTCCTTTATCTCCCCTCCTCATACACAGAGGCCAGGGAAGGTCTGCTAAGGGGCCTCAACCTGCAGCGAAGCCTGAGCCGCACTTTTACCATAGGTAAGTCCTATTACCCTCCATCTAGCTTCCAGGCTAACTCTGTCTTTGGGGGATTGATTATATTCAAGGGTCACTTTTCCTTTTCATAGGCCCGAGTGTTGAATTTCGATAAAGGTAGGAGAACTCAACTTGGTGACTTTTGAAACCCATCCTCTCTGTGCCACCCTCTTCATCTCCTGGTTCTGCTTACTGCTTTATTTATACTTGTCCGTCTGTGCCACCCTCTTCATCTCCTGGTTCTACTTACTGCTTTATTTATACTTGTCCGTCCCTTCCTTCCTTCCTTCCTTCCTTCCTTCCTTCCTTCCTTCCTTCCTTCCTTCCTTCCTTCCCCCATTTCTCTCCCACTCCTACACCTGCCTCTATCTCTGGCTCAGTTACTTCTCACTTCAGAGTGCCGGGTCCTTGTCTTACTTTAGGTATCTGTGAGTCTCCTGAAGGCAGAGAATATGCCTAGTTCATTTCCATTTTCTCCTTTATTCACAGTGCAGTGCCTAGCATAGTGAAATCACTTCACTCGCTGGCTGAAAATTGAAAGAGATGATGAGACACACCCCCATAGCATGATATAGGAGATGCAATAGAGGCCTGTGTGATTCTACTTGCCCCCAAGAACATCTTAAATGAAATCAGAATCAGTGAGAGGAAGATGCAAATTGCAACTGTTCATTCTGTTTTCAGCCAGCATTACTAAATTCCTTTTCTATGCTAGGCTTAAGGAGAGAAAAAGACAAGTTTCTTTTCTTTTCTTTTTCTTTGTTTGTTTGTTTGTTTGTTTGTTTCTTTCTTTCTTTCTTTTTTAGCTTAGCGCTTACTGTCTAGGGGGTATATATATGTAGAAATGACAAATGATAAAATTAAAAATTGATAAGGGAGCTATATAATGGGTATCAAGAAAGTGATTATCTTTAAAAATTATTTTATAATATTATTTAAGAAAGCAGATGGTGCCTAGTTTCTCCAAGATCTAGAAACCCAGGATAAATTTGATTGCATCTGTTACAGAGTGGTCATTACTATTCTTTTGCAATTAATTGCATGTGTGATGCCTAATGGTTTCATACACATCTCTGGATTGTTTAGTTAGATGAGACTATATTACTTAGATAATTAAGCAGAGCTTTAGTAATAAAAAAGGGAACATCTAGTCAATAGCATTAAAAGCTTTTTAAAATTTATTTAAAACTTTGAGAAGTTTATAAAGTAATAATTGCAGAACTTTTTTGTCTCCACAGAGAAATTTGTATTTCTTTGTTAAATATTTCTTCCTTTTCCACCTTCTACTCACCCTCTTCCACCCACTCTCTACTACCTGCTCTCTACCACCCACTCCCTCCCTTATAATCTCTGTTAGCTACAGTTATCCTCTCTACTCTCCTATCTTCAGATCTTTCAAGATCCTCCATAGAGTGCAGACTTTGGTTCATACTGAGTGGGAATATACAGCATAAAATATCTATAAGGAGGACTTGTTTAAAGCATATTAATAAGGTTAATATTTTTATTTTTGACTATATTTAGCAGTATTCTAGTGCAGAAGGGATCAAATGATAAAATCCAAGTGTATTCTGAACATTAGTTTCTTATTTCAGATAAATAGAAGTGGATTTTGAGCTGGAAATAAACCTTCCTTTCAGAGGAGAATAACTGAACAAATAATGTGTTTGCCATTTCAATGTCTTAATATAATACTTGTCCCTTTCTAGTTTATAATGAGATTATAAAAATAAAATGATGTAACGTATTTTATACTGCTGCTGTTTTGGTATTTGCCTAAGTTCTATTTTCCATAATATTAGGTAGTTGGAAAAGTCATAACGTATTTTTCTATCTAAAATATGTCATGACTGGGATAAGCAGTTAGCGTAATGGCTATGTCGCTAGACTCCCATGTAGTTGACCATGGTTTGAGTCCTGGACCCGTTGGCTTAAACTCATGCCGGGCATGTATGTATGTGCATGCCCAAGATCCCGAGAGGAGAATGAAGGAGAAGCGACTGTAGTGTGGCCATCCCCCCTGGGAGGTGATTTCTCACTTTCTGTCTCTCTGTCTCTCTGGCGAGTGCATGTGCCCTATAACAAAAGCCTCATATATATATTTATATATATATATATATATATCATGCCTTTCTCAATGACCCAGTACTTTCAAATATACAATAAATAAAGCATTATTAAAATAGAACTTATGAGGGCCAGCAGGTGACATAGTGATTAAGGCACTGACTTCCACATGACCAATGATGGTTCAAGTCCCAGCCCCAGCATTTTGAAACTCATGCTACTGGACATGTGTGGGTCTGTGCCTAAAATCCCAGGAAGAGAATAGAAGAGAAGGGATTGCAGTGTGGCTATCCCTCCTGTGGGAGTGATTTCTCTCTTTTTTACTCTCTGTCTCTCTCTGTTCCTCCAGTAAGCACATGCAACCTATAGCAAAAATCTCTCTCTCTCAAAAAAAAAAGAATTTATGAAAGTATGGAAATTTACTATACATTAAATTACATATAGTTAAAAACCAGAAATAAGCAACATTCTGCTTTAGATCTTAAAGTCACCTTATCCCAAAGATCATTTATTTTCCCATTAGCAAGTTAGTGAATTACTTCATCTACCAATTATCTGATGATGTCCTATACTGTAGATATAAACTGGTATGGAGCTCTACATAATAAAAACAAAAGAAACCCTCCTCCACTATAGTGCAGTGCCAACACTAGTGCTCTGCGTGTTGAAAGCCATGGTGACCATGGTATAGAACCTGAGCTGATATGAAAACCATTCCCAGTGCATGCAGATAGACACCCAGGATCCTGAGGAACCGGATGGCTGGAGGAAAGGGGCGTTATGACATGATGAAAACCTATTCAGGGTGCTTTCTTTCTACCTCTCTCTCTCTAGCTCTCGTTCTCTTGTATGTATGTACATGTGCTTTCTAGCATAGAAAATGGTTTCAAAAAGAAGAATTTAACAATGACTATTTAAGGAAGCTTAATTAATTAATTAATTAATTATATAACCAGAGAGCTTATGTGCTCATTAGAGGTGGGGAAGTATGCCCCAATGGGGCACGTTCACATTGTAATCCTATCTCCTCCATTTCTCTATTTTGTCAGGATTTCGGACATGTATGTACACTTTCCTGGTGTGTTTTTTAAGTTGCTAGGACCAGGACTTAGATTGTGGTTAACCATGTGGGATTTAGCTTACTAAGCCACTGAATTGTAGGGCTGGTTCATGACGAAGTCTTTATCACTGAAACATGTATACTTAGGTATTCATTTGTTTTGGAGGAGCTGTTTGAACCAGCAAAATATATTGATGACAAATCTGAGTTTTCCAAAAATTTCTAGTAAATTTCAAACTATTTTAGCTGAGGTCTATGGAATAGACCTCTGTTCATAGGCTACTCATTCTTCCGTATATTGGAGGAGATTAAAAATAATTTTTTAAGGAGAATCCTGGCCTGGTGCCCAGGTATGTAGCTCTTAGGAACCCAAAGCCCACTAGAGCATCTTTATTAAACTGTGGATTATAACTGAGTAGGTCTTAAAGTTAATTTAGGGTACTACTGTCTAGTGGAAGTATAATGCAATCCAAAGATGTGATTTAAAATTTTCTAGTAACCAGGGGCCAGCCTCATGGAAGTCAACCCTCCACAGAAGTGAGGGGTTGGGGAGGATTGGGTTGGTCCTAGAATAATCCATGTGCACCCTATTTCCACCACTACCACACTGCAGTATATAATAAAACAATAACACAACAATAGGGTTCGCACTCCCATGAGAATGCAGTACTGGTTCTGATCTGACAGGAGGCAGAGCACAGGTAGTATTGTGAGCAACGAGATGTGGCTGCAAACAAAGAAGAAGCCTTGCTTACTTGCCACTGCCCAACCTTATCTGCAAAGACTGGCAACCCACTAGTCCATAAGACTGGCACTTGAGGGTGGGATTGGGGACCCCTGCTGTAAGGAACAATGTTGTCGACATGTCTGTGAGATTCTAATGCATTAATGGGGGGATAATGTATGTTGGTATAACAATAGTGGGCTACACCCCACTGTTAAAGCAAAGAATATTAAAACACATGTGCCCTTGGGTCTAGTACTTCCAGGAGTTTATTCTTTCACACCTAGAAATAAATGGAAGTAATATATGTCTACACAAAAATTCAGGTACACTAAATGCAATGTGGTATGTTGGTTTGATCTCGGAACATAAAGAGGACATTGCTGGAGAGACTAATGAAATTTGAATGTTTGAAGTTTAGTTAATAGTATGCATAAAAGTTGGTTTTCACTCATGACAAATATACCATGATGATAACAAGATGTTAGTATTAGGGGAAATGGAAATTATGAAAACTCTCCATACTGTCTTTCCAACTTTTCTGTATACCTCAAATAATTCTAAAATAGCACATTTATTAAAATATTTATCTACTAGGATTTTCTGTGTAGTACCACTTGTAAAAGCAAAAAAGTTGGAAAGATCCCACTGGGTTGTTGGAAAAGTCACGACATATTTTTCTATGCAAAAATGCAGCATGACTTTTCTAATGACCCAATAAATACCCAACCACTGAGGATTGCTTAAGTAATTTTGATGCCTCATGAAATGAAATTGTAGGCAGTTGTTTAAATGTTTTAGAATTGTGCTCATTAACAAGGTATTTATAATATATTAAGTGAAAAAGCAACTTTCCAAATATTTCATTTAAATACATGCATATGGAGAATTGGTAGAATGTCCTGAGTCAACTGAATTAAAGGAGATAAAAAGTTCTTGTGTGCGTGTGTGTTGTGTGTGCGCATGCCGTGTGCTTGCCAGGTTTTCTATATGATGGTTGTGGGTTTTCTTTTGTTTTGTTTTCTTTTAATTTGCAAAAGTGAAATGAGTGAGTCAGAGTGCCCTGACATAGGGGTGACAATGATGAAAGTACTCCCACCACAAACTTGGAAACATCAGATTGCCCTCTGAGAATTAGGCTCAGTAGTCAACAGAGAAAGTATTAGCACTGAGTTGGGAGAAATCTCTTTAAAGAATCAGAATGACTCACAGACCAGAATTAGTCTTGGGTATAAGAAAACTTGACATTCAGAAACTCAGTTCGGAATGTGTCTATCAGAAAGGAGTTGGTATGGTAGACTTGGCTAAAGGAGAGTCACAGGGCGCAAGTGTCATCTCAGCAGGTCCACAGAGGATACGCCACGTCAGACTGGCCTCAGTGTCTCTTTCTCCTTGATAAGTCTGTCCCATAGTGAGACGGAAGCATCGTGTTACTCCGCCTGATCCCATTAAACATTTAGATTACCCAGTTAATTCCCTGACTCTAACCAGAGTTAAGCCCACAAGAGAGCCTCCAGTTACTTGGCCTATCCACAGCTGGTCAGGCTGACACAGGCATCCATTCCCTTGACAAGGAGTTTTCTCATTGTGAACGAGCAGACTTGGCAGCTAATTTGATGAATGTCTCTATGTGCGCTGTTTGAGTGAGTCAGTGCTCTGGGTCCAGTCAAATCTGTAGCTCTGACAGGAGGAATTTATGAGCCTGAGAGGGGAAGGATCAGACTGTGGACTCTGAAAATTGCCTAAGATAATGGCTTCCTTTGGGCCTTGTCAGGCATACTCCCAGCCTCTTATTTCTAGTATGTAGTAGCTCACTTATTTCTACTGTGGTGCTTTGCCTTGCACATCCATCTGGCATAGAGAAAACCCATGTAGTCCCTTTCGGTAGGTTAGTGGAGCCCAGTGAGATGAGTGAGTTTGACAGGAACATGGTCAAAGAACTCAGATGAATGTGGGAACCCAACACACTTCCTCGGAGGCTTGAGTAGTTTCCAGGTGTTGAGGTTGATGGAGATTTCTCACATCCACTGTTACCACAGCTCTGTTGTGAGAGAAGTATTAGACTTGGAGTCCACAGATTTGGTTTCTATGGCTTTGGCCTAACTATCTAGGTGACTTTGTACAAACCCACATTTGGCCCTTTAGCTGCAAAATCAAGACTAATAATACCTCCCATATAGCTTTGTGCTATGCTTAATATGAAAGTGCACTATAAACAAAAAAGAATTTTACAAAGTATTATTTTTCTCTATTCATGAGCCTTAACTCAAATTTGTGTGTGATCAATTTTTGAAATGCAAACAAATTGAATCTTTATACCCTAGAAAATGGAGAGTTTACTTTCGTTATCACATAATACATAGAAGTGCATCAATTATTAAGAAGACAGGAAGTAATACCCAAGTATACTCAAAATTTTATAATGGAATATTTAACTTATTTTGAGAGTTCAATAACTGGATTTTTCCTGAGTTATTTCTGTGCATCCAAATTAGATTTTTATGTAATATTTCAAAAAACCAATTTCATAAAAGAGTTTATTTTGTTGTCACAGTTCCAAAGCCCTGGCTGGGTGAAGCCTACCCCATCTGGGAGTCCCTGGAATTATTACAGATAATTTTCTTTGAACCCTATTTACTTTCTTGTCAGTCCTGCTTTAGGCCCTATTTAGATTAAATTCATGACTGTTGCATGACCACAAAAGATACAGTAGAAGAAAACTCTTGGAATTATAGTCAGAAGACCCTCGCTTTATGAGTATCCCAGGTTCCTATCAATAAAATGAGAAAAAGACTTATCTTGAAGGATATGGTCTAAATGGGACACTGAAGGTGGAATTGCTTTGTAAATTATTTAAAGTTCTATTATTATTATTATTATTATTATTGTTAGATTCCTCCTTTGTTCCATACAATTGTAACATTGATAATTTTGAACTTACTTTCAAGGCCGAGATGAAATATAAGGCAGACTGACTTCCAAACACAGACTGCTTGATATCATCAACCATCTTGCTAGGACTTTGGGGCTTGGACGTGCCTATTGACAGAACACTCTGTTGATCGAAGCAACTACTGTACTCCTATCTGGATGTGCATATACATCCTAAATTATTTCTGTAACTAGCAATTTGCCTTTCTATTTTCCATTGTTCTTTTTTCTTCCTATTGATAACGGAATAAACCTGAACCTTCTCTTACTGTGTTACAACCTTAGATTCTGGAGACAACTGTTATGTTCCTTCCACCATATTTCTCTTTTCCATAGCTGATTCCTTCTACTATTCATTGCCAGAAATGTTTTTAAAACCCTCGAACATCTTGGCTGAACTATGGCAAGTGGTTGATATCTTCCTTAAGATCTGTTATACATGTTATATTTGAAAATGGCTAACATAGGGACCAGATGGTGTCACAGTGATAACACAATTGGACCCATGCCAGAAGGTTCTAAGTTCACATCCTGGGATCTTCCTGTCCTTCCCCACCTTGTGTGCATGTGTCTGTGATCTGGGATGGTTGAGATTAGAAGTAAGTCACAGCATGAAGACTGTTGAGAGTTGCCTGTCTGTCTCTTTCTCTGTGCTTCTTATTTTCATGAAGTAAGTAAAAGTTAATTAATTAAAAAATGGGTAATATTTATGGATCACATACTCTGCTAGGTATTGTTCTAAGAACTTTATATACATTAGCTCATTTAATTCTCACAACACCCTGTGAAATGATACTTATTATCCCCTATTTTAGAGGAAAGGAAACAGAGGTATGGGTAATTGGAACTTACCCAGATGGTTAAGTAGAAAAATCTGGGATTTGAATAATAAAAAGAATATATTTTGTTTTATTTTAATGTTATTTATTTTTTATATTTCTTTTGACTAATTAGCACAGGAGAATGCTAAACATTATTTGTTCATTAGTAGGCTTTTAAATTGTTTATTATTATTTATTTTAATTTTTATTGTCTATATGTTTTACTTTACTGCACAAATCCAAGTAGCTCTTTTCTGGATCTTGATTTATCCCACATGTTGCATAAAAACATTTGACGGTTTTTTTTTTAAAAAGAATTATTTTAGTTAACTTAATTAATTAATTATTTAATTTTAACTTGACCAGGCAGGGAAGGAGAAAGAGAGAGAGAGAAAGAGGGAGTGAGAGAGCAAGCCACCGGGTCTGGAACTGGAACAGCAGTCTGCCATATGGGAGTCTAGCACTGTTCACCACCACACCACCTGTTGGCCCTGATGGTGTAGTTTAAAAAGACCTTTATAGCAGTAATGTTTGATAATTTCATGGCTCAGAGATTTAAAGCAAAGGCAATTTAAAATGCACAGCCTGCTTCCTGTGCTAATGTCTATACTAATTTACCTATGATTTAGACTTCATAAAGTTAGTTGAAAACAATTCTCCTATTACAAAAATCCTTCTCTAATCTTGGCAATTGTTTCTGTATGATGGAAATATTTGAAAGTAAATTAGTCCTGCCGATCTGATCGATTTATTTCAGATCTGGTCTGTTGTCTTTTCCACTCCTCTCTAGCCCACAGGGCACTTGCAACTGGACCAGTGTTTTTAAAGCCCAGAATGTGGTAATTTCAGTGATGAAATATCAGGACTACCCTTTGTTTACTGAATAGGGGTAGCATTGTAGTGTATTACTCAAGACCCTCAATTCATGTTTCTAGAGTTTTCCTCTCTTGTGCATTTTTATCCATTACTGACTTCTTATTTGATTCATACTTCTTCCTCTACTTAGAATAACTTTAAGCTTTTTTTCCTGTTAAACTCTTCCTTGTCTCTTAAAATTTTATTGTGATTTTAAATTTATATATAATTACAAATAAAACATATTGTAATATAACTAATATCATAATTTTACAAATTTGTTTTACAAAAAATTTACAAATTTGCAAATTGTTTTTTCAAAACATAATGCATTGTGTAATGATCAAGACAGAACAATAAACATATACCAACTCAAATGTTATCCTTACTTTATACACATTCAAAATTCACAGCTCTATTTTGGAAAATACATTGAATTGTGACCAACTATCATGACTCTGCTGTGCTATAGTACTTTAAAACTCTTTCCACTTATCTACCTGCATTTTTATATCTGATAGCCAAAATTTTCTCATCTTCCTACCTCCCTCTCCTTTCCTACTTCTGCTGTCTTCCTATATACTCTCCACTTCTGTATAATTATTTCTTTAAGCTTCTGCTAATGAGTGATAATTTGCAACATTTGACTTTCAGTGCCTGGTTTATTTCACTTAGTGTTATTTCTCCAGGTTTGTCTTTGTTGCCTCAAATGACCGACTGTCCTTTTCTATGACTGAATAGTAATCCATTTTGAATATATGCCACTTATTTTTGTTTATTCATCAGTTGTGGACACTTATGTCAAGTTCACATTTCAGTTATTAAAAATAATGCCTCCATAAACATGAGAGTACATAGATCTATTTGTCATATAAAGTTAATTTCCCTTGGGTATATACACAGTAGTAGGATTATTGGATCATAAGGTAGTTCTAGTTTTAGTTCTTTGAGGATGGACTCTCTATGCTCTTTTCTGTGATGGCTGTACTAATTTGCATTCCCATTAGCAGTGCACAAGAGTTTTCCCTTTTCTTTTGTTTTTGGAGAGTTTTTTTTGCTATAGGGCGTGTGGGCTCGCCAGACAGACAGAGACAGACAGAGAGATAGAAAGCGAGAACTCACACCCCAGAGGGGACGGACACACCGCAATCCCTTTTCCTCCATTCTCCTCTCGGGATCTTGGGCACGCATGCACACGTGCCCAGCGTGAGTTTAAGCCACCGGGTCCAGGACTTGAACCGCAGTCGACTACGTGGGAGTCCAGAGACATAGCCATTACGCTAACTGCTGGTCCCAAGAGTTTTCCCTTTTCCACAACCATGCCAGCACATAGTTTTTTTTTCGTTTTAAATAATATCCATTCTGAGATGGAATGATACTTCATTATATTTTTCATTTGCATCTTACTGATGATTAGAGATGTTGAAAATGTTTTCATGTGTTCATTGGCCATTTGTGTGTCTTCTTTCAAGAACTGTTCATATTGATCACATATTTAAAGGTTTTATTTATTTGGTGAACTGGTTAGTTTCTTTATATATTGTGGTTATTAATCCCTTGCAAGCTGTGCAAATATTTTCTCCCATTCCATAGGTTGTCTCCTCACTCTATTGATTGTTTCATCTGCTGTGCAGAAGCTTTTAGTTTGGGGCTGGCAGGTGGTGTGGTAGTTAAAAGCACTGGATTCCCACACGGCTGACCATTTTAGAGTCCCGGACTTGGTGGCTTGCTTTCCCTTTCTCTTTCTCTGTCTCTCTCTGGTCATATTTAATAGTAGTAGTAATAACAACAACAACAACAACAAATATAATTAAATAAATAAATAATTCTTTTTAAAAAGAAGCTTTTAGTTTGTTGTAATCCTAATTATCTATTTTGGTTCTTGTTGCTCAGGCTTTTGAAGTCATATTTATAAATTTTTTGCCTAGAACAATGTCCTAAAGTAATTTCTGTTTTTCTTCAAGTAATTTTATAACTTCAGCTTTTGCACTTAAGTTTTTTGTATATTTTCAGTTAATTTTTATGTATGATAAAAGATAGAGTTTTAGTTTCATTCTTCTGCACAAAGATACCCATTTTTTCCAGCATCATTTATTGAGAAGATTGTCCTTTCTCCATGGATATTTTGTGGATCTTTATAAAAGATCAGTTGGCTGTATGTTTGTGGATTTATTTCTGGGTTCTTCATTCTCTACTGGCCTGTGTGTCTTTGTTTCAGTACTATGCAAGTTTTGTTACTAGAAATGTGTACTATATTCTGAAATCACATAGTATATGATGCATCTAACATTGTTCCTTCTGTATAGTATTGTTTAGACTATTAGGGGCCTTTGTGATTTCATAAAAATTTTATGATTGCTTTTTCTGTTTCTATGAAGAATATCAATGGTATTTTGATAAGGATAACACCAAATTTGTAGATCACTCTCAGTATCATAAGCATTTAACAATCTTGATTCTTCCAGTCCATGACATGGGAGGTCTTCCAATTTTTTTGTGTCTTCTCAATTTTTATCATTATTTTAAAAATATTTATTTATTTATTTATTTATTTATCTGTAGAGGTATTTTACCTGGTTAGTTCAATTTATTCAATTTTTCTTTTTTGGTTGCTATTATAAATTGGATTGCTTTCTTGATCTCTTTTGCAGTTAGTTTGTTGTTGATGTATAAGAAGCCTACTGATTTTTAATGTTGATTGTGTGTCGTGCAACTTTACTGAATTTATTTATTAGCTCTAAGAAGTTTTTTGTTGGATTGTTTATATATTTTTCTATGTGTATGAGCATATTATCTGCAAATAGGGACAGTTTAATTTCCTTCTTCCCAATTTGAATGCTCTTTGATTCTTTCTCTTACCTAATTGTTTTATCTTGGACTTACTCTTGTATGTTGAATAGGGGTGGGAAAAGTGGATATCCTTGTCTTGTTCCAGTTCTTAGAGGAAAATCTTTCAACTTTTCCACATTCAGGATAATGTTAAGTATAGTTTTGTCATAAATGGTCTTTATTATGTTGAAATACGTGCCTTCTGTGCCTAATTTCTTGACTTTGAATCATAAAGGGTTGCATTTTATCAAATTATTTTTCTGTGTAGATTGATATAGTCATATAGTTTTATTTTTCTTTTTGTGGACATGATGTATTATGTTTATTGATTTGTCCATCTTGAATAATTCTTGTATCACAGGAATAAATTCTACTTGGTCATGGTGTATAATCTTTTGAATGCACTATTGAATTTGCTTTGCTAAGATTTCATTGAGAGTTTTTGCATCTATTCATCAGATATATTAATCTTTAGTTTTCTTTTATTGTATCCTTGTCTGATTTTGGTTTCAAGATAATAGCAGCCTGTTAAAATGAGTTTGAGATCTTTCTTCTTAGATCTTTTGGAATAGTTTGAATAGAATTGGTATTGGTTTTTCTTTAAGAGATTTGTTAAATTCAGCAATGAAGAAATCCAGACCTAGGCTTTTCTTTTTTGAAGGATTCTTTGTTATTGATTCAGTTCCTTTATTCATTATTGGTCTGTTTGGTCTATTTCCCCTTGGTTTAGTTTTGGTAGATTGTATGTGTCTAGGAATTTATCCATCTCCTCTAGGGTTTCCAGTAGTTTCCAACTACTGACATGTAGTTGTTCATAATAGTCTATAATAATTTTTTTGTATTTTTGTGGTATCAGTTGTAACACTACCTTTTCCAGTCCTGATTTTATTTATTGGTGTCATCACTCTTTTTTTAAATTAATCTAGAGAATTGTTTGTTGATTTTTTTATGTTTTAAAAATAAACTTTTCATTTTGTTGATATTTTTGGTACTAATTTTTTTTGATCAGTATTTCATTTGTGTCTGCTCCGATCTTTGTTATTTATTCTATCACTTATAAACTTGGTTTATTCTTGCTTTTTTAGTTACTTAAGGTACATCATTAAGTTATTTGCCATTTTCTGTTTTCTTTATGTGAGTGCTTTTTGCTATAAACTTTCATGTTATTATTGCTTCTGCTGTATCCCATAGGTTTTGGTAAGAAATGTTTCCACCATCTTCTTTTGTTTCAATAACTTTTTAAATTTCTTTCTTAAATTTTTCATTGACCCCATAATAGCTCAAGAGCATGCTGTTTATTTTCCATGTATATGTTTATTTTCCACAGTTCTCCTTATTGTTGATTTCTAGTTTTATTCCACTGTTATTGATCAGAAAATATCCTTGATATTACCTCTGTATTTTAAAATTTCTCAAGGTTTTTTGTATGACTTAATATATATGATCAATCTTCAAGAATGTTCCATGTGCTGATAAGAATGTGGGTGAAATGTTCTATAAATGCCTGCCAGATCCATTTTGTCTATGGTGCAGTTTAATTCTGATATTTTGTGTTGATTTCTCATTGTCTATATGACCTAGTCAATGCTGAGTGGGTTGTTAAAATCCTCAATATTATTGTGTTAGAGTCTTTTTCTCCATGAAGGTGTAGTAGTATTTATTTTATTTATTTGGGTGCTTTGATATTGGATGCACATATATTTATAATAGTTATTTCTTTTGCTGAATTTATCTTTTTATTAGTAAAGAATGATCTTTATCTCTTTTCATCAATTTTGGCTTGAAGCTAATTTTATCTGTTATCAGTATGGTTCCCCTGCTAGTTTTTGATTTCCATTAGAATGAGATGTCTTTTTCCATCTCCTGATTCTCATTTTAAGTATTTATTTTCAGATGCAGTTTTTTTTTTTTAAAGAGGTTTTTGCTATAGGGTGCATGCGCTTGCCAGAAAGAGAGAGACAGAGAGACAGAAAGTGAGAAATCGTCCCCCAGGAGGGATGGCCATGCCACAATCCCTTCTCCTCCATTCTCCTCTCAGGATCTTGGACACACATGCACATGCACCTGGCATGAGTTTAAGCCACTGGGTGCAGGACTTGAACTGTGGTCAGGTACATGGGAATTCAGAGACATAGCCATTATGCTAACTGCTGGTCCCAGATGAAGTGGATTTCTGTTTGTTTGTTTTATCTATTTAACCAGTCTATATCTTTTGACTAGGGAATTTAATCTGTTTACATTTGAAGTTATTAGTCACAGGAATGGGCTTACTCCTGTCATTTTATTTTGTATATCCTTTGTTTATTTCTTCTTCTATTGTTGTTTATTTTTGTGGTTTGGCAGTTTTAGATAGTAGCAGGATTTGGTTTCTTTCTATTATTCATTTTTTGTGTAGGTATTCTATGGGTGAATTTTATATCTCTGTTTTTTTTTCATGGTCTTTATCTTCCTTTTGCTCCCATATGTAGGACTCCCTTACATACTTCTTGGACATCAGGTCTAGTACTGGTGAATTCTTTCCATTTTGTTTGTGTAGGGAGGATGTTAAGATTTTATTTCCATTTCACTTCTCTATGATAGCTTTGATGGGCATAATATTCTTGGCTGGAAGTTTTTTTATTTCTTACAAAATTCTGAATATATTGTTCCATTTTCTTCTGGCCTGTAGGATTTCTTCTGAGAAATACTGTTAGTCTAATACGATTTCCTTTGTATGTGACTTGATGCTTTTCTAATGCTATTTTTAGTATTCTTTCTTTGTCTTTGACTTTTGACAGGTTGACTGTTATGTGCCTCAGAGATCTTTTTATATTGATTTTTTTTTTTTAGTGTTCTTTGTACTTCTGAAACTGAATGTCTGTATTTGTAATCAACAGAGGTGTCTGAAAGTGCCTTAGCGGTCTGATCTTCAGTTGTAGTGGTACAGTTTTGTTAAGGTGTGGGCTACTGCCCAGGTCAAATGATTGCCCACAGTTTTAGGGACAGTGGGAGCTGGCCAAGAGAAGGAGCTGGCTGAGACCACACATTCCTGGGAGTGCATGCAAGCCCCAGCAACACTATGGGAAAGGAAATACTTTCTCTTATTAAGCAGAGTCCAGTGGCATCAGCCCATAGTCCCTAGTGAGGACACACATATTCTAACTGTACCACTGAATCTACCTGGGGAATCAGCAGGGCAACTGCTTTGCCTGCATGGTGGGATTTCTATGGGGCCCCAGGAATGTGGAACTACAGGGACTATTGACCCTCAGGTTAGGGTTTAGTTCAGTAGTAGTTTTTTTCTTCAACATGGTGCTGTGCTGTAGCTGTTTGGGGCTCAGGGCATTGAGGTGTTCCTACGTGCGCTTCTTCCCTGGAGTCATTCAGCTTGTGGGCTTCGGGAATCTCCCTTGGATTTGGGGCCTGTGGGGGTAGGGGCAGCTGCAGGGCTCCTCTACAGCTAGGACTGTTGTTGACCTCAGTGATAATAGACACTACTGGGGATTTCTCACTTACTTGTTTCCAACAATGAAGAGTCTTTCTCAGATCTGGTGGACTCACCCTTTTCTAGGTGGTTGTCCTCAGTCTTTGTGATTCAAAAGGCTTTAGTCATTTTCCTGCTAAATTCCACTGCTGTCCTTCAGGTACTTAATTCACTGCAGAAAGGCTTTGGGCACCCTCGAGATTCTGTATACTACTTCAATACCTCTCTTTTCTGCTTAAATTAAATTCTAGTTGGTCACAACTAGGATCTCTGACTAATAAGAGGAAATAATTCCATGTGACAGGAAGTTAAATGTGATTCTTCTAGTTTCCTTGGAATTTCAGCAAAAATCTCCAGAGAATAGCATAGTCAGTGCACATTCTAAAACAAAATACAAGGCCACCTCTGCCAGGTCAATCTTGTTCCCTGAAAGTTATGGCTCCTACCACAAGGAAGTAGAATTTATAATGTAAAATATTTCCAGATATAAGAGCATATTCAACAGTGCTGAGTGACTGCAGATCTGGTTCTGCTTGCATTAGTCAAATACCCACTCCCAAGCTGTATTAGTGGAAATGTCAAACATCTAGGAGAGTGACACACTTCTTTGGAGAAAGCTGTTTTCATCCGTTGGTGCTTTTCTCCTCATTTCAATCCAAGTGAGAGAGCTTTCAATTTAGTTTTATGAGATAAAAGGACAAGTACTTAATGCATTTCTTGTCTGTGACTCCAAAAACCACGATTCAATAATACTCTTATATTTCCTTTACTGGTGGCTATTCCTAGGTAAAAATATGCTTGTATATATCCTTAACCAAGGCAACTAATTTATAACCTATTTATGATGAAACTTTGACAAGTTCATGGAGAAATGGAATTGAAGTATGAGTTTATTTTGGTTGGTGCAAAAAATTTCAAAATCCATGCATAACTTTTTCATAATAGGCATTATTATGAATTTTTGAGAACCCCTCATATAGTGTTTATTTCATCAACCTTGCATCATTTTTTTTGTCTTTATGATGCCCTACCTTTTTTTTTTTTTTGGAGAGTGTTTTGCTATAGGGCGCGTGCGCTCACCAGACAGAGAGTCAGAAAGCGAGAAATCATCCCCCAGGGGAGATGGTCACGCCACAATCCCTTCTCCTCCATTCTCCCCTCAGGATCTTGGGCACGCACGCAACCGCGCCCAGCATGAGTTCTAAGCCACCGGGTCCGTGATGCGAACTGCGGTCGACTACGTTGGAGTCCAGCGACATAGCCATTACGCTAACTGCTGGTCCCTATGATGCCCTACATTTAAAAAAATATCCTGTGTGTGTTATTGTAGTTAGAGATCTAGAGCGTATGGGTCCCAAATCTTACTGTAAAGATTTTGGTATGTAGAATGAGAAAAATTGGTCAGCCCTCCTGCCTTCATCCTTCCTGTAGTTCCTTCTCCGTTTGTGTCCCCCATCACACACCAACTTGGAAATTTTGATCAAATCAGATGAGTATCTACTCAAGTATGCTCTGAGTTCCTGAAGCCCCTAGCTTCTTGCCTGGAACATGATGAAGTATCTTTCCTAGAAAACACTCATTGCAGTCAGTATCAGTTTTTGTATCAGTAGCTGACAGCATTTTAGCAACCTAAAAGGATGATTAATGCTTGTGACTCTCTGGCATTCAGTAATGTTATCCCCCATTTTCACTGAGACTGGCAAGGACAAGGATATTGCATTTGTCTTACAAATTCACTGGGACAGAGCCAGAGTAAACATTGACTGGAGGTTCCATTTAAGGCCAGCTCATTAGAATTTTAACCAGTTTGCAAGAATAATCTCAATTAGCATTGCTCATTAGAGTCTAATTGGACTTTTAGCTCTTCCTTTAACCTGGTAGCCTCAGTGGGGTTCCTGAGGACTCCTTGCCAGGGTTGGATGTCTATATAGATGCATACGTGTGGACATGCCAAAGAGTTAATTTTCCCACAGCAGGGTGGAGTAATCCAAAGAAAACAAACAGGAATCAAACTGGCTTGACAAAAGCCCTGTAGGATTGTAAAAGGATATAGGATATAGGCTCTGCAGAAAAGAAAAGCGTAAACCCAAACAAACAAACAAACAAACAAACAAAAAACCCCTTATTATTTCTCTCTTACCACACAAAAGACGCTGTTGATGCTAATCTCTGCTCAAGACTGGTCAATGAACATGTCTTCAGAGAACAGCCACTTCTCCCTATTCCAGGCCTTCCTCGGGTAACTTTAGAGTGATTTATTCAGTGTTAAGCCAAAAATTTGTCCTGGCCCTAGTCCTACATAGTACTTATCTTGTGCCTGCAGCAGTGTCTAGGCCCCTCTTCCCTCAGGAAGGTATTTGTCCAGTCTTATGCTCTTCTAATTAATTCTCTGTAGATGTCATTCTTCCCTCCCCATTACCATCCATAAATTTATGGAATTTTAAATTTAAATTGTGAAATTCATATATATTACCTCAAGATTCAGGACACCCACCATCTTTTCATGTATTTGATTCCCAGGAGTTTATAGACTTGAATGAGAATCCAGGAGTCCCACCCAAGATGACTTTCTGTTTGCAGTAGCTTGAATAGGTGCCCATTGCTTTCATTTCCAAAAACAGTCGTCCCTATTTTTTGATGTATTCCACTCACTCACCATCTCTCTTGATTTCTGGATCTACACTGAATATGCTTAATCCAGTCTCTATGTGACTGCTTTTCAAATACACTCTTGAGTCTCCTCTTCTTGAAGTGAGTATTCCCATTTCCCTTAACTAGTCTTTGCATGGTGCTATTTTGAGATCTTCCTCTGTTCTGACCCCTGACATTCTTCTGCTCTGCCACCCTTTCCTACTTATGATGCAGTTTCAAGCAGAGAACATCCTACCCATTACGCCCCATCCCTAATGCTGATACAGAATAAAAGTTGGTCTTCTTGCCCTTGCCTTTACACTTCTGTTGATATAGCTAACCATGGCAACTTTAGTATATTTGGCAGTCCTGGCAGACCTTTGTCCTATAAAAAGCATCATGTCAACAAACCTCTCTTGGCCTGGCCTTTTCCATGTATCCGTTCAGTTGGGTCTTTAAGTGCCATGACTGACTTAATGGCAGGACTTGGTATCAATCCTGTTTCACTTTGCCTTGTTGATTCAGTAACCCACTCAAGAATCAAGAAATAGAAACTACCCTGAGCTGTTTTATGAAGTCAGGGCAGTTCTGTTGTCCACTTAGTGTAGCATGCTGCCTCTTACTTAGAAAAAACCTAATTTATGAGTTTTTTCACCCCTAGATCTCCAACCTATTGAAATTCATATTTTGACCTTTTTTTTTCTGCTCATGTGAAAGTTTCTTCGAAGTGAAGTGAGCTTTGGAGAGGGTTAAAAAAAGAAAGAAATACTGTTTTTCGATTATTTTTCTTTCTGCACTTATTTTTCAGAAATTGAATAGTTCTTCCTTAAGAAACCAATCATAGTCTTCCAAACTTAATATGTTATTTATTGCTCAGTTATTTAAGATCTATGGAAACTGGACACAGAAAAGGGGGAAAAGAGACATCAGTATATGATAGAGGATGGGGCATTGGATTAGGATGCAGGCTGGCTTCATGGGTGCCCAGCCTGTGCCATTACACTGGGCCCTGAGCTTAGATGAGGTCTCCGACTTGATGCTATGTTGTCACCATCTTGGACAATCTTATTTTTGAACAAGAGGCCCTTCTTTTAATTTTTCACAAATGACCCATCCTAATAAGAAAACAAAAAGTCTCCCCCCAACCTCAATCTATATTGCTTCACCTCATATTGACTGAAAATAAAGCCAGGGGTTTCTACCTGTAGCAATCTTGAATCTACAATAAAACAGAAAAGGTAGAAAAAGGAGAGTAGTGGGCCCTGCCAAGAAGAGTGAAGGGACCAAAGCTTTCTTTATAGAAGGCTTTTGACTTTATGTGGTCTAGAGTTTCTATTTTCTATCCTAAATTCACTTATTTAAGGGGAAAATGACCAGGACCAGCAGGTAGCATTGTGGTTAAGGTGCTGGACTCCCATATGGCCAACCACAGTTTGAATTCTGGACCTGGTAGCTTGCGCTCTCTCTCTCTCTCTCTCTCTCTCTCTCTGTGTGTGTGTGTGTGTGTGTGTGTGTGTGTGTGTGGTGACCACACGTGCCTTGTAACAAATGAAAAAAATAATAATGATAAATAAAATTAAATAGATAAGTTTCTAATAAAGAGGGAAAAGGCTTTGTCAAGTGCCACAACATGTAAGAATAGTCATGTGTGGGTGGGTCTTTTCACCCATAGAAAGGAGGAGCCCACAGGAAAAACAATGGCTGCAGGCAAGGTAGCAGCCAATAACAGGCAGGGAGAGTGAGATTAGGATATTTACTTCTTGCCATGGTAGCTGCCTTTCTCTTGCTCCCTGAAACACACACACTCTAAAAAGAATTGATTAGTTTTTGTGCAAAACTTCAAGGGATAGATTCAAGCTACTCTAGGGTAAAGGACAGAAAAGTGAGCCCATTATTGTAGATCTGCATCCAGACCTGCACCTGTACATCTTTTGCAGACTTCTTCTGAGTGTGCTGTGTCATTGCTTTCTCCTTTCTAAGGTTGCTTTGCCCTCCTTTCACAAATGCTCACCTCCCATCCACCTTTCTTTTGTCACAGCAACTCTTCCCTCAGAAACCTAAAGTCTCCCAATCCTCTTTGGTGTTATATACATATTCATTCATGGCCCACTGGCATCTTCTCTGAGTACCAGCTTCTTTCTGGCCAGCCTTCTAGGGTGATGTGCTGGGACTAAGATTGGAGGGAAGAAGGATGTGGAGGGGTAAGGTGGAGGCTCCTTGACAGTTTATTTTTCCTACATCTATATTAAACATAAAATCTGACATAAAAAGATTGCTCTTCTGCTGAAAACCGTCTTTAGATCTCTGTTCTAGTTTCATATTTCTCCTGCTAGAGTAGTGATAAGCATATAATTTGAAAAGATTCTTCACACTTTTGGCCAACTCTTGTTCACACTTCTTCATTATATCACCATGCTCTCCAGAAGGCTTGTGTGGTCATCTCTTCACTCCATCTTGGACTAAAAGTCCCTAACCTAGCTGGTGGTGGTCCAGCTTCACTGCTCTTTCAGTTTCTGGAATGTATTCTGTATCCTTCATCACAGAGCTTCTGCCTTAAACACTCCTTTCCTCCAATACACTTCTTCAGTTGGAACCTTCTTTGATCACTAGACTAAGTATTGATGGCGTTCATTTTCACTGTTCCACCACTTGTAGCTCACTTATAATCATGTTTATTTTTTCAGTGTATTTGTGACTATTTTGATAAATGTTTATATTCCTCACTCAAAACACAAATGACTGGGACCAGCAGATAGCGTAAAGGCTATGTTGCTGAACTCCCATGTAGTTGACTGTGGTTCAAGTCTTGGACCTGGTGGCTTAAACTCACACTGGGTGTGTGTGAGTGCGTGCCTGAGATCCCAAGAGGAGAATGGAGGAGAAGGGATTGTGGTGTGGCCATCCCCCATGGGGGATGATTTCTCGCTTTCTGTCTCTCTGTCTCTCTCTGTCTTTCTGGCAAGTGCATGTGCCCTATAGCAAAAACCTCCCCCCCCCCAAAAAAAAACATAAATGGCTAAATTTTACTGTTTACTATTTACTATTTCTTAGGAGCTTTATATATGTGATATGATGTTTATAATAACCCTACAAGGTAGGTGTTATTATTATCTTTATTTTACAGATGAAGAATTGATACACAGAAAAATTAATTCATTTATTTAAGGGCACATGGCTTGCCGATGGCAGAGTAAGTATCAGGTCGCATAGGTGAATTGGTTTCGGAGTCCGTGCTATCTGCCATAACAGCAGGGGCTATGACTGTATTTTCTTTCCAGAGTATCCTCTGTACCCACCTCCTGGCATCTCACAGGCCCTGAGTAAATACATAAAACTCATGAAAGTGAACCAATGAATTTTTCTTAACTTTCTATTTTCTCTGTTCCTTGAAAGGAAGGAGATAGACATGTATATATGATAATGTTGGTGGTTAGAACACTGCCTTAAAAGCATCTTGTATTTCAAAGGCAGGCCACAGAAGCATAGGAAAGGGGAGCTGACAATAGGACTGTGATTTCAGGACCATGTACTGCAGCCTTATTGCTTGCCTTTTAGTCGCGGTAGCCTGTCCTGCCTATACTCCTCCAGGGTGGCAATGGAAAACAGTCCTGCAACTCTTCTGAAGAAACCTTACCCAAAAATCATGGAAAGGGGTGGTGAGAGAGTGAGCCCAGCGGACATTTTCCATTTCAGATGTGGTTAAAGGCAAAATTCCTTCTTGGTTTGTCCTAAGCTTTGGCCCTAGAGTGACTAAGGAAAATGACTCATCAGTAATCTTCCTA
Source organism: Tupaia belangeri chinensis (assembly GCF_000334495.1). Lineage (NCBI taxonomy): Eukaryota > Metazoa > Chordata > Mammalia > Scandentia > Tupaiidae > Tupaia > Tupaia belangeri. The sequence continues at coordinate 4,135,635 of NW_006159776.1, read as the reverse complement.
TTTTCACTATTAAAATAATTCCAACCCAGTTCAAAATTCATTGCCATGGAAGACAAAGTGTAGCTACATTGAATTTGCTAATTTTTAAAGCAGATGTTAGAGAGGATGGAGAGGATAAAGGTGGTCTCTTGGGGATCACGCACTTGGTATATGATCTTCTACAGGAGGTTAAGGACAAGGGGTTCTAGTCATATCCCATTTTATTTCATTCAGCTATAGTAATCATCCTGGGTAAGGCACTGAGGTAGTTTCTATGGATACAAAGAGAAATAAGGCAAAGTTACTTCCCTGGGTGTGTTGTGTGGGGCATACTTTTGTATCTATTAATACAGTGATACCAGGTTGCCAATTAAGTGTATTAAAATCCAGGAAGACCTTTAAAAGAAATACCATTTGAACTCTACCTAGAAAGATTGACAAGAAGAGATGGTGAAGGATTTTCCAAGTGAGGAAGTAGAATCAACAGAGATCTGAAAAACAAAGGTGATTTTGAAGCACATGAAGCTGTTGTGTAGTTAGGCAACACAATGGGTATTGTAGAAAGACTACAGGAGGAACAGAAAGCATACTGGGTCACACCATGTTACACTCCAGCCAATAAAGGGTAGTTGGTGGAGGAGGTGGTTTTCTACTCTCCCATCTCTAAGAACTCGTTAGTTCAATTCAGCTCTCAGATAATGAAGCTGAAGGTAGAGAAAATGAGAGCCACATTTCACATGACTCTTCCTTCAATAGGTCTGACAACTTCTTCTTCCTGAGAATTTAGCCCACAAACATTTATTTTATATCATCCTTTCAACTTCATTCCACCTTTCCAACAACCAATCTATTTGTAGATACCAAATTAAACCATAACCTAACAGTTTTTCTTCCTGAAAAAATGTTTGCCAGAGAGTATGTGCATTCCCCAGAGAGAGAGAGAGAGAGAGAGAGAGAGAGAGGAGAGAGAGAGAGAAGGAAAACATAATCATAACACAATCCCTTTGTCTCCATTTCTCCCTCCTTCTGGGATTTTGGCCATGCAAGCACATGTACCAAGCTTGTTTTTCAAATTGCCAAATCTGGGACCAACTGTGTGGTAAGTCATATGGATTCCAGCTGCCTTAACCACCAGGTCATGGGCTGACCCCAAATTGTTATTATTTCAAGACAACCTGTTAGATGTTGGAAAGATATTTTGAACTGCATAAGACAAGCAGTTTTGCATGCCAGATTTGCACTATGTTTTTATAATCGTTTTAAGAGTTTGAAATAGTGACCAACTGAAACTTTAAGAAGTTAGGTAGTGAGACCAGCAGTTAGTGTAATGGCTATGTCGGTGGACTCCCATGTAGTCGACCACAGTTCGAGTCCCGGATACAGTGGCTTAAACTCACGATAGGCGCATGGGCGTGTGTGCCCAAGATCCCTAGAGAAGAATGGAGGAGAAGGGATTGTGGCATGGCCATCCCCCATGGGGGGTGATTTCTCACTTTCTGTCTCTCTGTCTCTGGCAAGTGCATGCGCCCTATAGCAAAAACCTCTCCAAAAAAAAAAAAAAAAAAGAAAGAAAAAGAAATTATGTAGCCTCAAAGTCATGTGGATGGTGAGTGGCTGAGCCTGGATTCAAAGTACTTAGACTAATTAAGATATTTTGTGGATCAATCAGTAAGATGTGGGGAAAGAAAAATCTAAGGAATGGAAAGCAACTGTAGATACCAGAGACAGTGTGGGAGGAGGGTGGGAAATGGCAGAGACTGAGAAATAGGGAGAAGGGAGGAGGGGGGGAAATGGCAGAGACTGAGAAATAGGGAGGAGGGTTATATGTGTGTGTATATACACACATGTATAAACATATATATACACACACAAGAAATGGAAAATTATTTGTTTATGATAGCTTGTATGATTAAGCCACTATACAGTGTATTCTGGATGGGAAATCACATTTCGTATGCTGTGATAATGTTCAGTGACTGAATATAAAATAAATCAATTTAAAATGGAGCAAACACTGAAACCTCTCTCCAGTTCAGTTTCCTAAGCTGTTATGTGAGAAGACTATAAATACATCACAGAATAGCTGAAGATCAAATGGGATAGAGTAAGTAAAGGTGCAGCACGATGCCTTATGCCTACTTACTGTTGTTATTTTTATTACTTTCCATACAGTTAGTGCATGCGAGAGCTGGGACCGAGGCTTTGGGCTCTCCCCAGACTTACATTGTTTTTGCATCTCCAGACTTTATTCCTGCAAGACGATACAGTATATTTTGGTTTAGCCTCTCAGTATAAAAACTAAAGGCAGAAATAGACTAGAGAATGAAACGGTATTAAAGTGATGCAGGAAGAGTGACTACAAAGTAGAAAACTAGTCTGAAGTACATGCCAGACTGCCATTCTTTGGGACTTAGTAAACTCTCTCCTAGAATCAAGTCCAATCCCAGTGAAAGCCATCATCCCAGGTTGTTTGACTGCAGCTGCTGATGGCCTCCCTTCTGATGACAGAAGCATGACTGCTCTTTGCTTCTACAACAGCGGCCACATCCAAAAAGGCTTTGGAACTCTACAGACTTGGGTTTATATCTTAATTCCAACACCATGTTCTACGATCGGAAGCCGGTTACTTCTTTCAGTTTCAATTTCCTCCACTGTCAAATGGGAATAATTAATACGTAGTCACAGGGTTGTTTTAAGGATATATAGAAATTAAAATTACATACGGGGCTTAGCACCACATCTGAGTAATAGAAAGCTCTCAATGTGTGGTGGCTTTTCTTTTATAAGAACATTTTGCATGTTTTGTAAAAAGGTTGTTGATAAATCTTGGATAACAGTTCTTGTGGTACATACGTAATTTAATAAGTGCTTCTTGGGAAGAGAAAGCCATTTCTTCCTCTCTAGCTCTATTGGGACATTACATGGGAAAATGTGTAAGAAGCCAGAGGAAAGTCCAGGAGAGTTTTGCTCCCTGCCTGAATTTCATTCTAAACAAACCTATTCTGTGGAAGCTTTTACTTATACAAAGTTCTTAATCACTAAAAACTTTACTCCCTTCATAAGCATTTAGATGGCATATATATAATCTATGCTAAAGTAGTTTGAAAATTTTTAAATGCACAATAAATAATGAATTGTATAATAGGACCTTGGGCAATGATTTAAAATTTATTTACTATTTATTATCATTTTTCTCAAAAAGGATATAGAAACAAAAAATGTAAATAAATTAAATATGAATTTTTTTCTTTTTCTCACTTTCCTTCTTTCCTTCTCTCTCTCTCTCTCTTTTAGTTTTCCTGTAGGGTACATGCACTTGCTGGAGAGAGACTGAGAGAGAGAGAGAGAGGGAGAGAAATCACCCAGGTCTGAGACTTGAACTGTGATGTCAGCCATGTGGGATCCGGTTGCCCTAACCCCACCATGCCACCTGGATGGCACAATATTTAATTTTTATTGACTGTCATAGTTTTTTCAAAGTTTATCCATTTATTTCTTCCATAAGTGACATAGACAGTGAGATCAGGGGAGAGGAGAGGAGAGAGAGAGAGAGAGAGGGAGAGAACCCTTAATAGGATCCTGATGCTATGGTCCACCCCTGTCTTCAGTCAGCTCCAGATTACGGGCAAACATAACAGGCATATGCAGAGAGGCCTCCACACCTGAACCAGGAACCTTCCCACATGTGGCCTCTCAGAGCATTGTGATTTACCACTGTGCCACCATCTGGCCTCTTAAATTATAATTTTTAATTGACATGTTATGGTTGTACATATTTATGGGGTATAGTGTGGTTTTTCCTTTTTTTTTCATTAATTTACTTTTACATTTTTCCACAAACATTTTCTTTACATATCAAAAAATTTTAACTCGTACTCCATAGTTCTTGACAGTTAATAAACAACTTTCAAAATTTTAAAATACTGAGTTTTAAAGATAATGTTCAAATTATTTCTTAAAATTTTGTGTAATTTTGTTTGTGACTCTATAACAGCGGAGACAGCTGTTGAAAAGCAAATGCCCAGCACACAAGTCATAACCTTCTCAATTCAGCCCTGCCTACCAAGTATTCTGTGATATACCATCTGCTAGCAAAGATCAGTCTCTTTTTCTTCTAGGGAACCAGCAGTTAGCATAATGGCTATGTTGTTGGACTCCCATGTAGTCGACCGCGGTTCAAGTCCCGGACCCGGTGGCTTAAAACTCACGCCGTGTGCATGCGTGCCCAAGATCCCGAGAGGAGAATGGAGGAGAAGGGATTGCGGCATGACCATCCCCCCTGGGGGGTGATTTCTCGCTTCCTGTCTCTATGTCTCTCTCTGTCTGTCTGGCAAGCGCATGCGCCCTATAGCGAAAACCTCTCCAAAAAAATAAAAAAATAAAAGATAATCCTCTTGTGTGATTGCTCTTTTGCAATCTCTACTGCTCACAATGCTGGGCTGGACAAGCCCAGGTTATTTTATGTCATAAATTCTTTCATATATCGTATCTAATCCTCTTTGCCTGGCAGAACTACTTATGGTGCCATCTTCCTAAGAGCTTCTGTTGGCTTACTTGATATCCACCTTAATTCCATAGTTTCCTGATTAATCTTCAGATATGATATTCCAATCAAAGCCCTGTCCAATAATGAGTATTTCCAATTTCTGATTCGATGCAACAAGCATTATTGAACTTATGCAATTAACTCTTCTGCCACAAAATAGGAGTACTCCCAAATATTTTCCAATTACAGAGGGGTCAGGAAGGAAGAAAAGTTTATGTTTCCATTTAAGGAAACAAACAAAAATATTTTAACAAATTGCTGAACCTATCAACAACTCAAAAGAAAGTAAAATGCTTAACTTGGGAAAACAGCATAGTAAAAAAAAAGAAATCAGTAATGTTTCACTCAAAAAGTCATAAAATTCTATTTCACCAGTTCAGGCTTATGTTCAAACTCTCTTCTATTGAATATGCAGTGTTACCTGTGGTCCTATGTTTTCATTTTATTCCTAGAAGTTAATATTCAATGTTATTACTGATATTTCTTGTCCCTAGCATTAAATTGGTCATTTTCTTGGTTGCCTTTTGTTCTCTTATTTCTGTATGTGTCTTTAGTTTTCCTGGTAGAGTACTCCTTTCAGAACTTCTTAAAGAATGGGTTTGCTATTGGCAAATTCTTTCAGGTCTTATTTATCTGAGAATGTTTTTATCCTTTCTTTCCATATGAAGGATAATCTTGCCAGGTATAGTATTCTTGGTTGAAACTTTTTTTGACTTAACAGTTTGAATATATTTTCCATTCTTTCCTTGCTTGCATTGTTTCTGATGAGAGGTCTGAGGTTAGCCTGATTGGATAATCTTATAAGTAACCTGACATTTCTCTCTTGCCAATTTTAGTATCTTGTGTTTGTCTGTAGATTTGGCCAGTCTGGCTGTGATGTGCCTTGGAGAAGATCTTCTTGGGTTGATTCTATTAGAGATCCTTTGTATTTCTTGAGTCTGGATATTTGAATGCCTCTCTAGATTTAGAAAGTTTTCTTCTAAGATTTCATGGAATAGATTATCAATGACCTTATTAGTTTCCTCACCTTCTGGGATACAGATTACCTGAATGTTTGGGCACTTAATGCTGTTTAGTATATCTTGTATATTATTTTCATTTTTTGGATTATCTTCTTGGTTTTTTTTTTTTTTTTGGTTGTTTTTTTCTAGATCAGAGGTTTTGCCTTTAATATTCAAGATTCAATTTTCTGCATGGACTAATCTGCTTTTAATACTTTCGAGGGAAGTTTTGATTTCCTGAAGGGCAGCCTTCATCTCTAATAGTTCCATTTGATTCCTTTTTATGGTGTGTATTTCCTCTTTCAGGTCATGGAAGAACTTCGACGCCTCCTGGAACTTATTGTCTCTTTTCTTCTGCAACTTCTGGAGTTCATTATCTCTCAGCTCTTGCATCTCATTTAGTTTTGTCATTACTAATGTTCTGAATTCTCCATCAGATATTTCCAAAAGTTCTACTGTATTGTCTGTGAATGATGAGAGATTGTTCTTTTCCCTTAGGGGAGAGCTATTTTCTTGGTTTCTTATGTTTCTTGTGTCTCTGTGGTGGTTTCTGGTCATTCTATGACAAATAATCTCTCCTCCACTGTGATTGTCTGAATTTTTCAGGAGTCTAGCAGATAGAGTTTAGAGCATAGCTTCCCTGAACAGGCCAGGACACACCTAAGCTTTTTTTTTTTTTTTTTTGAGAGGTTTTTGCTATAGGGCATATGCACTGGCCAGAAAGACAGAGAGAGACAGAGAGCTAGAAAGGGAGAAATCATCCCCCAGGGGGGATGGCCAGGCCACAATCCCTCCTCCTCCATTCTCCTCTCAGGATCTTGGACATGTATGCACATGTGCCCGATGTGAGTTTAAGCCACCGGGTCCGGACTCAAACCATGGTCGGCTACATGGGAAATCAGCGACATAGCCATTACGCTAACTGCTGATCCCACACCTCAGCTTTAAAATGGCTTGTTGTCTGAATTTTTTGGGAGTCTGGTTTTTCAATATTTATATAAAATGTGTAATGATCCTATCAAGGTACTAAATATATCTTCCATCTCAAAAATTTGTCATTATTTTGTGTTGCAAACATTTGAATACCTGTTTTTTTTTAACTATTTTGAAATATATATTGAACTGTCACCAATTCTAGTTATTTTACTGTGCCATAGTACTCTCATTCTTTCACCTACTTTCAGCCTTGTATTTACTAACCAGGTTCTATCTCTTCACACCCCTTCTGTTTCCCAGCTTCTCATACTCACTGTTTTATTTTCTACTTTGATGCTTTCAGATGTCTTAGCTTTCACTAAAAGATTTGTACATTTGTCTTCTAGTGACTCCCTTATTTCACTTAGCATTATTTCCTCCATATTCATCCATTCATCAAATGATAGGAATTTATCATTTTTAAAAGAATTACTTTATTTAACTTTATTTATTTTAATTTGATGAGAGAGAGAAAATAAAATGAGAAAAGGAGAAAATGAGAAAGTGAGAAAGCAAGCCACCAGTCTGAGACTTGAACCATGACTGGTCATGTGGGAGTCCAATGCCTCTAACCACCTGACCACCTATCAGCCCCAGGAATTAATTATTTTAATGGGTAAATGATATTCTATTACTTTATCTATTCATCAGTTGTTGGTCACTTAGGTTGATTCCATGCCTTAGCTTATTTTCAGCTTTCTAAAAGCACCTAACAATCATAGATATGACATGTATACGCTTCACTTACTCTGTTTTCCTTTTGCTGTTTCTTTTTAATGGTCATTGTATATTTTTATCTTAACTCCATTATTATTTACTTTGTTTTCCTTTTCTTTTCAGTTTTAGTTTGTGTCCTTTTGAGGCCAAATAGTTGATTCGATCAGTCAAATAATTGTTAATTCATTTATAGGAAAATAAAAATGAAAACCACCAAACCAAACCAAACCCATGCAGATCAAACCAAGCCAAAACAACAACAAAATATCCCCAACCAAAAATCCAGCCCACCACCACAACCAGCCACAACCATCAACCCCAAAGGTCCCAAGGTCTCAAGTAGACCAACTTCAAAGGGCTGACTGTGTTGCTCAGTTTTTGTTGGCAGTTGTGGTCAAACCACTTTTCTTTTGCTTAGACAGTTAGCTAAACCAGTTTTTCATTTATTTATCCCTCTGTTTAAAGCTAAGGGTCATTTCATGGTATTTGTTCTTGATGTAGTCGTCATTTTTAGATTAAAAAAAGGACTTATTTTCAGTTTTTTTTAACCCCCAGAGGGTGCCTGTGCTTGCCAGAGAGAGACAGAGAGACAGGGAGGGAAAGTGAGAAAACACTTCCCCATGGAGGATGGTCATGCCACAATGTTGTCTTCTCCATCTCTCCTCCCTTCAGGATTTTGGGCACACATGCACATGCACTCAATGTATTTTTCAGGCCACTAGGTCAGGCTGCTGGGTCCAGGACTCAAACTGTAGAGTTGGCCATGTGGGATCCAGCCATCTTGACCATCATTCTACCACTGACCCTAATTTTAGTTTTAACTTCATAACTTATAATCAAGTCACATAATTGATCTATGACTCAGTTTTATCATCTGTAAAATGGACAACAATTACAAGGATCAAAGTAGATAAACCATGTTAAAGCCCTTTTCAAGGGCAATGTGATATACACATTATCCCTTGCTAAAATCCTATTGCTTTATTTTTTTTTTAAAGAAAGAGGTAATGGTCTCTTTAATAGTCTGTATAGTCATTTGAGACTGGAAAAATAAGTACCAGTTCTATTTATTTTAAAATATGCTAATTCTATTTTTCTTTGAAAATTTTTATTTGTTTTAGTTTGCTATAAGGTGCAGGCACTTGCCAGAGAGAGAAAGAGAAAAAGAGAGAGAGCGAAAAATCACCTCCCGAGGGATGGCAATCCTTTCTCTTCCACTCTCCTCTTAGGACTTTGATAATGCACACACATGTGCATGGCATAATTTTTCAAGTTGCTGCATTTGGGATTTGCACCACACAGTTGGCCATGAGGGATCCAGTTGCCTTAACCACCACACCACCTGGTTGCCTCTCCCCCAATTCTTTCTTGAATGATTAAATTATATATAAAAAAACCAAAAACCTTATACTTAAGTTTAAAGGCAAGGATTCTATAGAACTCTAAAGAACTTTTAGTAATTCTTAGCTTTCAAAATTCTTTTTCTTACATCAATTTGAAGCTACTTTCTCTGTTCATGAAGCTGATTTTTCAGAATTAAAAGGTGTGGGATACCAGATTACCATGTTGTTTTCATTAATCTGTATAAAAGAATATAAATCCAATATAATTTAATCTATCACAATTTAATAAGCATATGCATTTTTTATTTTTTTAATTCTTTTTTTTTTCTGAGAGGATTTTTGCTCTAGGGAGTATGCACTCACCAGAAATACAGAGAGACAGAAAGCGAGAAATCACCCCCCCAGGGGGGATGGCCATGCCACAATCCCTTCTCCTCCATTCTCCTCTTGGAATCTTGGGCATGCATACACATATGCCTGGTGTGAGTTTAAGCCACCAGGTCAGGGACTCGAACCATGGTCAATGACGTGGAAGTTCAGCAATGTAGCTATTATGCTATTTGCTGGTCCCTAAACATATTTAAAAAAGTGTTTATTTTTTTCATGAGAGGGAGAAGCAGAAGGGGAGAAGGAAAGAGAGAGAAAGGCAGGCACCCCTAATAGGGTCTCAAGCTGCTATCTCCCCAGCCTTCCCAGCAACTAGGATCTTGGGCCCATGCACTTTGCATTTATAGGTTGACTTGGGGAACTCCATCCATGATTATCCATGTGGGTTCAGCATTGCTGGAGTAGTGTTGTACTACTGAATTAGACTTTAATTCAATAAATATTGCTGATCATTCCAGAGGGTTTCAGGTACCAGCACAGGGAATGGAGAATAAAAAGGCGAGTGTGTGGGGCCAGTAGATGGCATAGTGGTTACGTTGCTGGGCACCAATATGGTTGACTATGGTTCGAATCCTGGGCCTCCTGGCTTGAAAATCATGCTGGGCATATGTGAGGATACGCCCAAGATCCCCCTGGGGGTGATTTCTGACTTTCCCTCTCACTGCCTCTGTCTGTCTCTCTCTCTCTCTATGGCAAAAATTTCTTAAAAAAAAAAAAAGAAAAGAAAAAAAAAGCTGAGCATGGGCTGTGGAGGATAGTGTGCACCTTCGTAAGTTAGCATGCTTAAAACTTTCTAGTAGACCCATAAAAAAACAGTAATTCAACATTTGTGTCACGAAACTTATGGACTATAAAACGCTTTGTGTATATCTTATTTTATCTTAACTATATGAGATATATATTCACTATTTCTTTATTATAGGTGAAAATCCTGAGGTTTTGCAGGACAAAAGTTTCTTATGGGTGGATCCCCCGCTAATTTGTGTCAAAGCCAAGATTACGGGGGATGGTCACGCCACAATCCCTTCTCCTCCGTTCTCCCCTCGGGATCTTGGGCACGCACGCACACGCGCCTGGGGTGAGTTTTAAGCCACCGGGTCCGGGACGCGAACCATGGTCGACTACGTGGGAGTCCAGCGACATAGCCATTATGCTAACTGCTGATTCCCCATTGCATCCATTCTAACAAAAAAGATTTACCAAGTAAATGATGGTCTTATTTTTGTGTTTTATATGGCACAAATAACATTCGTTTCTCTTTGCCAAGTTTGCTGCTACCTGTCTGTCTGTTCTCATGAGAAACTAAAGCTTTGAACTTCTTAGAAGAAAGGGACTGTCTAAATTCAAGGTATTATTATTATTGTTGTTGTTTTTACTATTCGCCAAGACAAATAAAAAGTGGTGAATAGAGCATCTCTTCTCTTACTTGAACTCTTTAATTAAAGAAATTGGTTATTTTTGTTCCCTGCAGCTATGTAATGATTAATGCAACACAGCACAATACATTCAGAATTTAAGACATGTTTCACTGAGACCAATAACAAGTTCACTTCTCTGAAGAGAAATGAATAGTGGCCAGATTAGACTCAGTGATGATAGTTGATTTCTGTAGTGAAACTTTGTACTAGACTTTCTGAATTGTAGATATATTATTTATTTATAATTTCTGGATCATAAAGTTACACAGTAGAACTAATTTTGAATAAATTTCTTTTACAGGTAGAAGTGGAAAAAAATAGGAAAATTCATTTTGACTTTCTTGTGTAAACATACGATATTAAAAATCAGATAAATAGGGAGCCAGCAAATGGCGTGGTAGTTAAGGCACTGGACTCCCACATGGCTGACTGTGGTTCAAATCCAGAACTTGGCAGCTTGAAAAATACGCTGCGCATGTGTGTGCATACCCAAAATTCCAGGAGGAGAGTGGAGGAGAAGGGATTGCAGTGTGGATCGTTGGTGGGGGGGGGGGGGGGGGGAGGTGATTTCTTACTTTTACTCTCTCTGACAAGCATTCATACCCTATGACAAAAACAAACAAACAAACAAAAGAGTCTTAAAATAAAAAGCAAATAAATGATCAATGCTTTACTATGTAACACCCCTTATTGATACTCAAGGAGGACAATGCATAGCTCTCAGAAACAGACTAGAATTGCCACAAAAGCAGTAATTAAATAGCTTATTTTGTCTCAGTTACTGACTTTATGGGTGCTGGTGGAGCTGCAGGTCTCTTAGAGAGTATGAGGCTTCCACTTAATAGCTGTGTGATCTTGGACAATTTACTGATGCTCTCAAAGGTTTGGTCTCATCATCTCATCATGGGGAAACCCACTTCATAGGTTTCTGTGTGATTGAATGTAGTAGGGTCTACTCAAGTAAGTGAATAGTAAGTCACAGTGAAGAGGCTGATACTGATGACAGTACTTTGGCACCAAGCTTTCATCACCTTTTCCAACAAGGGTAGAAAGCATTTCTCAACCACTGACCTTTGGATTCCACTGGCAGGGGTTGGGTCTCAGTCCCAGCTCTGGCTCACTTCTTAGGAATTTCTCTGTGGCCTGTAATTCCACATCCAATCCTTTCATTCTATCTCAACTCTCTAATCTGGCACACACTGGACATGAGATGATGAGGGCCCTGAGGGGGGAGCCCTATTGCATTAACTGTGTCCTTTGGGTATTTTAAGAACACTTAATTAGTATCGGGCACATAGCATTTTGACTTTCTTGTCCTGTGACCCCAGAAGAGTGTCTGTGAAACCATCACTCACAATCTATGAATTTCTAGGGTCATTAAGATGTGTATAAGGGGTACCAAAGCTGATAAGATGAGTCAATATTCTGATTATACTCACCTCTATACAGCTGATTTTTTGCTGAGTTATGATTAAAATACAAAAAGTTGTACATATTTAATGTGTATATCATGATGATTTTTTTTATTTTAAAATTAGTTTTATAGAGGTTTTTGCCTTAGATTGTGAGTACTCTACAGAGAGAGAGAGAGAGACACAGTGAGAAGGAAAGTGAGAGATCACCTCCTACGAGTATGGCCACACCACAATCACTTATCATCTGTTCTCCTGGGATCTTGGGCACACATGCACACATGCTTGGCCTGAGTTTCAAGCCACTGGGTCTGGGACTCACACTGTGGTCAGCTATGTAGGAGTTCAGTGATGTAACCACTACATCATCTGCGGTCTCCATCTTGATAAATTTGAAGATACACCCATAAAACTGGCACTGCAAAAAATGCCATAAATATAACCATCATCTCTAAAAGTTTCCTCCATCCTTCTTTTTATTTTATTTTTTTTGTGATAAGAGTATTTAATTTAAGATCTACCCTCCTAACAGATTTTTAGGTATTCAGTACAATAATGTTTTCTATATCCTCCATGCTGTACAGTGGCTCTCTAGGATTTAGTCATCTTGCATAATTGAGACCATGTATACTTTGACCCCAAACTCTCTTATTCCCCGACCCCAGTCCCCGCCAACCACCATTTCTCTTTCTGATTCTATAAGTTCAACTCTTTTAGATTCCTGATATAATGTAATCATGTAGTATTTATTCTCCTATGCCTGGCTTACTTCAATTAATATAATGTCTTCCAAATTCACTCATATTATAGCAAATGGCAGAATCTCTCTCTCTCTCTTTTTTTACATCCGTAATAAATTTTATTGGAAAAGAAAAGGGAATGTGTTAGAACTAACATCATAAACAGTTGGCTTTATCTTCAACCAGAAATGTTAATTAATTGAAATTTATAAATCCTATAATGTTATTTTCTTGCATAAAACCAGTTGAATTTTCCAATTTATATGGCAATTATACTTTATTACTTTAGGTAGAGCTTTATTTTCAGCAAAGGAACCAAGTTAGGTCATTTGAGTGATCTGAATATCCTTATTTTTTTATGGCTGAATAATATTCCATTGTATGTATATGCCACATTTTCTTTATCTATTAATCTATTGAAAGACCTTTAGGTTTTTTTCATGTCTTTGTTATTGTAAATATTGCTGCAATAAAAATGGGAGTTCATATAGCTCTTTGAGATACCATCTTAAAGTCTTCAAGGTATACATCTGGAAGTGGGATTGGTGAATCATATGATAACTCTCTTTTTTAACTTTTTGAGTAACTTCCTTATTGTAGTCTTAGTGACTATACCAATTTAATTCCCACCAGCATTGGAAAAGAGTTCTCTTCTTCCCACAACCCTTGTAACATTTATTGTTTGTTTGTTTGCTTTTATAAGAGTGATTTTAACAGGTGTTAGGTGATATCTCATTGTGGTTTTGATTTACCTTGCTCTGATGATGAGTGATGCTGAGAACCTTATTATATACCATCGGCCATTTGTATGTTTTCTTTGGTGAAATAAGCCGTTGTTCTACATATAGCCATGGTACTACATGCAGATTCCACAGTGCAGCATTTCCATGCAGGTCTGTCCACCTCAACAGATTTGTATCAGATCACTGAGTAGTTTGGTGTAGTGGATACTACACACGCAGTAGCCTACAGGGTGTTGGAGTCATTCTGCTAGAACTACGATTCTGCCACCTGTTTTACTGATCGATATTATGCCAGATTCATAGCCCTCACAAGTATCTGTTGAGTGAATGGAAAAATGTAGTAAAACAAATCAGGTCACTAAAGGGTCCTGGTGGCCACTCTAGCTAAAACTTAATGAGAAATAGCCTAACAGTCAACTCAGATGTTTAGAAACCTGGTCAATTACTATTATCATTATTTTATTTTTTAGACGTTTTTGCTTTAGGGTATGTGCACTCACTGGAGAGACACAGTCAGTGAGAAGGAAAGTGAGAAATCACCCTCTGGGGGGATGGCCACACCACAATCCCTTCTCCTTCATTCTCATCCTGAAATCTTGGGCATGTATGCACAAGCACCTGGCATGGGTTTCAAGCCACGAGGCCCAGGACTCAAACTGTGGTTGGCCATGTGGAAGTCCAACGACATAACTGCTATGCCATTTGCTGGCCCCTGGCCAATTACTTTTATGTGTGACTATGGAAACACTAGCCTATAGAAATGTTTTATGGGCATAAATCATAACTCCATAAAGTGAGAAAGGAGCACTCAGTGCTTTTGTTTGATGGCTACAGAAGCAAATAATAGTAGAAATCAAGGTTTCTAGGATGATCTTTAAAGTAAATTTATAATCTGATTAATTAAAAAAATGTATATTCATGAGATGCTCCCTTTGCCTCATTGATGATGATCAGAAATTCATTATTTTATAACTGGCTCATTTGTTATTCACTTTGAGTAAGGACTTTTAGTTTAATGTAGGCAAAATAAGGAAAGAATATCCCACCGACAGAATCCTAGTTCTTTTTTCTTTACAGTATCTTTCATGTTCACTGGGTTGAACCAATCCCTCATCTTGCATTTGTGATTTCAAAGTGCATAGAATATTTTTGTAATTCAAGTCCAGTTTTTGAGTTAGATATGGTTGCTAAGTTCCTATTCAGTGTAGTCAAGTCTACAGGGCATCAAGGTGGCATTTCTGTTGTGTTCAGACATTTGACTTTTGAGACACTTTCTGATGAAAGGGTTCTGAGAGCAGATACTTCTTACTTAAATGATTATTTTTAGCTATTTATAAATTAGTATGAAATACAATTAGAGTTTGTATCATTTAAAATAGTGTCCCATTTGAATCTAATCTTTAAAAACTACTGTTAATACTAAAGTTATTTACCTTAACAAAAAATAGCTACTTACAGTTCAAAAAAATGCTTAAATATAAAGTGAAAAGTAATTTCAATAGAATCATTTGATGGAAAGTGATAAAAAATGAATTAATTATTTTCTTAAAGGGAATATAATAAATGCAATAGCTTTTCCCTCAGGCCTCAGGGTTATCTCTATGAATATTGTGCAATATTTTAATACAGTGAGGCCTTCAAGACTGTATGTGTAGGACTCTTTGTGCCCAGAATCTTTTGTTCTGTGAGTTTTTTTGAGTGATTTTATTGATGGGCCTCATCAGCTCCTTCTTTGAACTCATTACCTGGCACTTCTTATTTCCCCCTCTTCTCTGATCTCTGGCTTTTTCAAATGCAATGTAGGATAAACTAGTGAAGGATAAAGTAAATATGAAGTTTTCAAAATGTGTATAAAGTTTTTAGAACACTCTGAGAAACATTGGTAAAGTGTGTAAGCATTACTTTAAATCCATGATATTTAGGGAACGTTTATTTTCACTGCTCTTTTAGTTCTTATTCTCTTTATTTGAATAACTGTGGTTTTTGGGTGTGTTGTATTGTTGCTTCCTAATACAAATGATGAGTGGATGGTAGTTTTCTTTTGCTTATTAAAAAAATGAACATTGATTTCTTAACCATATATGTAGATTACCTGATAGTTCCAACTAGTCTACCTCCAAGGTTCTTCCACTCATATCGATTCAATATACTATAATTATAAACAAATCAAATAGATTGCAAACACAAATTTACAAAATATTAGATTGTTGGGCAAGTCGTGACATATTTTTCTGTTTTTCTACACAAAAATACATTATGACTTTCCCAATAACCAGTAAATGAATGTGATAGCACATAGCCATATCAATCATATCAAACAGAAGATTTGTAAATGACCCTCAGTGAAAAAAGGGACATCTGTCACTCCAACCCAAAGCCATTGGTTCAGTGGCATTCATACTGTATACCACTTTTGATACATCGGAACTGCCTAATCACATTAGACTAGATTTCTGCATCTGTTCACATCTCTTCAGAAAGAGGTCATGTGCAAGTCACTGAAATTGAATTTTTCTTGGATATGAGCTTCCTTTCAGGTGCTCCTAGTAATGTTCATAATACAGAGAATAAAGCAAGTCTCTTTACATGCAGGGTTCTATGCACTGAAATAAAGCAGAAATGTTCTAGTCCACTAAGCAGAATATTAAGCTATTGGGTTGTCAGGAAAGTCATAACATATTTTTCTATGTAAAAATGCGACATGATTTTTTCAATGATGCTACAGAAATGGGAAAAGCCATCCCCAGGAAGCTCTAATCTGCATCTCTTGAAACAGCATGTACAAAGAACAGAACTCTGAGCTTGCTGTCTGGAAGCTCAGACTAGACCAGATCTAAAAAAGGCTTGACCCTGCCACTGATTAACCTTGTGACCGGGAACAAGGCCCTCATTTTATCTAAGCCTCTTTTCTCTCCTTTAAAAAATGAAGAGTTTGAAGGAAATGCTGTAAAGTTGATTCCTATCTAGGATTGGTTGTGTCACATCAGCGAAGTAAGTTATCAAGTAGTCCTGCTTCATGAAAGGAACTAAGCTATGGCTCACCATGGTTAATTTATTCAGAAGTTATGGGAGGGGGGTGCTGTGTTGTTTTTTTTTTCCCCCCTTTGTGTTTTTATCAGACTCAGGGCTACTTCAACTTTTTCATTGCTGCTGTCAACTATTGGCATTTCTTAAGCGAGGAATGAACTACAAGAGGCTCCTTCAAGTCTTTCTCATTAATGATGTTTTGTTTTATATACACACTGACCTCCTGCTGTTTGGCTCTCTGCTCTCATGATACTAGAGTTAGCCTATCTGACTGGTGTTCTACGTCCAAGAGTTACACATGATAATGCCCCATCCCTGGTCCACTTCTTTTCTACTCACTTGATAACTAAATCCAGTATTTTCTCTCTCTCACTCTCATTTTTGGAAGTATATTTACTTATTTCTTGAGAGAGAGTGGGAGTGGGGGAGAGAGAGACAGGAACCACTTACAGAATCTTGCCACACTTTCATATTACCTCCAGCCACAATCAGAATTATGCCTGTTTTCCTGCTGTGTTCAGGTCAACCTGGGTTCTGAATCTGGGTCTTTCCTGTTGACTCCAGTATCAGCCAGCAGTGCCCTACTTCCTGTACTACTGCAACTGGGCTGGACTCAATGCTCTTGAATCCTCAGGTCAAGACTACTACATTAAAAAGAGATTAAAAAGTTAAAAATAGTTGGTTGGCATAATACTCATTGCAAATACACATCCATTACCAATTTCCTCTTTATCTATGAATAATAACCAACTCGAAAATATTCTAAATTATAAAAAGGCATAAGCTACTTAACTTATAAAGAAAATGATAAGGTTTGTATCATGGAGAACACTACTGATTGATAAAAGAAGATTTGAATAAAGAGACACACCTGTTTTTGGCTGGAAAAATTCAACCTTAGAAAAGAATAACTCTTGGAACCAGCAGATGGCATAATGGTTACATTGCTGGACTCCAGTGTGGTTGACTGAAGTTTGAGTACTGGGCCTGGTGACTTAAAATTCAACTTCATGTGTGTGCCCAAAATCCTGAGAGGAGAATGGAGGAGAAGGGATTGTGGCATGGTCATCCCCCTGTTGGGAGATTATCTCTTGCTTTCTATCTCTGTCTCTCTGACAAGCACATGTGTCCTATAGCAAAAAGCTCTCTCTAAAAAACAAAAAAACAAAAAACCTAAAAAAGAAAACAAAAAACTCTTCCTAAATTATTCTGTAATGCTAATGAATTATCAATGAAAATAATAGCCGAAATTTTTTTAAATTTATTTTTTATTATCATCATAATCTTGTTTATAACACATTGGATTGCATATAACTTTACAGTGTATTACATTGCTTTTTCAAAAGAGAATGCCCTGCATGTCAGTCAATACAGAGACATTAATCTCCCCACTTCATCATTCAGTATCTTTTCAATGTTTTTCCCAATCATTATTATTATTATTATAATTTCATTAAACAGTCAATCACTATTTCTCATTTTGCTTTAAAAAGACTACCCATTATGAAATACTTCTCAGACCAATCCAGCTGAGAATACCATACATGCCGTCATCAACAGGTAATAAGCCATATCTGTCTCCCACTAACGTCCTGCCTCTCTATTTGTTATAATAGTCGTAATTTTGAGGAATATAACAAAAATGTTTAAAAATGAAATTGGATGAATAAAAATGTAATAACTAGAAAACTAGAGAAAAGATTTAATGAGAAAAAAACATTTTCTAACAGTCATTAAGTAAGTTAATTTAAAGAGTAATAAAGTAGGAGAGTGACAGGAAAGATGAGCTGAGGTACTCATTGACTTAGCTGGTGGCAGCTTAGGCACTGGGATAGGATTAACTCTTCTTGGAGAGAACATTTTGGGAGGTACCAGGGCAATCATTGGCAGGATCTGACACAATCTATTTTCCATCATTTATAATGAGGTTGGTTGATGCTACTCATGAATCTGTTGTTCTGTTTATTTTCAGTATATTTAGTTCTTATTTACTTCTAATCAACTAGCCCTCACATAATCCTTTTGGCAAGAAGTACATTCACTGGAAGACTATCAAAGGAAAATATTGTGACATGTGAACTATATAGGACATATAATTTTCATACAATCTAAAGATAGTCTAAAAGTCTTATCCCTTCATCTCAGGTTTTTGCATTCATTCAAAGTAAGTCTAACACTTCTTTTTATGTTCCCGAGTAACATTCTAGTCTTTTTATCAAGGACAGTAAAATAAAATCATCAAAAAGGTTGTGTATAAGGGAGGAGATTGGAACTATTGCTTCATCTTATGAATTCTTGAAACCAAGTTTTGATTTCAGGACTCCTTCCTTCTCTGTTGTGGGATAGACTGGGTCTTTTTGACTCTTCTTTTTCACTGCTGGGGAGTCAACTTGCTCTTAGGCAAAGGCCCTAAAGTGCATTTTAGTATGATTTAACAAAATTCCAGGTAGTGACTTTAAATGAATATTGCCCACACAGTGACCCTGAAATGGGGGACTGGCTGCAAAGCAGATAAGTCAAAGTTAAGGATTCACTAGGGGAGCTGCACAGAGCTCCTCTCACCACTGATGGTATATCCTGCTCACAGCTTCAGCCTCTAGAAATGCTTTGATTTTAGCAGCGAGTTCAGGCTTTCATATGCTGCAATGGGCCTTTGTTGGCAACTGTTCTGCCTGCACGCACAGAGGGCTCATTCTTCCACAAAGAGCCAGACAGCCTGCTGATGGGCCAAACCAGTTTACACTGATGTTGCTCGTGGGAGGGAGAAGAAAGCAAGCATGGATCGGTGCTTCCCATAAAGGGGCCATTTATCCCTTTCCAGTTCAGTATTCTCTTCCCCCAGTGCATGCCACCTTCAGTGTGCCTCTGTGCCTCTTATTTAATGGTCTATGAGCTGCAATTTCTACAGACTGAAATACCTCTGACACTCCTCTAAAATAAATTCCTGAATATACAACAGAGGCTGTTACAAAGTGCTGTCTCCAGTGTCCCTTGGGGGGAAATGCTTTGCTGAGACAGTAATGTCATCACACGCCCCTCTACACACCCACCTTTCTCTTTGATCTTATAGTGTTTACCTGTGGCTTATTGGTACCAAGGCAAACTGGGTATTGAGCTTTCAACTTTGAAATAGGTCTGGTTCTCCAATAGGTATTCTTTGAAGTCAGATCCATTATGCATTGTTTATTTCCCTTTCAAATATACCCATATGTATTTCTAAGACCTAGGCTATTCTTTCTCATTCCAAAGAAAAACTAGAGTTGTCACCCTATTGGCTATTCTTTGATATTTCTAAATGAGAGAAATAATATCTCTGGAGTCCATTTTGTCCACTTACAAATTATTTTAACAGTATCTGTTAAGGGCAATTTTACATTCTCTCTATCCATTACTATCTTCCAAAACACAATTATATGTCAATTGAATGACTCAGAACTTCTGCACGAGTAATAAATCATAAGTGTAATGGGTAAAAAGAATTTGTCATTGTTCAGTGTGTGTACCGAGTTATGTGGCATATAACCTCAAATTTCTTTCAGATCATATATAAATACATAATAAAATAATAATACTCATTAGTCAACACCAAATATAAGTTCCAGATGTCTGAACATCAAAGTATTTATAGGCCTATAGGAACCGCCTTGAGACAGGAACAGTTCTTCAGAAATGGTACTGGAAGAAAGCAGGCTACAAAAACCTCCCAAATTCTCTGAAACAAAAGCTATTCTTGTTTATACATAAATTATGAATGACTTTTTAAGGGCTGACTCATTGGCCAGTGCATGTGCCTACAAATCCGGTTTCACAAGAGAATGGGAGCTGACTGGACTAACAAGAATTCTACAGCAAATCATTTTTTCCCAGCTTGTCTCTAAAGTAAGTTGGTTTGTCTGGAGTTTCAGCCACTACTCTTGTCAAGGCACAGCAGAAGTTTTGCTTCGGCTTGGACCCCTGTCATAGCTCAGATGCCACTTAGCTCTCCTTGCAGGAGTTGCCTGTCTTAGGCACATTGTAGACCAGCCCTCTTGAGGCTAGTCTTTGGAAACAGAGCCTCAACTGGTGAGATTGAGTGGCATTAGCTGGGTCCCTTGCCTGAAGCCACTCACCATCAGGTAACTGCAAGTCCAAAATCTTTTCCATTGAAATTGGCCTTGTATCCTGAGCAAGGTATAGAAGAACTTCCCTGGAAACTTCTCATCCTGACTGTGCCATTTATTCACTGTCCAACATTAAACAAATAAGCTGACTTTTCTCTTAAATGTTCTCATCCATAAAATGAGGTGTCATACAGAATAACCTTTCACATCCTGTCCAGATTTGATGAACTATGATTCAGTTTTCCTCTTCATAAAAGGAAATAAATCAACATATTGCTTAGTTCATCAATGTGATGTATTAGATTCCAATGAACAGTATTGCTAATGAGTTGCTTCACCTATCATGACTCAATATAAATTTCACCTCTAACACAGATTTTCCAAGACTCAAAAGTGTTTTTTATTTTTTTATTTTTTGCAAGGAGAAACAGGAGCATGATACTGACAGTTATTTTCTGAAAGTTTCATATGAAAAGGTAAAGTCCAGACAACTTGTTGGCAACATAACAAACAAACAAACAAACACACAAAAACCTAGTATCCTTTTCTGCCTTGGATCTTCCTCTTTCAGGGAGGAAGGAAAAAATACAAATATTTTTAAATACAGTGATTCACACCTCAAATGACCATTTGTGTATGAATGTCAAGAATCAGTAATAACTTCCCAACAAAGAAAAGCCCTGGTCCTGATGGCTTCACCTCTGAATTCTACAAAAACTTTTAAAGAAGCGTTAACCCCCCATTCTGATCAAGTTATTTCTAAAGATGGAAAGGGTGAAACTCTCCGAAATTCATTCTATAAAGCCTCCATCACCCTTATCCTTAAAACTGATAAGGACAGGACAAGGAAGGAAAACTATAGATGAATATATCTGATGAATATAGACTCAAAAATTCTCAACAAGATACTAGCAAATTGTATCCAACAACATAGAAAAAAGATTATACTTCATGACCAGATAGGCTTTATTCCAGGGATGCAAGGTTGACTCAACGTATGTAAAACCATAAATGTAATACACCATATTAACAGGAATAAAGAGAAAAACCATATGATTGTATCAATTGATGCAGGAAAAACATTTGATAAGATATAACATCCCTTCATGATCAAGACTCTCAGCAAAATCAGCATAGAAGGGTCATTTCTCAACACAATAAAAGCTATCTATGAAAAACCCATAGTTAACATCATCCTGACTGGAGAAAAGATGAAACTTTTCCACTAAAAACTGGTACAAGACAAGGATGCCCCCTTTCTCCACTCCTTTTCAATATAGTACTGGAAATTCTCACCAATGCAATCAGAAAAGAGAGTAAAATTAAAGGCATTCAAATAGGAAAAGAAGAGGTGAAGCTATCTCTATTAGCAGATGACATGACTGTATACATAGAAGACCCAATGGTAACCATGAAAAAATTCCTGGAAGTAATACATGAATATAGTAAAGTTGCAGGATATAAAATGAACATACAGAGGGGACCAGCAGATGGCATAGTGGCTACATCACTGAACTCCCATGTAGTCGACTGCAGTTCAAGTCCCTGACCCAGTGTCTTAAATTTATGCTGGGTGTGTGTTCATGCATGCCCAAGATCCTGAGAGGAGAATGGAGGAGAAGAGATTGTGGTGTGGATTTCTTGCTTTCTGCCTTTCTGTCTCTGTCTTTCTGGTGCGTGCACACGCTCTACCTTTAAATCCTCTCTCAAAAAAAAAAAAAAAGAAAAAAAAGCAAAATCAACATACAGAAATCTATAGCTAAGTATGAAGACAAGGCAGACTGAGATAGAACTGAAAAGATTAATTCCATTTATCATAGCCACAAAAAGTGTAAGATACCTAGGAATAAATCTAACCAAAGAAGTTAAAGACCTCCAAAAGGAAAACTATGAGAAGCTAAAAAAAAAAAAAAAAAAAAATTGAAAATGACACAAAGAAAGTGGAAGGACATCCCATGTTCCTGGATTGGAAGAATTAATATAATCAAAATGGCAATTTTACCCAAATTAATCTCATATTTAACATAATCCCAATCAAAGTGCCAGAGGCATTCTTCACAGACCTAGAAAAGACAATCATACAATTTGTCTGGAATCATAAAAGACCTCGTATTACCAAAGCAATCCTGCACAAGAAGGTGGAGTGGGTGGCATTTTACTCCCTAATCCAAAAATATACTAAAAAGCTGTGGTAATCAAAACAGGATGGTATTGGCACAGAAACAGACAGGTGGACCAATGGAACACAGTGGAACAGGATAGAGTCCCCAGAGGTAAACTCCCAAACATACAGCCAACTGATTTTTTTAAATGTGCTTCTTTAAAGTAATTTTTATTATTATCATAATCTTTTTTATATTACATTGAATCACATATAACTTTACAGTGTATTACATTTCTTTTTCCAGAAGGAATCCCATCCATATCAGTTAATACAAAGACATTAAAATCCCCATCATCATCCATTAGCTTTTCATTTTTTTCCAGATTATTATTGTTATTCCAATTATTTTTAAAAAACATTCAATCATTATTTATCATTTTGCTTGTAAGAAGACTTTACTCATCATGAAATACTTCTCAGACCTGTCCGGTTGAGAATACTATACACGTCATCATCAACAGGTAATAAAACATATCTGAATCACACTAATGTTATGCCTCTCTATTTATTCTCTTGCTATCCTTCTCCATATTCTTCTCCAGCTCCTTTCCATACTGTCTTATCATTGCTAACTATTTTCACTGCTTTTATGCCCTCCAATATTTCTATCTCTACTACAAAGTGTGGATAGTCAATATATGTTAAGTGGATGCATACAATATCTTTCATATCCTAGCTTGCTTCACTCAGCAATAGATCCTCCATATCTGACCACTTTCTATCAAATGCCAAGGTCTTGTTATTTTTTATGGCTGAGGAGTATTCCATAGAGTATATGTGCCATACTTTTTCAATCCCCTCATCTGTTTGTGGGCATTTGGGTTGGTTCCATGTTTTAGTGAACGTAAATAAAACTGGAATTACTGGATCAAGTGGTAGTTCTATTTGTAGATCTTTGAGGAACCTCCATATTGTTCTTCACAGTGGCTGAACCAGTTTACACTCCCACCAACAGTGTAGGAGAGTTCTCTTTTCACCATATCCCTGCCAACACTTATCATTTTTTATATTTTTAATCTTTGCCATTTTGACAGGTTAGGTGGTATCTCATTATGGTTTTAACCTGCATTTCCCTTATGAAGAGGGATGTTGAACATATCCTCATATGCTTTTTGGCTGTTTGTATGTCTTCCTTAGAGAGATTTTTGTTCAGTTAATTTTCCCATCTTTTAATTAGGTTCAGCCAACTGATTTTTGACAAAAGGTATCGGTCAATCCAGTGGGAAAACCTCTTTAGCAAATGGTGCTGGAAAAACTGGGTATCCACCTGCAGAAAGATGAATCTGAACTCCTACCTTTCACTATTGACAAAAATCAATGCAAAGTGTATCAAAGATCTAAACCTAAGACCTCAAACTATAAAACTGTTGCTGGAAAACACTCGTGAAACTCTGGATCCATTGAGGTAGGCAAAGACTTTTTAAATATGACCCCAAAGCACAGTCAATAATCCCAAAAATAGACAAGTGGGATTAAATCAGATTAAGAAGTTTCTGCATGGCAAAAGACACAGTAATTAGTGTGAATCGACAGCCCTCAAAATGGGAAAATACTTTTGACAAAAAGAGGATGAATATGGAAGATTTACTGCTGAGTGAAGCAAGCCAGGCTATGAAGGAAAGACATTGTATATCTCCACTTAATATATACTGAGTGCCCACACTCTATGGCCAAAACTGAATGATTAAAGGATATAGAAACATAGTAAATGGTTGTGAATACCAGATATGGTGTGGGAAGAGGGTGGGTGAAGGAGTGGAGTATGATGAAGGACGTTAAGGAGAAAAATAGAGAGGCAAATCATTTATGGGATAAAGAAGTGGGTAATCTATTGAAGATAACTTTATAGTAGTGTTAACTGGACTGGTGAGAAGTGTACACATATTGGAATATTCACTTTGCAAGTTAGATAACTTGTGGTTGAATGTATAAAAGAAATTGAAATAAAAAAATTAAATAAAAAATTTTTGAACATGTCTTTTTGGAAAGATTTTCACTGTAGGGCGCGTGCGCTCACCAGACAGACAGAGAGAGAGACATAGAGGCAGAAAGCGAGAAATCACCCCCCAGGGGGGATGGTCACGCCGCAATCCCTTCTCCTCCATTCTCCTCTCGGGATCTTGGGCACGCACGCACACGCGCCCGGCGTGTTTTAAGCCACCGGGTCCGGGACACGAACCGCGGTCGACTACATGGGAGTCCAGCGACATAGCCATTACGCTAACTGCTGGTTCCCAACATGTCTTTATCTATCCTAATTTTTCTATCCCAAAGGCATTTTGTTGATTTTTCTAAGTATGAGAAAATGTCCACAAGAAAGAAGTGCTTAGTTCTTAAAGTATCGAAAAGAGTTACCCATGAAACATTTTTTTTGTGTGTGTGTGAACAGCAGACTGTATATATGATGGTGGTCCTAAAAGATTAAGAGAGACTATACTATATAGGTTAGATGCTTGTTAGACAAGACCATCTATGTTTGTAAGAGCACAATTTGTGATATTTATACATGATAAAATTGTCTAACATCTGAGAATGTATCCCTATTTTAAGCAACACATGACTGTCTTTGAATCTGAGTTTCATTGGACCTCTTTGAGAAGCCATTTTAACCATATCTCTTTCCTTTTTTTTGAGAATCTATTTTTATTGGCACATTTGCCCACATGAAAAATTCTGAACTTGTGATAAAGCGTGATTAATACAGGGTGGTAATAATGTTCACTTATCAGTTTTCATTGATACATAAATTATTGCAAATGTCTACAGTCAACATTCAATAAGTCAACATGAAATAGAGATTTCTTAAACCTTGAAGTTCCAATGTTGCACAATTAACAATAAATCCATTATTACTTGATGCATTTTCTCAAACAAAAAACACATGTGACTGGGAATTTAAAACTGAACAGACATTGGCAAATGTTTTCTAAATATAATACACTATTCTGACAGCTAATGCATCAGCAGTGTTTACTTCACCAAATGTTTCCAATTTGGAGGGAGGGAAAAACCAGGGTCTAATGATTGTCCCTTACATTAAAATTCATGTGTGGTGCTTTACAGTTTACAAAGCACTTTCAATGTATACATCCGCTCAACTGATCCTTGAAACCACTCTGGGAGGTAGAGAGGACACACGTTTTATTGTCTTCCAACAATTTTTAGTTCCCCAATTTGTCATGCTGTTTCATGTCTCTGTGATTTCACATGTGTTCATCTTGAGTCCTGGAATGCCCCCTTCTTCCTCTGCTGCCCAGGTTTTTTCCTAACTAATTCCCAATCAACTAAAAATCAATGCAACTGCTGGTTTTTATTTATTTATTTATTTTTAAGATTCCTTAGAAGCCTCCAGTTTGACTTAGATGTCTTCCTTCTGTGCTTCTGCTATACCCTGTGGTGTATGGCAATGATCACGTTTTGCTGAAATCATCTGCATGCTTCTCTGTCTCTCCTACTAGATCATACACTAAGTGTCTTGTTTACTTGTCATCTATAGCACATACCACTGTCCCTGTCACACGGTGAGAACTTGATCAATATGTGTTGAAAGAATGCGTGCACTTCATTTATGAGATGAGGAAACAGGAATTTGGTGTCTTTTTTAAGGTTAAGGGTAGGGGGTAAACTTTAACCTGTGCTGCTGGTCTCTCTAGCAAAGTCTTTCCTCAGTGTCATGCTGTTAGTTGTGATCATTTCTATTGAAACAGCATCTTGAGGGTATTTCTGTAGCACATGTAAGAAGCCACTGGGAAGAAATATGCTAACTTCTTAGTTTTTTGTTCATTTATTATTTTAAACTCATTATATACTTTCCATTTTCTTCCAATAAAAATTTAAAGCAGCTTAAAATAAAGTTTACACAAAACAAGAAAAAAGACAAAGAGTCACAGAAAAGAGAAACTAAGGAGGAAAAATGTTTATCAGAAATTCTGGGTCGAGAAGAATGACTGTAATTAAACTTAAACCTTGGCTTTGGGCTTCCTGAGATCCTAGTAGAAAAGCGAGAAACATGTTATGTTGCTTTTACTATTATGTAAAGAGAGAGAGAACTTCATGAGAGACTTTTTTTTTTTGGTCATTGTTTTTGTTCCTGCAGCATTAAACTCTAAGAGGAATTTATTGTATGGGCATTTATATGTGTTCATGAAAAACACAATGGGATCCAAAGACTCTATAGTCTGCTATCAGAGAAAAATATTTCTTTATTATAAAAGAATTATTTTATTGTAACTTTTATTTGTTTATTTTTTATTTTGACTGGGGAAGGGGGAGAGAGAGAAAAAAAAGAGAGAAAGAAAGAAAAAGTGAAAGTAGAGAGAGAGAAAGTAAGAAAGCAAGTCGCTAGGTCTGGGACTGCAATGTGGTTGGCCACGTGGGAGTCCAGCACCCTTAATCACCATGCTACCTGCCGGCCCCCAGAAGAAGATAATTTCTAAGTAACTAGACCTACAGGGGCAGAAGTCTTAACAGATGTTTCTTATAGCAACCTAATAATAACTGGGGGCATGATATTAACTTAGCTTTCCCTTGAAGACATCTTTATGAGGAAGTTAAATAAATATAGAATATGTACACAGGTTGCATTTTGGGATTAGTACTCAGAACTTTTTGAAAAAATCACAGACTTTGACAAAAGGTAAATATTTATGCATATCATCAGTATTTGGTATTGAAAATATTAATGCTTTGTTTTTTGTTTGTATCTCTCTTCATTCTTTTTATTTAAAGTCTATATGCATTGCACGATTGCTATTCAAAATAAGAATGTATGTGCTTTAAAGGTTTATAAATATTATCCATAAATGGAGACATCCTTTCAGCATAGAGCACTAGTAAGTGAACCTAATAATAAATTGTCTGGCCTCAGAAAATGATCAGAGTGAAAAGTCCACATTTTGTTCCTGTAATTTGTAACGCACTCAGAAAATCCCAAAGCTGGCTCAGAACCAGCTGACGATCCCTCCAGCACTGGACTCATAATGGAGAGCCTATTTTTCTTTTATTACTGGTAACTGGAAAAGCCTAGCAACTATTTTCCATTGAGATGCCCTCCAGGATGGAGAGCTTGTTTTTCCTAGATTTTCGTATATTTTTAGGCAGTCATCTTTGGCAATCTGGCTTTGTATCAAAAGTGTTTTTAATTGAAGAGATTCTCCCTTGGGCTGTTGGGTTGAAAAATACACTCTCTGTAACTTCATGTCTATTTTTGGGGTCACAGCTGGTTTCCAGTTCCCCATCTTTTTGCAAAGCACTCTTCTTTCATGGTATCATTTTTGCAGTGTGCTTGGAAGAAGGAAGGAAGTAAGGAAGAAAGGAAGGTCGGTCTCAGAGTTGTGATCACTGTTCTAAGTGGCTGGCTGAGATATAGTGAAAATGGCAACCTTGGGCCACCTACTTAATTTTCTCAAATTTATGGAATATTTGAAAAATGTTGTGATAGAAGGAGGATAATTACTGTCAATGAAAGAAAGCATCATGATCTCCACCTTTAGGACTGCTATTGGAGGAAGATTTTGGGAATTTTAACTTGCCTTATTCTCTGCCTCTGACTCAAGTCTTCTATTGGCATTCTTCTCTTTTTCTTAGAGGCACAGCATGTTTCTGCTTAGTTTCAGGTTCAGGAAACACTTTTATAAGTCCCATGGCACATGCAAGGCTTTGGTCCTTTCACCTCCTGCTTGGCACACTGCAGTATGAAGCAAAGTACACTTAGTTATCAAGAAGAGTCAAGAGTCTGAGGAAAGACATTAGGAGAAAAAGAGAGGCAAGACATTTATGGGACAAAGAAATGGGTTATTATGTGTTGATGATAGCACGTATAGTATCCCCAACTGGACTGGTGAGAAACGTATTCACGTTGGAACATTCACGTTGCAAGCTAAGTGACATACGTGATTGAATGTATAAAAGAAATATAATTTTAAAAAAGAAGAGTCAAACCTGGAATTACATCATTTCAGAACATCATGTAGTGATCTGGAAAGTACTAAGCAAGGACCCTGGCCTCTCACTTGACTCTCTCATGGACAAGATGGAAAGTGAACTTGTAGATCACTGGTGTTATGATGGGCATATTAATACACAATCTCATTTAGTTCTCACAACCAGCGTGCAAGGAAGGAATGTTTATCCTCACTTTTCAGTGACATATTCCAGAGGTCAGCTAAGATGTGAAGGTCATACAGTAGATAATGGCAGAGCAAGGGATGATCTGAAGCTGATGTTACCCGAAAGCCTGGCGTTTCATCCCATTGATCAGGTGGCCCTATCGAGGTCTATGTACCCAGAACTCCATGGCCCAGCACTCCTTTACTTTAGGAGAGTAAAGGATGTTTACATGTCCCCTTAATAGTTATCCTTAAAGGGGTTTTTTAACAGGGCTGGGTTATCAGTAGAACAGAGCTTTTTCTTATAACTTTTGGTGTTATAAATGAAACACTTATTCACCTAGTTATATTTTTCAGAGGAGACCAAGAATATGAAGCATCAATAGGTAGTGAAATCCCCCTTTAATGAAGCCACAATTGTCAGAGAAAAAGCAATTAATGACATTTTATAATATATACTTTATGCCCAGGGTACTTATCTGATTTTCAAGTTCTCGTGTCCTAATTAAGAGAACAGGATAAGGGGTGTGACACTCATATAGTTTCACTTTATAAAGGGACAAATGCTAAAGTCAAATAGTTGAGATACTCAATGATATGGTTTGTTGGGAGAGGCTTCTTTTTATTTGAGGGCATCATGGTTCAAGCATGGACTTGAGAGAACTAAATAGATCTGGGCTTCTAAGAGATTAACTATTGGACTCTAGGGATAGCCATTTTACTGAAAAGATGTATACTAAATACTACCTTTTATTCTGTAATTATTTTCTTTCATTGATAGTAAAAAAAAAAAATTCTGAAACTCTGGTCCTAAGTGAAACTTCTGAAGTATCCTGAATTATTAGTTGGCACCCATATATTCTGGAGTTATATTCAAAATATTAAACATCTGCTTTAGCTTGGCCACTGAACATTAGAATAGAGCCAGGCTTAGAGTTGGCTGGGAAGGAGCCCTTTGTTGTCAGACTCTAGCCCTTTTGGAATTGGAACTTGAGAAAGTTTGTGGAGTCCCAAGGAGGGGACTAAGGTATCTATCGGGCCCTCCAGGATTGTTTGTCCATAAAGGATTGATGTTTTAAGAATGATTATTGCCATTGAACTGGGATATCAGGTCTGAACCTGAATATCAGGTCTGTCTGTGCCACCATCAATCTGAAATATTAATTAAAGTCTTACATACACTGAGTATCATGGGCCTAAACCATGGGCCTAAACACGACCCTGAAGCCCATATGAAACTTCTTTATGGAGTCTCTTCTAGAAATATTGACATTCAACACTGGAAAGATGGTGTAATAAAATACTTAAGAATATAAGCTTTGGAGTCAGGCTACTTGGATGTATTAGTTTACTATTGCTCCTATGACAAATTATCACAAACTTAGTAGCTTGAAACACATTTATTCTCTTCCAGTTCTGGAGGTGATAAGTTTAAAATCAAGGTGTTGGCCAAGTAGTAATGTTCCTGGAGACTTTTGGGGTGGGGAGAGTGATCTATTTTCTTGCCTTTTGAGCTTATAGAGGCTATCTCCATTAGTTTCTGACTCATGACCCCTTCCTTCCATCACTCCAACTTCTTAATTTTGGTATCACATTTCCTATTACTGAATTTGATTTTCTTGCTTTCCTTATAAGGATCCTTGTGATAACATGTGCTCACCTCTCAAATGGATTTTAAAGCCCTTCCTTCATATCAAATGTGGGGAATGAAAGTCTAATTTGAGGGCCAGATGGTGGTGCAGGGGTATAAATGTGATGTCCTGCAAGGCAATTCACCTGGATGATCCCAGATAGTCTTATCTTATCTCACACCAGCAAAATCCTGTGTTCCATACAAAGTAACATTCTTCATAAGTGCTGAGGATTAGGTGGTAGATATCTTTGAGAGGCCATTATTCAGTCTACCAAAATAGATACCCACTCTAACTCCTCTACTTTCTAGCTATGTGACTATGACTAGCTATGAGGCAAGTTATTCATTCTCTGTGCCCTGGTTTTCTTAAATGAAAATGGGGCAATAGTAGAATGCTCCTTGCAGGATAAAGACAGGAAAAGGACTTGGAATTATCCTGAGTCCTTAGCATATAGTCAGTAAGACCTACCCTTTGTAACCATGGATATCCATCCTCATGTGGGAAATCTGCTCCCCCAGTAAACTCTGTTCAGCTCTCTGTTGCAGACTACAGAGCCAGCGTCCTTATCAGGCCAACTTAGGGACACAGTTGCGTTTTTGTCCTTTACAAATCTGTTGCCAGACAATAACATGCCTGGTTTCCTATCTCTGCAGTCACGGCCAAACTGATGTTGGAAGGCTTCTTGAGTTCCTTTTGTAGTTCCAGCTTTGTTTTAACCTCTGGGACAAGAAAAAGGGGAGAAGAGGTATAGGGAAGCTTAAAGGAACTGTAGCTCTACAGTCTAGAACTTACCATTAGCCTATGCCTCACTATACCAATTCCTTGTTTCAATAACCATCCTTGTAAAAATCTTCCAAAATGGAGTTTCATGCTACTTTCTTCAGTCTTCCTAGCACAGGGATTCTATTTCTATACTTGCTTCCCTCCTCATATTATCATCTTCTAATCTTCCTTCTTCCAAGACCCTGGTGAATTTTCTCTAATGCTGATCCCCTTTTGGCATAATTCTTGTCTCTTTATCTTCCAAAACCCACAACATCCCATACCAGCATATGGCCCTCTCTGGAATGAATTTCAAAGGCCTATCTTAATATTAAATTTGGAGAATTAAAGTCTATTTCTGGGGCCAGATGGTGGTGCAGCAGTAAAATGAAGTGCCCTGCAAGGAAATCCCACAAGAGAAGGTTTCCAGTTCAAGTCTAGAGATCTCTTTGAGTAAACTGGGGATGTACTTGTCCATGATCTTGGGCTGGCTGAAGGCTAGGGATGGACTGCTTCATCAAGACTTTCTTGAAAGTTTGTTTGTCTTTCTGTCTCTCTCTGTTTCTCTCACTCATGGAAGAAATGCATAAATAAACTTTAAAAAGTCTATTTATTTTTATAGAATAAATTGATTTGGCCTTACAGGCATCTACTTTCTGAGGGTTATCATGAAAGAAGAAAGCAGCATGTGTATATGTGGATAGAACAGATGGCTGCTGCCAACTTGGGAGAATCTATGAATTCAGTGGAAACACTGTAAAGAAAATTACAAGGTGTTCTCTTGGCATGACTGACTGTAGAGAGACTGTGCTTCTCCAGAGTATTGTAACAATTCATTCCATTTCTGTAGTGCTCATGTTTACTGTTTTTTACATGCCTATTTGTGAAATGTATGACCTATAAAACCATATGCAGGTTAATAAAATATACCCCCAACACTAAAAATCAATCTGTTTAAACTGCTGATCTCTGCCCCCCTACACTACCACCAATAAAAGAAAGAGAGAGAGAGAGGGAGAGAAAGAGAGAGAATTTCAGTTTGTGGCTTTACTTTGGTAACTTCCATTGCTTCTAAACTAGATTGGAATATTTTGAAAGAGAAAAATGCATTTTACCCAGACCTATTTCCTTTGTCAACTGACTAAATTTGTCTTCACAATTATAAATAGAGATGGGGACCAGCAGTTAGCGTAATGGCTGTGTTGCTGGACTCTCACGTAGTTGACCGCGGTTCGAGTCCTGGGCCTGGTGGCTTAATCTCATGCCGGGCGCGTGTGCGTGCATGCCCAAGATCCCGAGAGGAGAATGGAGGAGAAGGAATTGCAGCATGGCCATCCCCCCTGGGGGGTGATTTCTCGCTTTCTGTCTCTCTGTCTCTCTCTGTCTGGCGAGCGTATGCGCCCTATAGCAAAAACCTCTCCCCCCCAAAAAAAAATTATAAATAGAGCTCAGTTATAGAGAAGTTTTATTGGCTACCTTAAAAGAAGCATGATTATTATAATGAGTAGAATAATTTTAAAGTTTTGTTTTCTACATTTTCCAGGCTTCTTTTCAAATAAAAAAATACTTTACTAAAAGAAATGCAAACCATTTCTATAATATAAAACCATAACAACTCTTCAACATTTTAGTATGTGGAAAGTAAGACACAGAGAGTTCAAAGTATGCTTTTCGTCTGATGAAATGGAAAGAACACTTGATTAGAAGTTAGGAAACCTGGGTACTAGTTCTTAGTTACTAATTATGAAGAGAAGACTTATATTCTTTGTGCTTTGACTCTTCATCTGTAAAATGTGGATAATTCCTCCACCTCATAAACTTGAGAAAGGGCTCAAGGGAAATAATCATTAAGAAAATTGCATTGAAGTGTACAAAGGGCCATTTTAAAATATGAAGTGGCAGCACAAAACAGACAGAGCACACATTTGCAGTCAGCCTATGCACTGGATGCTGGTTCTGCCAAGTAACAAACTGTGTGACTTGCTCAAATTAATTAACCTCTCTGAGCTTTGATTTTTGTATCTGTAAATGTAAAACCCTTCTGAGTGAATCTAAGGACAGGAGAACCTAAAGGGGTGTTCAGTAATGATAGCAGCTCTTACTGACTTTTTTTTTTTTTTTTTGCCATAGTGTATGTATGTTTTCCAGAGAGAGGGACAGTGAGAGGGAAAGTGAGAAATCATCTTCTGGGGGGATGGCGATAGCTCAATCCCTTTTCCTCCATTCTCTTCCTTAGTGTGATTTTTCAAGCCACTGAGTCTGGGACTCAAATTGTGGTCACCTTTGTAGGAGTCCAGGG
>NW_006159776.1:4086475-4101621 GCF_000334495.1 Tupaia belangeri chinensis | reverse complement strand
TCATGTTTACTGTTTTTTACATGCCTATTTGTGAAATGTATGACCTATAAAACCATATGCAGGTTAATAAAATATACCCCCAACACTAAAAATCAATCTGTTTAAACTGCTGATCTCTGCCCCCCTACACTACCACCAATAAAAGAAAGAGAGAGAGAGAGGGAGAGAAAGAGAGAGAATTTCAGTTTGTGGCTTTACTTTGGTAACTTCCATTGCTTCTAAACTAGATTGGAATATTTTGAAAGAGAAAAATGCATTTTACCCAGACCTATTTCCTTTGTCAACTGACTAAATTTGTCTTCACAATTATAAATAGAGATGGGGACCAGCAGTTAGCGTAATGGCTGTGTTGCTGGACTCTCACGTAGTTGACCGCGGTTCGAGTCCTGGGCCTGGTGGCTTAATCTCATGCCGGGCGCGTGTGCGTGCATGCCCAAGATCCCGAGAGGAGAATGGAGGAGAAGGAATTGCAGCATGGCCATCCCCCCTGGGGGGTGATTTCTCGCTTTCTGTCTCTCTGTCTCTCTCTGTCTGGCGAGCGTATGCGCCCTATAGCAAAAACCTCTCCCCCCCAAAAAAAAATTATAAATAGAGCTCAGTTATAGAGAAGTTTTATTGGCTACCTTAAAAGAAGCATGATTATTATAATGAGTAGAATACTTTTAAAGTTTTGTTTTCTACATTTTCCAGGCTTCTTTTCAAATAAAAAAATACTTTACTAAAAGAAATGCAAACCATTTCTATAATATAAAACCATAACAACTCTTCAACATTTTAGTATGTGGAAAGTAAGACACAGAGAGTTCAAAGTATGCTTTTCGTCTGATGAAATGGAAAGAACACTTGATTAGAAGTTAGGAAACCTGGGTACTAGTTCTTAGTTACTAATTATGAAGAGAAGACTTATATTCTTTGTGCTTTGACTCTTCATCTGTAAAATGTGGATAATTCCTCCACCTCATAAACTTGAGAAAGGGCTCAAGGGAAATAATCATTAAGAAAATTGCATTGAAGTGTACAAAGGGCCATTTTAAAATATGAAGTGGCAGCACAAAACAGACAGAGCACACATTTGCAGTCAGCCTATGCACTGGATGCTGGTTCTGCCAAGTAACAAACTGTGTGACTTGCTCAAATTAATTAACCTCTCTGAGCTTTGATTTTTGTATCTGTAAATGTAAAACCCTTCTGAGTGAATCTAAGGACAGGAGAACCTAAAGGGGTGTTCAGTAATGATAGCAGCTCTTACTGACTTTTTTTTTTTTTTTTATTTCTGTCTGTATATAAAAACTATAAATATACTACTCCCTGGATCAGATACTCTTGGAACATTTGACTCAATAAACTTTCTCCTTTTTTTTTTAATGAAAAATTGATACTGTCGGTGGGCTTGTGGCTCTCCGAGTCACTAAGTTCAGAAATGAATGTGTTCAAGCACAAACTCGTGTCCAATGGCAGCTCAGGTTTTCAGTCTGCATGTCATCTGAGTGTATTCTTGCTTACAAGGAGAGTCTTCATCTCTTCGTCAGGAGTCAGGGCCCAGATGGGGCTCAGGCCTCAGCAACTTTCAGTTTAGTATATCTAAGAATTGTTTTCACTTTCCTCAGGAAGAACCAGTGTCACTTGTAGTTTGTTGGATACAGCTATAAGTCAGGGCACACAAATTCCAGCAAGGACAAGGAGGTAATCAAGTGAATGTTGCAGGGGGGTGGGGTGGAGTGCAGCATGGGGACTATGGCAGACCATAGAGCATGTGCCCCGCCTAGGGATGGTGGCTCTCAGCAGAATGGATGGTTGCCAGTCAGGAATGCTGACCCACTCTTTGTATACGCTGTTTTCCCCCAAGAAAAGTCGCCAATTTGAATTTTTATGCAAAATATTTCCAATTTTTAAATGTTAGCAACTAAGCCAACTTTCTCTGTAACTTAGAGACTGGTGTGAGCCACGGCCCACCAGTGAGTATCTTCTGCTCTTCAGAGCCAGCTAGGGGACTGTGTAATTACTGCCATTTATATGAAGTGGGGTCACTTAGAATAGCAATCACTTTTAAATGGGGGCCAAAAAAAACAACACAGAGACTCTCCATAGTAAGGGTTAGCTCTGAAATGATTTAATATTTCTATTACTTTTTTAAAAGCTTAAGAAAATGTAATAAATTGTCAATGTCTTCACCTTCTGAGATACTGATTATCCAGATGTTTGGATGTTTAATGGTATTTAGTATTTCTTGTATATTATTCTCATTTCTGGGCGCTATTTTCTCAATCTTCATGGTGGATTTTACTAGTCTAGAGATTCTATCTTCTACATCTGAGGTTTGATTTTCTGGATTTCCTGTATTATAGCCTTCATCTCCAACAGTTCCATTTGATTCTCTTTTTTTTGGAGAGGTTTTTGGTCTAGGGATCGTGTACTCGCCAGAAAGACAGAGAGAGACAGAAAGCAAGAAATCACCACCACCCCCGCCCCAGGGGGTTGGCCATGCTGCAATCCCTTCTCCTCCATTCTTTTCTCAGGAACTTGAGTATGCATGCACATGCGCCTGGCATAAGTTTAAGCCACCAGGTCTGGGAATCAAACGATGGTCGACTACATGGGAGTCCAGCGACATAGCCATTACGCCAACTGCTGGTCCCTGTTTGATTCTTTTTTATGGTATATATTTCCTCTTTCCGCTCTTGCAAGAACTTCCTCACCTCCTGGAACTCATCAAAATTTTTCTTCTCTTCTCTTCCATCAATATTAATTTTGTCGGTATAAATACTCTAAATTCTTTATCAGATATTTCCATGAGTTTCATTGTACTGTCTGTGGATGAAGAGGAGTTATTCTTTTCCTTTGGTGGTGAGGTATTTTCTTGGTTTTGCATATTTTTTTGTGCCCCTGTGGTGATTTCTAGTCATCTGATAAGTTGCTCCTAATTTCTAGAAGATCAATCCGAGCCATCAGAGGTGCACAGGAAGATGTGATCTGCAAGCTCTTTGGCATTGTATTTTTTTTTCCCTTTGTGTCACAGACTCAGTGGGAGTTGATGAGTATTAGGCCCCAAATAGTATTCAGATTTTGGCAATTTTTCATTTAGACTTGTCTAGACACTCAGTGGATGGAGGCTGAGCAGCAAAGTGATGGGGTAAAAGAAAAAGGATAAGAAAACAGAAAAAGACAGAAAGAAAAAAAGAGAAAAATGGAAAAGACATGCAACCAAATTATTTATTTGTTAATTTTAAAAAATAAAAAATGAAAACTGTGTGGCATGCTTGACCTCAGCTCCCAAGGCAGACTGTCTTCTTCTGGCCTGTCCTTTCTCATTGCCTAGATGGGAGGGGTAAAGGGGACGGGATTATTACCAAGATAAAGGAGGATTTCAAACCCAAGAAAAAAATTTACCTTAAAATATTTTTCAAAAAGAAAAATTAAAAAATGAAAAGACAGAGAAAGAGACAGAGAGAGACAGAGAGAAGGATAGAAGGGCTCTGTCAGGGTAAATTCTCAGCAGAACATCTCCATTGCTCTCATCTCTGAAATCACTAGATCTCAGTTCTCATGGTGGACTCAGTCTTCTTCTGAGCTGCCCTTTCTGTTTGCCTGCATGGGAGAGAAAAAGGGGAGGAGATTATTACCAAGATTCCAGAGCTAAGAAAAAACTTTACCTTAAAAAATTCTTTAAAAAGAAAAATTTTTAAAATGAAAAGAAACAAGAAATTCAAAGGACCCCAAATAGGATCAACCCAAGAAGGTCTTCTCCAAGATACGTTATAGCCAGAATGACCAAAACCATAAAGACAAGATACTCAGACTGGCAAGAGAGAAACGTCAAGTTACCTACAAAGGATATCCCATCAGGCTAGCAGCAGACCTCTCATCTGAACACAATGTGAGTGTGGAAAGAATGGGAAAAATACATTCAAAGTGTTGAGGGAAAAGCAATTTCAACCAAGAATACTATATCTGGCAAGATTATCTTTCATATAGGAAGAGAAGACAAGAACTTTCTCAGATAAACAAAACCTGAAAGAATTTACCAGCACCAGACCAGCTCTCCAAGAAGTTCTGAAGGGAGTGCTATCCCAGGAAAACAAAAGTCAGACACACAGAAATAAGAGTTCTAAAACAGCTGAGAAAAATGGCCAGCTTAATGGTAGGGAAAAGTCGAGAGTTGAACATTATCTTCTAGAATTTAAACGGAAATATCGGACCACAACAGAAGATAATTAGATGAGGCTGAACTGGTGAAATAGAATTTTATGACTTTTGACTAAAACATTACTGACTTTCTATGCTTTGTTTTCCAGTGTTAAGGAGTTTTGTCTTCTCTAGAGTGATGGGCAGGTCCATGTACCTACTATTCAAACAGAATCCTAACCTGTTTCCTGGCTTTAAGTATTAAGCAAAATTCTCTTAACATTTTTAAAATTTTGATTTATTAAAGCTAAAACTGCATTTCTTGAAATTAAAAACAGTATTTAAAAAATACCTATTTAGGAACCACAGTCAGCTATATAGCCTCAGCTATGTGCTATTTTATAGTATATCAATTCTACCCACAAAGTTTCATGCCTAAAGTCAACTTTTGTTCACAGATATGTATATATATCTATCAGATATGCATATATATATATCAGCTGAACTTACTATTGAAAGTATTTAGATTAATTAAGATATTTTGTGAGTCAATACAATGTGGGAAAGAAAAAAGGAATGGAAAGCAACTGCAGATACCAGAGACAGGGTGGGAGGAGGATGGGAAATGGCAGAGGGTGAGAAATAGGGGGAAATATATACACACACACACACACACACATACAAGAAACAAGAAACGGAAAATTATTTGTTGATAATAACATGTATGATTAAGCCACTTTACAGTGTATTCTGGCTGGAAAATTCCATTTTGTATGGTGATGTTCAGTGAAAGTATATAAAATAAATAAATTAATAAAATAAAATAATACATACATACATACAAAAAAGTCTTAAAATGTAACTCTCCCTGACCATTATTTTTTGATTAAAAAATTACAGTTTTCAAACCATACTCTTATAGGATCAGGGCACTTCACAACAATAAGTAACCTATTTAGGCATCCAGATTCCCAAGATCATTCCATTGCTGGAGTGGGATGGAGAGGTCTTGCCCAGAAACAATTTCCATTAGCATCAGGACATTCTGACTTAAGGCCCATCTGTGATCAATAATTTGTAGATCACAAAGCTAGTTGGAGGTGCCCTGAAGTGTCTATGGAGAGAACAACTTTTTGGCTCTATCACCTCGATTCTTGAGACTGAGCAGAAGGGGAGAAGGCTCACCCCTCTAGGTAAGTGGGGGAAAGGAAGTAAAATGGAGCTGACAGGCAATTCTTGCTTAGTGTATCAGCACTGAAAAAAGAGGTTTGATTCTTGGAAATTATCTAATCCACTGCTTTTATAATGCATTCTGAGATCTCCAGAGGAGGTTGGGGCTTATTTCGGGATATTGGTCTTTTAAACGATGCTGTAATGCTTACTAGAGAAGATTGGTATTGTATGTAAAAGATGATTTGAGGAAGATTCTATTAAAGAAAGAAAACCGCATTGGGCCAGCCCTATAGCTTA
Source organism: Tupaia belangeri chinensis (assembly GCF_000334495.1). Classification (NCBI taxonomy): domain Eukaryota; kingdom Metazoa; phylum Chordata; class Mammalia; order Scandentia; family Tupaiidae; genus Tupaia; species Tupaia belangeri. The sequence continues at coordinate 4,096,029 of NW_006159776.1, read as the reverse complement.
GTAGTTAAGGGAGCCAGATCCCACATGTACTTTCTCTCTCTCTCTCTCTCTCTCTCTAGTGAGCATGTATTCCCTCTAGCAACTTTAAAAACAAAAAAGAGAAAAAAAATAAAGAAAACCCACTGATTTAATTTTGACTTTTAGTCGCAGAAACATTCCAGTGTCTAAATTTCCCAGGACTATAAAACTGATGAAAATCAAAACTGAGTCGTCCCAAACCTGGAGCCAGCTCCCACATGCTCTCTCTCTCTCTCTCTCTCTCTCTAGTGAGCATGTATTCCCTCTAGCAACTTTAAAAACAAAAAAGAGAAAAAAAATAAAGAAAACCCACTGATTTAATTTTGACTTTTAGTCGCAGAAACATTCCAGTGTCTAAATTTCCCAGGACTATAAAACTGATGAAAATCAAAACTGAGTCCAGAACATGACTGTTGTCCAAGCCCTTTCTCGTTATTACCTTGAACATAACTTCCAGGTAATAACCAGTATCCAATTAATCACCTTTCGAACGTACTGGAGGCATTCTCAATTGCTTGTGGAAAGATGAAGTAGCTTGAACTGCTTTGATTTTTATAGGTTTGGGCAATTTTGACACTTAATGGCATGAGCTTTATAGCCAGTAGTTAGCACATCAACCACTTTCTCTCTCTCTCTCTTTCTCTCTCTTTTGCTACAGGGCACATGCACTTTTGAGAGAGAGGGAGAGAGAGAGAGAGAGAGAGAGAGAGAGAGAGAGAGAGAGAGAGAGAGAGAAAGTGAGACATTACCTCCCACCTCCCCAAGGGAACGGCTGCTCTGCAATCCCTTCTCCTCTAATCTTCTCAGGATTTTGGGCACAGATGCACACAGAGTAATTTTTCGAACCACCAGTTCCAGGACTCAAACCATGCAGTCAGACATGTAGGATCCAGTGCCTAACCTCTATGTCACCTGTTGACCTAACTGCACACCTTTTAAACTCAGATTTCTTAGGTTAGTGGACTGTTTGCTACCATGAGTCCTTTCTGGTCTCCATCTATTAGGACTGTGGTGAGTTGGGAGAGTCAAAGACACTGATATGTTCTAGTGTTGCACTGTTAAGTCTTTAACAACTGGCTCTGTGGGAGTGGGTAACTTCCATTCATACAACTGGCTAATTACCATTTGTAAACACTCCCACGGGAGCTGGTTTCAGATTACCAATGAGACATCACTGAGCAGGAAGTTGGGAAGAGATACACACAACCAGATCTCTGCAGTGGTGCTAGCTGGCTTTAGCACTTTATTGCATATTCTCCCTGTGTCAGGAATTCACAGACCCCTAGTATACCTCCCAAGTTATCATCTCTACAGCCAGTTTTTTCATTATTTTTTCTTCAACATTTCTCTCCCCATAATGCCAGCCCGAAGTCTTTGATCAGTATATCAAGTAACTAACTGAATATAAAGTATTTTTATATTATCTAAGCATTTGAAAATGTATTTCAGGTAAGACTATAGGCAATTTTTTCTCATTCTATCCTCAAAAAACTCACAACTTTCATTGGTTTATGTTTTTAACCATAGTTTAGTTTTGGTTTTAAAAAATGTAAGTATTCTAAGTTATCTCACTAGATGGTGCTGCGTATAGTTCAGAGTTAGGGCAAGTGTCAGCCCTAAAACCTGGGAATCCATTTCTTCTTATGGCCAGTTCATCTAATTGAAATAGGAATATTCCAATCCACTTTATTGTTTTGCTCGCTTTCATCTGTGAGACTGGTAAAAACAACTCACGAAGACAAATTGCCATTTGCCACTTACTTTGGGCATTATTTTCCACAGTGATAAAAAGTGCTTTAAATTTTTCTCTGCCATAAATACTTGGCCATATCTTTTGCACTGTTGAGCTCTCCCACAGGTCATATCTCATTTGGAAGGTATCTGTCCTCTATCCTGTGATTACTCCTTAATCCTTGTTCTTTGGATACCAGTATTCTTCGTCCTGGTAGTCTGATTTCTGGGCTGCAAGGCAAATTGGTGAATTCTTTTCAAGATGGTTTATACAGAGATGAATTCTACAAATCTGATTCAGTACGTATATTTACCCAACTTTTACAGTGTTTCTCTCCGTGCTATTTCTTCAAGAGACACATAAAGATAAAAGGCCTCTCAAAAGAGAGGATAAAAACCTTATCCATCTTACATTACATTTCATCACCTGTGAAATAGTCATCTATCATTGTTATTGTTGACCAGGATAATATATAAATCTACTGGCTGGTTATGTTTTTAATTTAAAAATTTATAATTACACATTTGGTATAAGAAATGAGGAAAATAAATGACCACTACTTTAGAGACAAAGAGAGACAGAGTGAGAAATCACCCACCCCTACCCAGAGGATGGCCATGACGTGATCCCTTCTCTTTCATTCTCCTCTTGGTGTGCCCAGTCTGAGTTTTAAGTCACCAGGTTTGGGACTTGAACCACGAGTAGTAGTCCAGCTACATAACCACTACGCCATCTGCTGATACTGAAAGTATCTTCCTAACTATGCTGTCACCTCCATAAAGGAGTCCTATTTTGTTTACAGTTATATCCTCAGCAGAGTACCAGGCGTATAGTAGGTAGTGGTCAATAGATACTTGTTACATTGGTGGCAAGACTATCCACTGTTGGATGCTTTCCCAATATTTCTTTATTATACAAGAAAGCAATATTATTTCCATAGTGTCCCATGGAATGAGGAAATGGATTCCCAGTGGCTTGTCTTAGGTCCCATAGGCAAAGCAAGTAAAAAAAGTGCTATAATTTTCTCCCAAACTTGGCTCCAAAAGCTACCATCTTGCTAATTTAATAGATTTAAGCATTAGGTCAACTGGAATTTTTTCTGATCCTGAAACAACGGAGAGAATTACAAATGTTAATTTGCTTTTTTTTTTTGTGAGAATAAAATAGGCAAGTGTTATAGCAAATTGGTACAGAATAGTACTCAATTTTTAAAATTATTTTAATTTATTTTATACATCCAGTCACTGTACATCACTATAACTTGTAAAGTGAATTTACCCAACATGAATACACTTCACACCAATCCAGTTTAAGATATCATACATGTTATCATCAACAGTCATCCATTTCTCTTTTATATATCTTACCTCTCTGTTTTTCTCCTTGATTCCTTTCCTCTCACTCTCCCCCACCCTCTTCCCATACTGTCTCCAGTACTGTAACCATTTTCTATGTGTTTATATCTTCTCATTTTTCAGTTTCTGCCATAGCGTGCAGACAGTCAGTCAGTGGAGACATACAATGTCTCTCTTTCATAGCCCAGCTTATTTCACTCAGGAGCAGTGGAGACATATTTGTCTACTTTCTATCAAATGTCAGGGTCTTGTTTTTTTTTTTTTTTTTTTTTTTTTTTTTTTAATGTTTGGGTAGTATTCCATAGTAAATATATGCCACACTTTTTAAATCTATTTATTTATTTGTGGACATTTGAGTCAGTTTCATGTCTTAGCTATTATGAATAATGCTGCAATAAACATGGATGTGCAAGCACTTTTCTGACTGAGCGTTTTCCTATCCTTCGGGTTGATTCCCAGGAGTGGGAATGCTGGATCATATGGTAGTTCTATTTGCAGATCTTTGAGAAACCTCCATATTGATTCTCGTGGTGGCAGTAATAATTTACATTCCCACCGACAGTGTAGGAAAGTTCACTTTTCACTACAGCCTTGCCAGCACTTATTATTTTTTTAAATGTCTGCCATTCTGACTAGGGTTAGGTGATATCTCATTGTGGTTTTGATTTACATCTCCTGTATGGTGAGATATGTTGAGCTTTTGTTTAGCTCATTTTCCCATCTTTTAATTAGGCTGATTATGCTTTTTTCAGGTAAGCCGCTTGAGTTCCCTGTGTATTCTGGTTATCAGTCCCTTATCAGAGGCATAGTTTACAAAAATATTCTCTCATTCCAAAGATGGTTGATTCACACTAATTACTGTGTGTTTTTCTCTGAAGAAACTTCTTAATCTGATGTAATCCCACTTGTCTATTTTTGGTGTTATTACTTGTGCTTTGGGGATCTTATTTAAGAAGTCTTTGCCTACTTGGATGTCTCCCAGAGTTCCTCCAGTGTATTCCACCAGTAGTTTTATAGTTTGAGGTCTTGTATTTATATCTTTGATCCACTTTGATTTTTGTTAATGGTAAGAGATAGGTGTCAAGACTCATCTTTCTGCAGATGGATACTCAGTTTTTCCAGCACCATTTGCTAAAGAAGTTTCTTTTCCCCACTGGATTGACTAGTGGCCTTCATCAAAAATCAGCTGGCTGTTATTTTGGAGGTTTATTTCTGGGGTCTCTATTCTGTTCTATTGGCCCGAATGTCTGTGTTTGTACCAATATCATGCTGTTTTGATTATCACGGCATTGTAATATATTTTGGGGTCAGGGAGTGAGATGCCTTCTAATTCACTCTTTTTTGCACAGGATTGCTTTGACAGTACAGGGTCTTTTATGATTCCAGACAAATTCTATGGTTATTTTTTCTAGACCTGGAAGAATGTCTCTGGTAATTTGATTGGGATTGCATTAAGTATGTAGATTAATTTAGGTAGAATTACCATTTTGATTATATTAATTCTTCCTATCTAGGAACATCAGAGGTCCTTCCACTTTTTTTTTTGTGTGTATGTGTGTGTGTGTTTTTTGTTTTTCTTCTTCTTTTTAGATTTTCATAGTAGAGAATTTTGACGTCTTTGGTTAGATTTATCCCTACGTATTTTATACTTTTTGTGGCTATGGTAAATGGAATTACTTTCTTCAGTTCTACCTCAATCTGCTTGTTGTTTGTTTATAGAAATGCTATAGATTTTTTTTGTATGCTGATTTCATATCCTGCCACTTTACTGTATTCATTTATTACTTCCATAAATTTTTTCAGGGATACCTTTGGTCTTCTAGGTATATAATCATGTCATCTGCATATAGAGATATTTTCACCTTTTCTTTCTCTGTTTAAATGTCTTTTATTTTCTTCTCATTTCTGATTGTATTGGCTATGACTTCCAGAACTGTATTGAAAGGAGTGGAGAAAATGGGCAGCCTTGTCTTGTACCAGTTTTTAGTGTAAAAGCTTTCAGCTTTTCCTCACTCAGTATAAGGTTAGTTGTAGGTTTTTAATAAATGGCTTTTATTGTGCTGAGAAATGATCCTTCTATGCCAATTTTTCTGAGAGTCTTAATTATGAAGGGATGTTGTATTTTGTCAAATTCTTTTTCTGCATCAGTTGAAATGATCATATGTTTTTTTTTTCTTTTTCTGTTAATATGGTGTATTACATTTATGGTTTTGCATGTGTTGAACCACCCTTGCATCCCTGGAATAAAGCCTACCTGGTCGTGATGAATAATCTTTTTTACATGCTGTTGTATATGATTTGCTAGTATCTTGTTGAGAATTTTTGTATCTATATTCATCAGAGATGTTGGTCTGTGGTTTTCCTTTCTTGTCATATTCTTATCAGTTTGGGGAATGAGGGTGATGAAGGCTTCATAAAATAAATTTGGGAGGGTTCCTTCCTTTGGATCTTTAGAAATAATTTGAGTAGAATGGTGGTTATCTCTTCTTTCAAAGTTTTGTAGAATTTAGAAGTTAAGCCATCAGGACCCAGGCTTTTCTTTGTTGGGAGGTTATTTATTACTGATTCAATCTCGCTGCTTGTTATGGGTCTATTCAGATTATCTGTCTTCCTAATTCATCTTGACTTTTCTATTTGATTAATTTTTTTCCCTAACATTATTATTTCCTTCCTCCTGCTACAGTTAGGCTTAGTATGCTTGTCTTTTTCTAGTTTCTTAAGAGGAAGGTTAGGATATTTTGGAACTTGACTTATTTATTTTTTTAGTATTGTGATTACAGCTATAAGATTCCCTCTGAATAGCTTTCATTGAATTAAGCAAGTTTTGTTTATGTTGTGTTTTAGTTTTCCTGTATCTCAAAGTATTTTCTGATTTGTCTTTTGATTTCTTCTTTCAGAATGTGTTCTTTAATTTTCCAAATTTGTGAATCCTCCAATTTCTTTTCCTTATCGACTTTTAATATTATTCCATTGAGTTCAGAAAATACAGTTTGTATGATTTCAACATTTAAAACTTATTGAGATTTGTTTTATGGCATAAAGTGTGTTGTATCCTGGATAATGTCCTATATGCCACTGAGAAGAATGCATATTCTGCTTTTGTGGTATGAAGTATGACATAAATGTCTGTTAGATCTAGTAGGTTTAAAGTATCTTTCCAGTCTTCTGTTTCCTTGTTAATATTCTGTTTTGCTCTATCCTTTTATTTTGGGGGGTTTTTTAAATGTTTAATTCATTCTTATAAATCTTATCAATAAAAATAGTATAAACAGTGATATCTTAAACACATACACATCATGTACTGGCAGAGAAGGGATGTCACTTCTGTGATTTTAATCCTTGCAAAAGAGCGTAAGTTCAGTTCATTCATGAGAACCACTTAAAGCCCCAAATGAGGGACATTCTACTGACCAGGTAACCATTGTTGAAAGTGGAGTATTGAAGACTCCAACCACTATTATTAAATTCTCCCTTTCTTCCTCTAGTTCTGTCATCTTTTGTTTTATATATTTTAGAGTTCTGTTGTTATGTGCATATATGTTTAGCACTGTTATAGCTTCTTGGTTAACTGACCCCTCTGTCATTCCAACACGTTTTTATTTGCTTCTAGTATCAATTTTTGGATTAAGTCTAATCAAAAATTGATTTTTTGTTTAATATTAGTGTAGCCACTCCATATCCTTTTTGGTTGCTGTTTGCACTGTATGTTTTTTTCCATCATTTTTGTTTTCAAACTATTTGTGTTTTGAATTCATAGTGTATCTCTTGTAGACAACAGTTTCTACCTTTTAATTGGAGGGTATTTATTTGTAATGTAATCAATGATAAGGTGGGGTTTACATTTGCTATTTATTTGTTATATGTCATATGTGTTTTCCTCCTTGTATTCTTTAATACTACCATTTTTATATTAAATATATATTTTATAGTGTACCATTTAAATTAATATATATATATGTAAATATGAATATAAATGTAATTTGAACTAATTTTGGCCTGAGTGACTCCTTTAATATAGCTTATAGAGTATGGCTTACCTTAGTTTTTGTTTATCTAGGAATTTTTATTTTCTGCTTCATTTTTGAAAAATCATTTTTCTGGGTATATAATTTTTGATTGATTTTTAAAAATACCTTTAATATGCATTTCACTGCCTTCTCTATGGTCTCTGGTTTCCATGGTCTCTGATGAGAAACAGGCTATTAAGCTTATCAAGGATCCTTCATATGCTTTAACGAGTCTTTCTCCATCACTGGCTTTCAATAGTTTGAATATAATACGTTTATTTCAGAATATTTTTGAGTTTATCCTACTTGGAGTTTGTTGAGCATCTTGGATCTGTAGATTAGTGGTTTTCATCAAATTTGGGGAGATTCTGGCAATTATTTCTTCTCCTTTGTGTCTTTCCTCTCCATTTAAGATTCCAATATACATTCGCTAGAATGCTTATTGGTGTCCCATAGGTCCATGTGACTGTTTATTTCTTCATTCTTTTTCCTTTCTGTTACTCAGACTGGACACTCTCAATTGATCTAACTCAAGGCATTCTTCTTGCTGAAATCTTCTGTTGAGTCCTTCTAGCCATTGTTCATTTCAATTATTTTACTTTTATACCCCAGAATCTCTATTAGGTTTATTTTAAAAATAATTTCTAGCTTGTTATTGATATCTTCTATTTAGTAAATCATCGTTTTTGTATTTTGTTTAGTTCTTTTTTAAAATTTAATTTTATTTATTATTTATTTTTTATATACATTCAATCACATTGTTTAGCTTACAAAGTGAACATTTCAATATGTGAACATTTCTCCCCAGTCCAGTTGATCAAAATATCTTCAACAGATTACACCACACCTCCTCGTCCTGTCAATGCTCTGCCTCTGTATCCCTCCTCCAAATGAACTTCCCTAAGCCCCACTCCTCCACACACACTACATCTGGCATTTATACCCATTTTCTTTAGTTCTTTAGATATAGTTTCTTTTAGTTATTAACTCATTTTTTTTTTATTGCCAGAGAGCATGTGCACCTGTGAACAAGGGGGAGAGAGAGAGAAACCCCTAAACAATATATACATATATATATATATGCTTGGTCCCAAGCTGGACATTTAAAATAATGTTATATGACATCTTCCCACTTTCCAGAGTTGTTGTTGTTGTAGCTATAGTCTGTTTTAATGCTTTCCCCCAAACACCCTCATATGCTTGTTTCATGACTTTTCCCAATTACTAGGAGCTGTAAAGTCTACCATTTGTCATTTGTGGCCACTCCAATCTCAGGTCAGCTTTCTTATTTGTCAACTAATGATTGGACAGAGATTTCCTTAAATGCTTGGAACTAATGTTTCCTATTAGCTATTATCTAAGAATATTTAAAGAGGCAAGGTAAGATCAGAAAAAAAGAAAGAAAGAAAGAAAGAGAGAGAGAGAGGTAAGACATTTGTGGGACACAGATATGGTTTATTACCTGTTGATGATGACATGTATAGTATTATCAACTGGGCTGGTCTGAAGTGTATATCATGCTGGGTAAAGTCTCTTTACAATCTAAATGATGTATAAACAACAACAGCAATAATAATATAATAAAAAGAAAGTTTCTCTAGTTGTGCACTGAGACATGATAGTGACTGAAAGAGGGGAGCAGGGGCAGTGGTGGAGGTTGATAATATCTATAGCACCAAGTTTCTAATGAGATTTCTACTCTGTTACTATCATGGCTAATTGATTCTATCTTACGAAGTCAGAGTGATGGGTTAGCTATAGGGGACTATAGCATAGGGGATGGATGGATGGATCAGTAAGATAGACTTGTAGGCATTCATGTTCCATGCCCTAAACCTTTATATTAATTTTTTTTTCAAGTAGGATTTTAAAATGGGAAGGGGAAATTGTCACATTTGTATTTTTGTGAGCTTGTATACACTGGGGGCTTATGTGCCATCATATTATCTATATCATGCACAAGTCATATAAACAATTATGCCTATATATGTGTGTGGCTTGTTTGAAATTTGGTTCTTCATTTAATACTACTTATAAAAAGGTTGGAGGATACTACCTAGTTACTTATTTTTCACTACAATGACTTCCATATAATATGTACTCTATAAATATTTATCAAATTTAAAGAAATTGGCTTCAGTGAGAAAGCTAGCCTAAACCAGTATATTTAGAAACATATTAATGCGGGACCAGCAGTTAGCGTAATGGCTATGTCGCTGGACTCCCACGTAGTCGACCGCGGTTCATGTCCCCGACCCGGTGGCTTAAAACTCACGCCAGGCGCGTGAGCATGCGTGCTTAAGATCCTGAGAGGAGAACGGAGGAGAAGGGATTGCAGCATGGCCACCCCCCTGGGGGGTGATTTCTCACTTTCTGTCTCTCTGTCTCTCTCTCTCTGTGTGGCGAGCACACACGCCCTATAGCAAAAAACCTCTCCAAAAA
>NW_006159776.1:4075804-4081802 GCF_000334495.1 Tupaia belangeri chinensis | reverse complement strand
TCGGGGACTCGAACCGCGATTGACTACATGGGAGTCCAGCGACATAGTCATTACGCTAACTGCTGGTTATTTATTATTTATTTTTTATATACATTCAATCACATTGTTTAGCTTACAAAGTGAACATTTCAATATGTGAACATTTCTCCCCAGTCCAGTTGATCAAAATATCTTCAACAGATTACACCACACCTCCTCGTCCCGTCAATGCTCTGCCTCTGTATCCCTCCTCCAAATGAACTTCCCTAAGCCCCACTCCTCCACACACACTACATCTGGCATTTATACCCATTTTCTTTAGTTCTTTAGATATAGTTTCTTTTAGTTATTAACTCATTTTTTTTTTATTGCCAGAGAGCATGTGCACCTGTGAACAAGGGGGAGAGAGAGAGAAACCCCTAAACAATATATACATATATATATATATGCTTGGTCCCAAGCTGGACATTTAAAATAATGTTATATGACATCTTCCCACTTTCCAGAGTTGTTGTTGTTGTAGCTATAGTCTGTTTTAATGCTTTCCCCCAAACACCCTCATATGCTTGTTTCATGACTTTTCCCAATTACTAGGAGCTGTAAAGTCTACCATTTGTCATTTGTGGCCACTCCAATCTCAGGTCAGCTTTCTTATTTGTCAACTAATGATTGGACAGAGATTTCCTTAAATGCTTGGAACTAATGTTTCCTATTAGCTATTATCTAAGAATATTTAAAGAGGCAAGGTAAGATCAGAAAAAAAGAAAGAAAGAAAGAAAGAGAGAGAGAGAGGTAAGACATTTGTGGGACACAGATATGGTTTATTACCTGTTGATGATGACATGTATAGTATTATCAACTGGGCTGGTCTGAAGTGTATATCATGCTGGGTAAAACAATATATACATATATATATATATGCTTGGTCCCAAGCTGGACATTTAAAATAATGTTATATGACATCTTCCCACTTTCCAGAGTTGTTGTTGTTGTAGCTATAGTCTGTTTTAATGCTTTCCCCCAAACACCCTCATATGCTTGTTTCATGACTTTTCCCAATTACTAGGAGCTGTAAAGTCTACCATTTGTCATTTGTGGCCACTCCAATCTCAGGTCAGCTTTCTTATTTGTCAACTAATGATTGGACAGAGATTTCCTTAAATGCTTGGAACTAATGTTTCCTATTAGCTATTATCTAAGAATATTTAAAGAGGCAAGGTAAGATCAGAAAAAAAGAAAGAAAGAAAGAAAGAGAGAGAGAGAGGTAAGACATTTGTGGGACACAGATATGGTTTATTACCTGTTGATGATGACATGTATAGTATTATCAACTGGGCTGGTCTGAAGTGTATATCATGCTGGGTAAAGTCTCTTTACAATCTAAATGATGTATAAACAACAACAGCAATAATAATATAATAAAAAGAAAGTTTCTCTAGTTGTGCACTGAGACATGATAGTGACTGAAAGAGGGGAGCAGGGGCAGTGGTGGAGGTTGATAATATCTATAGCACCAAGTTTCTAATGAGATTTCTACTCTGTTACTATCATGGCTAATTGATTCTATCTTACGAAGTCAGAGTGATGGGTTAGCTATAGGGGACTATAGCATAGGGGATGGATGGATGGATCAGTAAGATAGACTTGTAGGCATTCATGTTCCATGCCCTAAACCTTTATATTAATTTTTTTTTCAAGTAGGATTTTAAAATGGGAAGGGGAAATTGTCACATTTGTATTTTTGTGAGCTTGTATACACTGGGGGCTTATGTGCCATCATATTATCTATATCATGCACAAGTCATATAAACAATTATGCCTATATATGTGTGTGGCTTGTTTGAAATTTGGTTCTTCATTTAATACTACTTATAAAAAGGTTGGAGGATACTACCTAGTTACTTATTTTTCACTACAATGACTTCCATATAATATGTACTCTATAAATATTTATCAAATTTAAAGAAATTGGCTTCAGTGAGAAAGCTAGCCTAAACCAGTATATTTAGAAACATATTAATGCGGGACCAGCAGTTAGCGTAATGGCTATGTCGCTGGACTCCCACGTAGTCGACCGCGGTTCATGTCCCCGACCCGGTGGCTTAAAACTCACGCCAGGCGCGTGAGCATGCGTGCTTAAGATCCTGAGAGGAGAACGGAGGAGAAGGGATTGCAGCATGGCCACCCCCCTGGGGGGTGATTTCTCACTTTCTGTCTCTCTGTCTCTCTCTCTCTGTGTGGCGAGCACACACGCCCTATAGCAAAAAACCTCTCCAAAAAAAAAAAAAAAAGAAAAAAAGAAACATATTAATATTTCCTTCTCTTCCTTCCTTTCTGTCTTCTGACCTTTCCACCTCCTCCCTACTTCCCTTTCTCTTTTTGTTTTCTCACCCTCTTTTTCTTTCTTTGGTTCCTTCTTCCTTCTTCCTGGGATTTTTGGTCTAACATATAACTCATATCTCAATGTTTTGTTAGCTGTTGGTGATTCAGTCTTTAAGTTTTGGGCAAGGAATATTTTTACAAGAACCCATAAATATGTAAGAACCCTCAGAGCTATATCCTCAACTACACTGTGCTGTGTTCAGAGATATTGTCTTTTTTAAATTAAAAAAAAATTTTCATTTAATTTTCTTTTATACATTCAATCACATTATTATTTGGCTTACAAAATGGATATTTCAACAAGTGAACATTTCTCCCTAGTATGCTGTCTTACAGGCTACTGTTGGACCGAAGAGCCCACGAATGAATGGCAACATTACAGTTTTCCTCAAACAATACTGAAATAGAGAAAAAAAATCAACCCAGATGCCCAGTGGAAAATATAACACTTGCATATGGTTTCAAAGCTCTTAAATGAGTTTTCAGTGGTACTATATAGACAATTATTTTTTGAAAAATACACACGGTTTTGAATTGGAAATGAAATCTTTTTAAATTTGAGAGTCAATCTTATTAGGAAGAAGATGTCTCTGAGCATCAATTTATAACTTTTACTTCTTTTTCTTTTTAAAAAAGTAATTAAACTTTTAATTTACATTTAATTATTGTATATCTTAATAGCATACGTACAATATGCTTTTTGAAAGCATACATGCATTGAATGTAAAATTTAAAGTCCAGATTCCAAGGTACATTTAGAAATGAAAATGAGAGGGAACAGCAGTTAGCGTAATGGTTATGATGCTGAACTCCCATGTAGTCAACCGCGGTTTGAGTCCTGGATCCAGTGGCTTAGCCTCATGCCAGGCACGTGTGCATGTGTGCCCAAGATCCTGAGAAGAATGGAGGAGAAAGTTTTATGACGTCGACGTGGCCATCCCCCCTGGGGGGTGATTTCTCACTTTCTGTCTCTCTGTCTTTCTGGTGCCCTGTAGCAAAACCCCCCCACCCCACCCCACCCCAAAAAAAAGAAATGAAAATGAGATATCTTCATGCAGAAGCCTCTTCAACTTACAAACTCCAGAGACATCATTTCCCCATAACTTCCACTTAGAACATGCTGTAGCCCCATATACTCAGATGGAAGTCCCCTGGTCTCCCCTGGAAACATAATTGTGAACAATGTGAGACAAAGGTCAAGGTCTCTTCTTGCCTGTGTCTCCCTTTTATATGATAGTGCTGCTGAGCTTGGAACCTTAGGCTCAGGGCAGATCCCAAGTTGGGCTGACCATTGTCTAACCATGGGCCAGATCTAGAAGGAGTGCCTGGGAGAATGTCTGCCTTCTTGTCCAGGCTGAGTAGGCATCTCCTGACTGACTAGGAGCAAGAGAATGTGAAATGAGCAACCACAGATAACTTGGGGTAGCTCTTCTTTATCTTTTTCAGCATTCTACTTATACAGGGAGGCAAAACTGCTTTTTCTTATAATGAGTGATTTTTGAGCTACCCTAAATGTCTCTCAGAGGAAAAGAGATAAAGTGTGTCTCATTGTGAGAAAATGGGGTTGTTGAGTCCTTGCTTCATTTGGTAACACTCATCGTATCCAATGACTGCTGTCCAGCTCCTCAAAACAAAAATATATATAGTCAACATTTATTTATTTATCTTTTTGTTATGATTTTTGAACCACTAGGTCTGGGACTTGAACATGAATGAATAGCAGCATTACAGTTAGCCACATGGGGATCCAGGGCCTTAACCACCATGCCCCTAAAAACAGGAATATTTTAAGACTTATTAAAAATGGCCTCATAGATGCCTTACAAGAAGCTAGACAAATATGAAGTGAGTAAACAAAGGTATGAGAAGACATTAAAGATTGTGTTTCCAGAAATTTAGAAAACCAGAGAACAATGGAAATGAACAGGGTATTTAAAACCTAAACCATACTTATGCTGCCTGGCTATGTCATGGTGAAGGATATGAGCTGTCTTCCATTCTCTTAGGGCGTATAGCATTAGATGTGCACCTTAACTTGGTTGGATGCCGAATAAGGAGCTTCCCCATGGTCTCTCTTTGTTTCTGACCAGAGGTGGGCTTTAGGATGGCCTCCCTTCCTTTCTGGTTTGTTTCCCTGTCTCAGAGCCAGGTCCCTCCACCAAGCACATTTGGCAGCACATGGAGGGGAGGCATGCCAGCAAAGCTCTCACCATGTTTCTGGTGCTAGCTGCTTCCTTGACATCCAATACTGTTTCGCCAACTTTTGTTTGGGATTTTCTTGGAGCTCAGGCTAATTTCTTAAGATCGTAAAAAGATGAGGTATTTCTACATCTGCAACCACCAGTGCTTGCTCAGTGGAAAATGATGAGAAATTGTTTGGTTGCCTCTGTAAGAAGCCAAAGGAATGGGTCTGTAGCACTGTACAAAGCATTCTCACACCCAATGTTTCACCGGAGTCTCTTGGCAAGCCTAGGAGGTAAATACCACTTGTTCTAGCAGTTTACAAGGACTTAAATAAGTTGATCAGCCTAGGGCACCTTAACTAGTCAATGTCAGAGCCAGAACTCAAACCTGGGACTTTAAAAATGAAATCAATAAACTTAATCCAGCTGTGGTGGCACAGGCAGTAGGATGCTGCCGGATAATACTAGATCCTCTGGGAAGACCTAGGTTCAGATCCCAGGTAGGCTTGAGCGTTCCAGGTGTGCCCTCATGGACCCTTGATCCTGGCTGCAGGAAAGATAATGGGATGCTGAGATGTCATAAATGATACCTCTTCTACCTCTGTCATAAAGGAAGTAAGGAAAATAAACTTTAAAACCTTTTTTGTTTTTGGAGAGTTTTTTTGTTTGTTGTTTGTTTTTTTGTTTTTGTTTTTGTTTTTGCTATAGGGCTCGTGCACTCACCAGAAAGACAAAGAGAGACAGAGAGACAGAAAGTGAGAAATCATCCTCCAGGGGGAATGGCCATGCCGCAATCCCTTCTCCTCCACTCTCCTCTTAGGATCTTGGGCACGCACCATTACACCAACTGCTGATCCCTAAAAGCTTTATTTCTTATTGCAGTTTTACATTTACAGAAAATCTGAGCAGAAAGTCTAGAGGTCTCATATTCCACTTGTCCCCACCCATACATGCACAACCTCCTCCATTATCAATATTCTACACCACGGTGGTAGATTTGTTACAAGCAATGAAGCTACGTGGATACATCATTATCACCCAAATCCTGTAGTTTACATTAAGGTTTATTCTTTGTGTTAAGTTCTTTGCATAATGGCAGATAATGACAGGTATCCACCATGACTGTATGATACAGAATAGTTGGTTTTACTGCCCTAAAAATCCCTTGTGGTCTACCTATTCATCTCTCTGTTTTTCTCAAACCCCTGGCAACCTCTGATATTTTCACTACATCCATAGTATAGGATATCATATAATTGGAATCATATAGTATGTAGCCTTTTCAGATTGATCTTTTTTTCACTTAACGATATGTGTTTAAGTTTCTTTCATCTGTTGTCACAGCATGATAGTTCATTTTTTTTCTATTATTGGATAATATTTAATTGTTTAGATGTGTCACAGGTTTTTTTTTTTTTTTTTTTTTTTTTTTTTTTTTTTTAACTTTTTTTCCT
>NW_006159776.1:4031997-4075568 GCF_000334495.1 Tupaia belangeri chinensis | reverse complement strand
TGTGTGTGTGTTGTTTTAATTTTGCTGGAGGGCACATGTGTTCCATGGGTAGAGAAAGAGGGAAGGTGCTAAAGCATCCTCCCTCCATGGGATTTGGTCATACTACAATATATTCTCCGTTTCTTTCTCCTTTAATGACTTTTGGGCCTGCATGTACATCTACTCACCATGTTTTACTATTTTTTTTCCTTTTCTTCTTCTTTTTATAAAATAGATTTTGTCATAGGGTGCACATACTCGCTGCAAAGAGAAAAGGTAGATAGTGAGAGGAAAAGTGAAAGATCACCCCCGCCCCCCAAGAGGGGATTGCCATGCCACAGTTGCTTCTCCACTATTCTCCTCCTGGGATTTTGGGCATGCACACAGATGTGCCCCACATGATTTTCAAACCACCAGGTGCAGGACTTGAACTGAGGTTGACCATGTGAAAATCCAGTCATCTTAATCACCATGCCACCAAGCCACTGGGTTTAGGACTTGAAGCATGTAGTAGGCCATGTGGGATCCAGTTGCCTTAACCACCACTCCATGGTCTGTCCCTTATTGTTTTAATTTGCAATTCCTAATGACATATAATGCTTAGTATCTTCTCTAAAATTTTTTTATATGCATGATAGAGCGTGCTCATGCACACATGAGAGAAAGACTGAAAGAGATAAAGAGGTGAACAGGGTCTGGTCATACTATACCCCTTCAACTAGTCCTCCAGTCTCTCAGTTCTTGGGAACTTGTGCTTTTGCCCAGAGTGTTTCTGACTAAGACGGGTATTTGAACAGTGATTGGCATGTGAAGGGTATCTTGGATTCCTTCCAAGTTTTGGCAATAATAAATAAAGATGGGGCCTAGGAGCTGTCCCAGAGCATTTTTTTCCTGTACTTGCTATTTGTGTATCTTCTTTGCTAAGGCATCTGATTAGGTGTATGACTCTTTTTAAATAACTTTCTTACTGTTAAGTTTTAAGAATCTTTTGGATAATAGTTCTTTATATATGTTTGACAAATATTTTCATCCAGTCTGTGGCTTATCTTCTCATTCTTTTGATATTGTCTCTCACAAAGAAGTTTTACATTTTAATCAATACCACGTAATCACTCATTTCCTTCATGGATCAAGCCTTTGGTATTGTATCTAAAATGTCATCATCATACCCAATATCATCTAGGTTTTTTTTATATGTTATCTTCTAGGAGTTTTGTATTCAGATCTGGGATACATTTTGAATTAATTTTGTGGAAGGTTCAAGGTTTATGTCTAGATGCATTTTTTTTTGCATGTGTATGTTGATATTTTATAGCACTATTTGTTGAGAAGACTATCTTTGTTCCATTGTATTGCCCTTGCTCCTATGTGAAAAATTATTTGAGTATATTAATAAGGGCCTATGTCTAGACTCTGTTTTTTTTTTTCTATTTAGCTTTATATCTAGTCACTAGTGCCACACTGTTGATTACTATGGTTTTATAGTAAGTCTTGAAGTCAGGTAGTTTCACTTCACCAATTTTGCTGTTCTCTCTCAATATTGAGTTGACTATTTTGGATCTTTGCCTCTTCATATAAATTTGGAAATCTGGGGCTAGCAAGTGCTGTAGTGGTTAAGGCACTGGACTCCCATGTTGCCAATCATGTTTCAAGCCCTGGACTTGGCAGCTTTAAACTCACACTGGGCACATGTGTATGTGTACAAAATTCCAGGACAAGAATGAAAGAGAAGTGATTGTGACATAGCCATTCCCCTATGGGGCGATTTCTTACTTTCTCTTTCACTGTCTCTGTCTTTCTCTGGCAAATGCATGCACCCTATGGCATAAACCTTGAAAAAAAGAGAGAGAGAAAGAAAGGAAGAAAGAATAAAAGGATGAAAGAAAGAAAGAAAAAAAGAAAATTAAAAAAAATCAGTTTGTTAAAATTCACAAAATAGCTTGCTGTAAGTTTGATTGTGATTATGATTAACCTATCAATCAAGTTGAGAAGAACTGAAATTTTGACAATATTGTGTCTTACTGACATTTGACAATATTGTTCCATATGCATGAAGATGGAATATCTCTCCACTTATTTAATTCTTTGAGATCTTTCATCAAGCTCTTACAGTTTTTATTTATAACTAATTCACTTTTTATGGAGCTAACATAAATGATAATGTGTTTTTAATTTAAATTCCACTTGTTTACTGCTGGTACTTTTACTTTTGCATGTTAACCTTGTATCCTACAAACCTTGCTTTAATTGCGTACTAGTTTCAGAAAGATTTGTCTGTCTTTGTAGATACTTCAAGTTTTCTCCATGGACAATCATGTCACTTGCAAACAATGACAGTCTTATTTTTTTCCACAATCTACAAACCAGTTTTTAAATTTTATTAACTTATTGTATTAGCTAGAACTTCCTGTACAATGTTGAAAAGCAGAAGTAAGAATAGACATACTTCACTGGTTTTTGCTCTTAGTGAGAAAGTTTGGGTTTCTTATAGATATAGGTTTTGATTTCTTCATAATTCAATTTAAGTATATTGAATGTGTCCAGAAATTTGTCGATCTCTTCTAGGTTTTTCAGCTTGTTGGCATATATAATAGTTGCTCATGGTATTCTCTAATTATCTTTTATAATTTGTGATGTCTGTTGTAATGTCTCCATTTCTGTTTCTAATATTATTTGAGTCTTCTCTCTATTTTCTTAGTCTAGCTAATGATGTACCAATTTTGTTTATCTTTTCAAGAAAACCAGTCTTTTATTTTGTTGATTTTTTTATATTGTTGTTTTGTTCTATATTTTATTTATTTCTTCCCTGATCTTTATTACTTCTTTTCTTCTATTGTTTTTGGGTTTCACTTGTTCTATTTCTTGAGACACATCATTATGTTAATTTGCAATCTTTCTACATTTTTCTTATAAGCATTACTTGCTGTAATGAATACTCCTTTCACCATATCCCAAAGATTTTAGAGTGTTGTAATTTTGTTATTGTTTTAAGAAAAATTTTTTCAGTGTTAATTTCTTCAGTAGTTTCAAAATTGTTTAGTAGTATGTTGTTTGATTTTCATGCATTTGTTTATTTTTGAAAGTTTTTGTTGTTGTTGATTTCACTCTGCTGCATGTGTCCTGGGAGATGGGTTTATTTTATTTATATATTTTCTTTTTTAAGAGAGTTTTTTGCTTTAGGGCGCATGCGCTCGCTAGAAAGACAGAGACAGAGAGACAGAAAGTGAGAAATCATTCCCCAGGGGGGATGACCACGCTGCAATCTCTTCTCCTCCATTTTCCTCTCGGGATCTTGGGCACATATGCACATGTGAGTTTAAGCCACCGGGTCCAGGACTTGAACCGTGGTCAACTACATGGGATTCCAGCGACATAGTCACTACGCTAACTACTGGTCCCAGGAGATGGGTTTATGTTATGGAGACACTTCCCTGGAAATGCACAGCCCTGTGTATTTCAGGAACTTCTCTTCACTGGACATAGGCCATGCAGAGTGTTGGACTCCCAGGCAACTAGGAATACTATCCATGGTGGTAACAGAGGCTTCTAGGACTCTCTAATTTTCCCTTTCCTGGAAAAGGGAAATTTCAGCTGATTTCTGCCCACTAAACTGAGCCTGTTGGTTGCTTCAGTTCCTTTTTTGTGCTGTTTCTCTCAGATCTTTGTTTTAGAACACTTCAGATCTTTTCTTGATGATTTTTAGTATCATTCCTTAGAAATTCCATTCAAAAGGTATCTGAGTAATTATGATTTTATACTTCGATTGCAGCAGAGATAAATGCTAGGTGCTCTTGTTGGCCATCTGGATCTCTTTTTTGTCCTTATTGGTTTTGCTCTTGCTGTTTCTGTCCATCTCTGAAAAAGATTTGTCAGAAATTTTCAACTGTAATAGTGGGTTCATCTATTTCTCCTTGTAGTTCTTTCAGGTTTTTTTTTTTTTCCCCTCACATATTTTGTTTGCTGTTAGGTGTTTATTGGTATTAATGATCATTTTATCTTGGTGGAACATTCTTTCTTTCTTTCTTTTTTTTTTTTTTTCTTTTTGAGAGGTTTTTGCTATTGGGCGCATGCTCTCGCCCGAAAGACAGAGTCAGAGAGACAGAAAGCGAGAAATCACCCCCTCAGGGGGGATGGCCATGCCGCAATCCCTTCTCCTCCATTCTCCTCTAGGGATTTTGGGCACACACGCACATGCACCTGGTGTGAGTTTAAGCCACCAGGTCCAGAACGGGAACCGCAGTCGACCACGTGGGAGTCCAGCGACCTAGCCATTACACTAACTGCTGGTCCCTCTTCTTAGAACATTGACCTATTCATTATTATGCAAGTCCTCTCTTGAACCCTGATAACTTTTCTTATTCTGAAGTGAGTTCTGTCTATAACTGATATAGCTATTCCTGCTTTCTTCTGATTAGTATTTAAGTGTTAGCATAATATGTATCTCTCTATATAATCTCTTTGGTTTTAATTTATGTGTCTCTTTATATTTAACATGGCTTCTCATAGACAACATAGATTTGGGGCTTGATTTTTCATCCACTTTATCAAGCTCTGTGTTTCAATGGTATATGTAGATAATCATTTTTAAGATGATTTTTGTATAGCTAGGTAAATATCCATCATATTTGTTACTGTTATCTACTTATTTCTTTTGTTTTTTACTATATTTGTCATTTACATTTTTCTGCTTTTTGTAGTTTTTTGAGCATTTAAAAAACATTTTTTATCTTTTTAAAAGGATGATTAAATTAAATTAATTAATTAACTAATTAATTAAAATTTGACCAGAGACGGAAAGTGAGAGTGAGAGAGACGGAAAGTGGGAAAGTAAGCTGCCAGGTCTGGGACTCAAACTGTGGTCAGCTATGTGGGAATCCAGTACCCTTAACCACTAAGCTACTTGCTGGCTCCTCTATCCTTTTTTAAACATATAGATTGTACAGCTTTTTAAATCTTTTAAGTGGTTGATCTAGAGTTTGCAATATATATTTACAATTAATCTAGGTTCATTTTCTAATAACACTATATAACTTCATGGATATTGAGAATGCATGTAATCCCTACATCTCATCCTTGCATCATTGTCATTTATTTTACATTCATGTTAGCATATATGAATGCATATGTAATCAAATGAATTGTTGCTAATGTTATTTTAAACAAATGGATATTTATTAGCTCAATTAAGGAAAATAAAACTTTTTATTTTACCTTCATTACCCATTCTCCAATGCTCTAGGAAGATCTGAGCTCCTGATCTATATCTATTTTTTTTCCTTCTGAAGAATATTTTACATATTTTGTAAGGCAGGTCTACTGGCCACATGTTTCCTCAATATTTGTCTAGCTGAAAAAGTCTTTATTTCTTCTTTGCTTTGAAGGCTAATTTTTCAGGATACAGAATTCTATGTTTTTTAACTTCTCAGCACTTTAAATATTTTATCCACTTTTCTTGTTTACGTAGTTTCTGAAGAGGAATTGGATGTAATTCTTATGCTTTGCTCTTCTATGCATGTTAGTATGTTTTTGTTACTATAACAGAATACCACAGACTGGGCAATTTATAAATAACATAAATTTATATCTCAGTTCTGGAGGCTGCGAAGTCCAAGACCAAGGTGCCAGAAGGTTTGATATCTGGTCCGGCTACTTTCTGCTTCTGAATTAATACCTTGATGCTGTATTCTCCTGAGGGAAGGAACACTGTTTTTGATGACAGAAGAAACGGAAGGGCAAGAGGACCCAATGCTATGTGAAGCTTTTTTTTATAAAGACTCTAGTCCCATTCATGAATGAGGAGCCCTTATGACCTAATCACCCCCTAAGGGCTCACCTCTAATGCTCTCACAGAGACCATTAAGTTTCAACACTTGAATTTTAGAGGGGACACAATCAAACCATAGCAACAGGAAGGTCACTTTTTAAGATCTTTTTTATCTTTGACTTTTTGGAGTTTGACTATGATATGCCTAGTCGATTTGCTTTTGGCATGTAACTTGGCTGCTGTTTAGTGGGCTTTGTAATTGGTGGTTTGGTGTCTGATATTGGTTTAGGAAACTTTTCAGTCATTGTTACCTCAAATATTGATTCTATCCTTTTCTTTTTTCTTATTTTCTTCTAATATTTCCATGATGTGTGTGTTACACATTAAGCACTTGTCCCATAGTTTTTGGATAATCCGTTTTTATTTTTTTGTCATTATTAGCATTATTTTCTTCTCATTTTTAAATTTTGCAAATTTTTACTGTCAATCTCAAATGCAGAGATTTTTTTCCTCAGCTATATCTAATCTATTAGTGAGCCACCAAAAGCTTTGTTCAGTTGTGTTACAAAGTTGTTTTTATTATATTTCCTTTTATTAAGCTTATTTCATATTTCTATGAGTGAGAAAAACAGAGCGGAAGAGGAGGAGAAAAACAAGTACCCTCATCAGGGTCTTTATGCTGCAATCTACTCGCAGCCTCAGCTCACTCTGGATCACTGGCAGATGTATGCCCACCATGATCATGGAGGTCTCTGAACGTGAACCTGGCACCCTCTCATGTTGGTCAGCCTTGCAGAGCACTATAGTGCCACTGTACCACCCTACCATCTAGCCCTCTTCATTTCTGATATTTTGTTATTGCCCTTTCTTTAAATTTTTATCCCTTTGCTAACATTGTTAATTAGTTCTTGCATATGATTGCCTTTTTTTCCCACCAAATCCCTTAGCATATTAATTACAGTATAAAAATTCTTTGTCTGATAATTCCAATATTTCTCCCATATTTTACTCTTGTTCTTCTGGTTCAGTCTTTTAAAAATGTGTGGGTTTATTTTTACCTTTTAACATGTCTTATAACTTTTGTTGAAAGAAAGACATAACATACTGGGTGAAAAGAACCATGGTAAACAGACCTATAGTGATGTAGTAATGAGATGTTGGAGGAACAGAAGAGTTCTGTAAACCAACAGTTGTCTCAATGTCTTAGTAAACCTATACCTTTGTGTGTGTGTGTCTGTGTGTGTGTATTTGGGTGAGTCTGCTTAGGATGGTATTCTTTATCACACCTCATATTTCATGTCTCAGTATAAATAGTAGACTCTTAACACTTAACAGTTCTCAAAGTGATGACTATTCTGATATAAAAGTACACTTAAGTTTACTCAATATATTTGTTTATAAAATGCTTTGTGCGACCATTATTTTACAAGTATATATTGTATCAGAAACATATTTTTTTTTCTCTCTTTCTTTTCTCTTTTTTAGAGAGATTTTTGCTATAGGGCATGTGTACTCAGTGGAGAGATAGAGAGACAAGAAACAAGAAATCACCCCTGCCCCAGGGGTGGATGGCCATGCCACAATGCCTTCTCTTCCATTCTCTTCTTGGGATTTTGGGCATGCACACACACACAAGCTTGGCACGAGTTTGAAGTTGCCAGCTCAGGGATTCGAACCGTGCTCAACTATGTGGGAGTTCAGCTACGTAACCACTGTGCAATGATGATTCCAGAAATATATTTCTTTTAAGAAAACCCAGGGAGAAATATAATTAAGAAGCAAATGTGAGTAAAATGGAAATATTTGTTAGTATAGAGATTCCCCATTGACAACATGAGAATATTTGTTAGCATGGAGATCCCAGACTGACAACATAGGAATATTTGTTAGTGTAGAGATTCCAAATTGACAAGCAAACACCAGGATCTGAAAAGAGGAAAGAAAGCAGGATAATGTAAAACATGAACATTTATTTTCTAAGTATTTATGTATTTTTGAAAAGATCACGATGGTGGGTCAACCAAATATAGTATCTTTGTGATCAAACACCTAAATAAAAGTGCCTAGAGAATGCAAAATAATCAAATGTAAAATAAAAGATTCCCAGAGGTCTGGGAGGCAAAGTTCTACAAGCCCATTCCCAAATCTGTTTCCAGTAATTTAAGAGGGATATGATAATGCAGGCCATATTTCTCAAATATTTTCTTTATGCACATTGAATATGTGACATCATGACAAAGCCCTGGGAAGGAGTACCTAAGGGTTAAACATGAGACAACTCTCAGCTTCTAGAAAATTCTAATCAGAAGGAAGACATTGGCATAAGTATGCAGGGTATGATATCTGGGATTAAGAATGGAGTCAGACAGTGGTGCAGTGGAAAACATGACACTCTGAGAGGCTGACATATATAGGATGATTCCAGGTTCATCTCCCGGAGTACGCTGGGCACACGTAAGCCCATGATCCAGAAACTTGTTGGGGATAGTGTCTCTCTGTCTTTCCCTCTTTTTGTCTGTCTGTCTCAGTCATAGTGATAAGAAATAAGTAAACTGAAAAGAAGCAAGGAAGGAAGGAAGTGAAGGAGAAAGGAAGAAAGAAATAAGGAAAGAAAAGAAAAGGAGAGAATTAAAGAAAAATGTCAACCAAGACCCGGATCAAAAACGTCAGTGTCTTGTCTTTTATTTCACAAGTCATTTTGATCTGATGATAGAAAAGGAGGTAGGAGATGGCTCCCAGGAGGCCAGAAAAAAAAGGCCCTCAAATTCCTAGCTAGGTCTAAAGACATCCCCTCTAATTCACTTTGTCCTCAATGAAAAATATAACCACTAGAGAATGTGGCTGAACCCCTGGAAGGTGGGCTTTGTCAACATGTAATTTTCAGCATGGGCACTATTCTCAGCCTTCTGCCAATTCCCAGTTTACTTATAAGCTCAAACTTATTTATTTATTTATTTTTAGTTGTGCTTTCAGGCCTTTCAGGCCAGGTAGACTCTCTTAATCTTACTGAATTGTATTTCCTCCTTTCCATATACTTAGAAACATGCTCTAACTCACATAGTTTAGTAGGTTATTTTCTTTTGGAATTTTTTGTTGTTGTTGTTAAAAGTATTTCAAGTTATTGCCTGTGGCATTTATCTACAAGACAATGCTTGATGAGATTAACAGTTCTAAAACTACTATTTTAAAATGACTTTGATTTGAAGCTTTCTTCTTTGCTCCTCCATCCCCCGTTTTTAAAGCTCGAGTATTTCTGAAGAAATCAACATGCATATTAACTTTATAACATCTGGGCTAATTCAATATTCTTTATTTGCCTTTTAAATTTTAATTTAGATGCACATGAACAAAAATGTTTTCCAGCCATGCCTTCAAGTGCCGACTTTACTATACAGCCTGTGTACACACAAGGTAATGAGAGGGTTAGGTGCAGAGTGTATTCATTCTATACGTAAATTGCCCCGTACCAGAAAACCCAACCTGCATCCCAGAATGCACTAGGGTGCACAGAAGCTTCAAAGGGAAACCTTTCCCTGGAGGGAATTGGTAAAATTGGAGTTGGGTGAACCTCAAAGAGTCTCGATTTGCAAACATTGCTTATGTTTGGATTTGAAACTGCATTTGGCTCCAGCAGCTGGCATCTCTGCACTGTACTGCAAACTACCCCAGCTGCAGAGAAGGGGGAGAAAAAGAAGGAGAGGAAGACTGAATTGCGGAGTAGAATTTCCAAAAACACACAATAGTGCAATGTTGATGCAATTAAGAAAATTAGAAAATGGAGTTTAAATTGAAAAAGTCCTTCTTTATCTTTGGCTTCCTTTGTGATAGGCTTTCAGCTCCATATCCTCTGTCTTCTTTGATCTCATTTGCCTTCCACTTTTCCTTCCCTTTCTTTTTCTTGTAAGATTGCTATTCAAGCCTGTTCCTCCCTGTCTTCCAGAGTTTGCCTTAAGGGCTTGAGTTATGAATTTCAGAGTTTAAAAAGGCCTGGCAGGTTACAAAACAGTATGTTCAGTATGAGCTAAATTTTGGAAAGGGGAAACTATGCACTTATTTATGTGTATCTCTGTGTGTACATAGACAAGAAATGAGAAGGATACTTACAATACTTCAACAAGTTTTCTTCTGGATTATAGATGACTTTTATGTTCTCCTTTCATATATCTATTTGTAATGTCTCACTTTTCTGTAAAGATCACTTACACTGTTATGAATGTATATGAAAGGCCTGGTAATTTGGCATAGTCTTATTTTCAATTTTTCAAACCTCATGTTCTTTTCTGTCCTCTTTTATTTGTATTTTATTATCATTAGTTTTAGTAAAATTCTGATCTTGTGCCTATTATATTTTAATTATAAAAGAATGTTTTGCTTCTCCTTCATTGATAAAATGCTTAATGACTTGAATATATGCTTGTTAAGCAAGTATACCTCACTGCAGACAGTGGATGGGTTTCCGATATGCTGAATGTAAATAAAGATTTAACAAATAAATTATATAGAAGACTTAATATCTTGTCTTGCAAATGATGAAATTCATTCCTTTGGAAAAGAAAATAATCTCATACAAAATTTGCCTTGAAAGTTTGCGTTTTGTTACAAAGTAAGTCTTAATGACTGAAGGAAATAAAAATAATTACAAAGGACACAAATATATGAAGATCACATATATTAGTAACTTAGTGAAAATAAATGATTAAGTATCTCCATACATAGTATGTATGCATACATATACATTTAAACAGGAAGCAATGAAAAGGTAGATCTTAATTTTTTTAGAGAGAGAGTTTTGCTGCAGGACATGTGCACTCACCAATGAGCAGAGAGACAGAGAGATAAAAAGTGAGAAATCGCCCCCCAGAGGGGATTGCCATTCTGCAACCCCTTCTCCTCCATTCTCCTCTTAGGATTTTGGGCATGCAGTCACATATACCTGGCATGAGTTTCAAGCCACTGGGTCTAGGATTCAAACTGTGTCGACTACGTGGAAGTTCAGTGATACAACCATTAAGTCATTTGCTGGTCCCAAGGTAGATCTTAATTAAATACTTAAGACTCAAAACAATCTCTGTTAAATATATTGCTAAAGAAGAAGCATCAAAAATAATGGGCATGATCTCAAAACTAATGCATAAATTGGTCAAGATCTTGGCTGTCTTTAGTCAGCCAATAATAGAGTGAATAATCTTTAAGGGGAGATAGAATTGTAACTCCCTTGTAAATCATGGTAATGCTCAACATTTTAGATCTTCAGTAAATCACTGTCCTTAACTAGGAGATTTCCTTTAAGATGAAAATACCTCCTTATTTGGAAATACTTTTTTAATTTCAAAGATTTTACTCTTTGTTGGAGTCCAAGAGAGAGATGTTTTTACCTGATTATTATGATATATGTGTATATCTATGTTTATTAATTCATTCTCTCATCAAAGAAACATTCATTAAGTTTCTACTATGGATCTTGCATTGTGTTTTAAACTGGAAATTAAAGTCACTGAGCGTTAGTTGAGGTAGATTGGAATCTATAGATGGAGAAGCATTTTGGCCATGTTATTTACTTTTTAGAGTAGTGGCGTCCCAAAAGAATGGGAACGTGATGTTTGGCTGCTTCAGCTGATATCTGAATTCTGTGCAAATGGCTCAGGTCTAGAGAAGAGCCCTAGTATGTGGGATCAACAGGATTTTTACAGTTCTGACTTGATTTGGAGGGAGAGCTTATCAGAGAGTCTGAGGTCAAGAAGAAACACTGCCTCAGACATTTTCTGTTTTCTTAAATGGATAATTTTCAGTGAAACTCCTTTTTTATAGGCTATGACATTCAGCCAAGTTTATTCAGTTCCCACTGAAGATTTGAAAAGTAGAGCTGTCTTGATTAGTAAAAATTTTGCATTATAGACGATGTCTAAGAAAATGGGAATTTGATTATCTATAGGCCCATTTACTATAAATAGCCAAAGGATTTGCAAGGAGAGAAGTCATAAATTCTGCCCTGCAGAGACTCATTTTATCATACATTCTAGTGTCATGATTGAGAACTTGAGCTCCCTGGTCAGACAGTCTGGATTCTGTTACAATTCAGCCACTTTCCAGGCCCGAGACTTTAGTCTAATTACTTATGTTCTCTGAGCCTCAGTTTACTCATTTGTAAAATGAGGCAAATAGTAGTGCTCACTTCAGATAGTTGCTGTGAGAATTAGTTAATATATATGCTCTTAGAACAGGGCCCAGCCGTAGGTATTCAATAAAGATTAGTTATTATGATTTCAATGCAGCAGCTTGAAATATGAAGACAGATGTTGGGATGGTGGCATCGTGTAATGGTTAAGACATAGGTTTTAGAGCCAGATAAACTGGGCTTAAGTTCGCACTCAACTCTTATCGGCTGAACAGTGTTGGCTAAGTTATTTATCCACTCTGTGCCTCAGTGTCTTCATGTGTAGAAGTGTGTTAGCAGTAGTGCTTATGTCACAGGGTTACTCTAAAGGCTTTAAAGATTATTGTAAAGAGTTTATATATATGTTCATTTGTGATACTTTGAACCATGTGTAGAGAATAATATATATTTGGAAAACATTAGTATTGAGAAGTCTTCAAAAAGTTCATAGAAATGTACATTATGAAAAATTTTGGATTTCAAAATTTTACAAAATTTTAAAATTTTTTTGTACCAAGATAAACTTATACTTAGTTCCATTTTCCCATGAACTTTTTAAAAAAAGCCTGCTGCTCATAGCTATTTGACCCAGTTACAGCACTCACTTTTTTTCACGTAAGCTTTTTTAAAAAAATTTTTTAAATAATTTTTTGCCATAGGGCATGTGCATTTGCCAGAGAAAGAGAGGGAGGGAGGGAGGGAGGGAGAGAGAGAGAGAGAGAGAGAGAAAGAATAACCCCCCAGGGGATGATGGCCTCACCTCAATCCATTTTCCTCCATCCTCCTTTTAGAATTTTGGGCATCCACACATCAACGTTTGGTATGATTTTCAAGCTGCTATGTCCAGGACTTCAACTGCAGTTGGCCACGTGAGAGTCCACCACATTAACTACCATGCCACCTGCTGGCCCAAGCTCCCTCTCTTTTTTTACAGGGTAAAATGGAGATAACAACTCTCTGGTGGTTCAAGCATACTTCTAAATTACTTATATCTCAGATGCTTAAGTATTGTTTCTCCCCTCTAAACCTACTTTTCTGTACCCTAATTGGTACACCTGGAGCCAAGAGCCTACAGACTCATTTCTCTTTGCCATCTGTCTCCCTAGGTTCTGCCAATAAGGAGTAACAATGGGAAAGGGTTTGTTCTCTCTGGTCTATCCCTTGCTTTATGAGTCACTCCAGTTGCACTTCTTCACTTTGACAGTGGCAATTTCTCTTGTAGAACAGCTGAATGCAAGATGTGGTTTTCCAACACTGGCAGACCCAACTTCATAGCATCCACCTCAGACACAACAAAGTCTGGGTCTGGTTCCTTGGTTCCTTGCTGGGCAGGGTGGAGGGCTCATCCTTTGAGTTCAGAGACATTAGCATTAGCCATTGGGCCCCTGCTCAGAAATCCAAATGAATGTCATCTCCATGGCACTCTTCTTCCAAGCTTCTGAAGTTTAATATTTTCAAGTATGTTCTTTTGTTCCCTCAGCCTGAAGATGGACAGCTGCTTCTTGTAGTTGCTACCTCTGTGGCACCTTAGTTTCCACTTCTTGTACTTTCAGTTACCTAGCTAACAATTCTCTATGTTTAGTTAACTCTGTTCGAATCTGGTGTTTCTGTCTCTTGACTGGATCCTGACTGATAATTTAGGAAATCTCTGACTTGTTCAGGAAGCTGAGCACCTGGAGATTACAGAACGTGAAGCAAAATCTTATAAAAGGCTAATACATTCCACTTACACTGACAGACCTCTTTTTTCTCTATCAGCTGCAATTGTCTTAGCTTACTATCAACAATTAATAATAAGCAAAAGGGGCCAGATAGTGCACAGTTAAGAAGCTCTGTGTAGAAATCTCACAGGGGAAAATTCCCCATTGAAGTTCTAATATCTCTCTGAGTATGCTGGGCACGTTTGGTCATGATCTGGGGCTAGCTCTAAGATAGTGATGGATTACAGCGTCAAGACCTTCTTGGAGGTGCTGTCTCTCATGCTGTCTCTCTCATTCATAGACGAAATAAATAAGCTTTAAAAAGTCAAAGATATGGGACCATCAGATGACTTGGTGGTTAAGACGCTGGACTCCCACAGGATTGACCATGGTTCAAGTCCCAGACCCAGGGCGGCTTGAAACACACACTGGGTGCTTGCGCGCTCATGCCCAAAATCCCAGAAGAGAATAGAGGAGAAGAGATTTCATCATGGCCATCACCCCGGGAAGTGATTTCTCACTTTTCTGCTCACTGTCTCTGTGAGTGCATATACCCTGCAACAAAACAAACAAACAAACAAAAAACAACTTTTTTAAAAAAAGGTCAAATATCTAATTTACATATATGGGAGAAAAACTGCAAATTGAGAAACTTTTCTTTCCTAATTTTTTTCTCTTGACCACACAAATTGCTAGAATTTTGTTTTGGCAGGGAATCACTTTGAGCCAACTCAGCAGAAATAGGCATACCTTGGTAGCAAAGTTTAAGACTTTTTATCTCTCCTATTTACACTTCTGTCTCAAGGAATATTTCCCAACACATAATAGGAGGGTAAACCGCATCAAGTGCAGTTAATCAATTAATATCAACTAATCTTCCATTCGTGAAGTTTAAATTTAAAGGAGCACTGTGTTTCAAACTTCTTTATAAGCAAGGCTCCTTGAGAACGGCAACAGTATCCTGAGACCAATGTGGAACTGAATTCAAACCTTGTTGTCCAGCTCAGTCTTTTTAATTGTGGCAAATTGTGACTTCCTGTTTTTTTCCGGAGCAGGAACAAGGCTAATGAAAAGACTCCATAAGGATGCTTGGACATCAAATGAATCTTACAAAAGAGCATTTTGATGATTTAAGTATAAATAAATTAGAAACATACTGCAGTATTTGATGTCTTTTAAAGTCCCAATGAGGTTAAAAATGGAGAGCCAGCAAAGAACTAGAGAAAATTAGACACTTAGTGGCTTGAAAAATCTTAAGTAGCCTTGGACCATTTGATGGGTCTCAAAATACAGGCTGATTTGCATATTTTTTATTGATAATGAAAGTGCCTGAAGTTAGTCCCACTCATCAAATATCACATGCAACAATTACACAGTTGAGAGCTGGTTCGGCAAATGGAGGAGATGCATGCCTTTTTATAAGTGGCACTATGGTAATGCATAAATTGGAAGTTGTAGGTATCTCTTTTTAAAAAAGAATTCCTGAAGGAAGTCTTTTATAATTCCTGGGGAAAACAGGCATTTTAAAAGACCTGATTATACTTGCTAGGTCTTAAAAGTTTTGGACACTAAGAGCATTTGTTTCTATTGATCAGCTTCTAAGTTAAATTATGAAGAATGTTTTCTGTTATATTTGTTAGCTTTGACGTCAGTATTTCTCATTCTATTAACACTTCTTCAGTGATTTTGTAGAGATCAATAAAAGCAAGTTTGATTGTTCCTTCTCCAGAAATTCTGTCAGTAGAACTCTTGGCCCTAAAGATAGAAAATTAAGGAAGTGCTATATTTTCAGAGTACCTGATGTTGGTCCAATACTTCCACTTTCTGGATTTTAGTGTCTTAATCTGTAAAATGACAGCCTTTGAGTCCCTGATCTCTAAGACTCCCCCACTCTGAATTTTGGGAGTCAAATACTTCACACTAAGAATTTAATAACCTTTATTCCTTCCTAATTTCCTTTCCTCTTCATGTATGAACTTTATTAATATGATCATAGGCTTGCTACCAGGCTATGGTATTAATATTTCTGCTTATGTTTTTAGCTTTGAATAATTTTTTAATAGTTGCTTTGTTTTATAACTGTATTTAAGCACGTTAATTAGCTATATGTTTACTACATCTTGGCAGTTAGAACTGGTCTTTTTATACCCTGATTACTTTATTCTTGAGTTCTCATCTTTCTCTTGGCTGCTGTATATCTTGAAAAGATATGCTTTATAAATACATGTTCTGGGACCAGCAGTTAGTGAATGGCTATGTTGCTGAACTCCCATGTAGTTGACCACGGTTCGAGTCCCGGACCCGGTGGCTTAAACTCACGACGGGCACGTGTACGTGCATGCCCAAGATCCCGAGAGGAGAATGGAGGAGAAGGGATGGCGTGGCCATCCCCCCTGGTGGGTGATTTCTCGCTTTCTGTCTCTCTGTCTTTCTCTTTCTGTCTGGCGAGCGTATGCGCCCTATAGCAAAAACCTCTCCAAAGAAAGAAAAAAAAAATGACATGTTCTGAGAAGTTACGAATCTGAGAATAACTTTTTCTTGTATTCACAAATTAATGACATTTTTGGCTTGATGTAGAAATTCTGTTTTAAGATTTTTGCCCTCTTAGCACTGTGTAGACATTATTGTTTTCTGTAATATAATGATAGAGACGTCTGAATGGAAGTCTTATTGATCTATTTATTTATATTTATTGTTAAGTCATTATACCTATCTTAATGTTTGATTATATTCTTTATAGTTAAAATTTAAAAACAGCTGCCTGAATGTGCCTAGAAATAATTGCCTTCATTTTACTTTTCTTGATAAAAGTGAGGCAGCTGGGTTGGTTTCTAGACTTAATAGCATGTATGTATGAGTATGTGAGAGTGTGAGTGTATGTTTGTTTTAATTGTTCTCCAGTTGTTCTAAAATGCTTAGGTTGGATCATTCATTCTTTATTTCTATTGCCTAATTGCCATTCTTTTCTTTTTTCTCTTTAAATTTATTTTTTAAACTTAAATTTTAAAGTACAGAGTGTATATATTTAAGATTATACATTTATGTACAAGCGATTACTATAATCAAGTTAACTAATACATTTATCTAACTTGGTTGCACCCCACTTTATTTTCAGTTGTGAAAACATTCAAGATCTACTATCCTAGTAAATTTCAGTACAGTATTACTAACTATACTCATCATGCTGTGCTAATATGATCTTTAGAATTTATGAACCTTACAAAAGTGAAACTCTGTACCCTTTGACCAATATATCTCTATTCCCTCTCCTCCCTAACCTCTGACCCTGGTATCCATCATTCTCTATTTTTATGAGTGTGACTTTTAAGGATGTCACATGTAAGTGAGATCGTGCAGTATCTGCCCCTCCATGTATGGTCCATGTCACTCAGTATAATGTCCCACAAATTCTTCTATGTTGTCATAAATGACAGAATTTCCTTCTGTTTTAATGCTAAATAATAATAATGTGGGGGCCTGCAGATAGCATAGTGGTTATGTTGCTGGACTCCCACATAGCCATTCCTGGTTCAAGTCCTGGATCCAGTGGCTTGAAACTTATAGGTGTTCAAGATCCTGGGAGGAGAATGGAGGAGAACTGATTGCAGCATGGCCATCCCCCCTGGGGCAGGTGGTGATTTCTCACTGTCCTGCTCACTATCTCTGTCTCTGTCGCTTTCTGGAGGGAGCATATGCCCTAAGATAAAAGTATATAAATAAATAAAAAAGTATGTTTATGTAAATATACAAGAGAGGACCTCAAAGATTACAGGGGAAAAATATCAAGTTAAAGTATGTGTTGATTGTGGTGCAAAAAAAGTTTGAAATCTATGCAGAATATTTTCATAATATTCATTTTCCATGAAATTTTTGAAGAGCTCCCCATATACTACAATTTATTTATTCATTTTTTCTGTTGATATATTTTTTTATAATTTTACTTTTTTAAAGTTTGTCTACATACTCCTGCTTCTGTGTGTTTGTAAGGTATACCCTCTGTGTATTTTAAAAATTCTGTCATCCTATTTGTTCTAAATCTTCTTCTTTCATCTTATGCTTTTCTCTTTTCCCTCTCCTCCTGTTCTCTCATGTTTTTACTGTCTGCTCCCCCTCTCACCTACCCAAACTCCCTCCCTCCCTATTTTAAAGCAGCCATCTCTCTCTTCTGTATCTCACTAAAGATGCCAAATGGGTTTCTAAAATTTTCTTCAGGTTTTTGTCATTAAACATTTTAAGGAAATAACCTATTCCTTGAGTTACTAAGGTAATAGTCTTTTGGAGTTGTTCTGTAGAATTTCAGTAGCTCTAGGCTGACTTTCTTCTTCAGAGCTTCAGTAAGAAACGCTCTACAAGTATTTGACCTTTAGCGAGCCTGATTCCATAGACTTGAGGTAGAATGCTTTTCCTTACTCCCTGGCCATGCGACTTGTGGAGCTGATGGAAGCTGTGGCATTCTAGAGCGCTGCATGCATTGCTCTCTGACTCCTCCTCTTCCTGTCTTAGTGGGTGCTTCCACTTTCAGCATGCATCGTTGCCACTTCAGGCCCTCTCTATGTACTGACATGAGCTTGCTTAGACATTTAGTCTTCAAACAGGTATAAACCAGCATTTGGGTTACTTTCCATGTTGCAGAGTGAAGTTTTCAAGTTTTTTGGTTGTTCCTGTCAAGCTTACTTTTCAGTATTGATGGAGGTTTTCCTCTTTTTGTTTGACTTCATGCACATTTTCATGGCAGCAGATCTGGCTGAAGCTGCTAGCCAGATGCCTTTGTAAAGCATAAATAAAATGGGCCAAAGAGTCTGCACACTTAATACTCCTGATACATCTTGCTAGATAGCATTTCCAAAAACTTTGTACTGGTCTGTATCTCTGTCAGCCAGAAATCGCTTTTCCCAGAGTTGCTTTTGAATCTGTATTATTGATACCTCTCAGGAATGACCCTTTCTGTCAAATATTTTTGCTATCATCTGTCTGTGCTGATCATGCATCGTGTTTGATGTTTGTATATTTAGAGCATCTGACTGATAAACTTGCATTTTGTTTTGTTTTTCTTAAATAGAGCATCATGTGGTCTGTGTAGCAAATGCCCAGCATTTGTTTTTAGGAATTTAAACCTCAGTTTTCCCATTTCCCTGGTATGTGATCAAACAAAGTGACCGGTTTCCCCACTTTTCTGCTAAGTGTTCACATACTTTGGGCCTCTTCCACAAAGTACTGATTTATATCCCTACATGTGCAGTTGTAGGGGGCTGGGTTGGCACTTGGTACATGAAAATTCCATTAACAATGCTGACAGAGCAGTTGAACATTATATGAATAGATGCTCTAGTGAGAGAGGTATCATTTCAGCTATTTATTTGTTGGGTAGCTGCAGAGTTTGTGTGGGATTTCTTTTTTTTTAATCTTTCATTTTTATTATTTTTTTAAAGAGAAATTTTTGCTATAGGGTATGTGCACTTGCCAGAGAGACAAAGAGAGACAAAAGTGATAAATCACCCCTCAGGGGGATGACCATGCCACTATCGCTTCTCCTCTATTCTCCTCTTGGGATTTTGGGCACACATGTACACACACACCTGGCATGAGTTTTAAGCTGTTGGGTCTGGGTCTTGAACTGCACTCAACTATGTGGGAGTCCAGTGATGTAACAATTCTGCCATCTGCTGGTCCCACTGGGTGAGATTTCTAACTCGCTGACACTTGATCTCTTCATCTATAAAATGATGATAAAATCATATATACATCCCTCATAGTTGCCCTGAGAATTAAACAGGAAAAAAAAATATAAAGGTCTAAGCAGTGTAAATGGCACAAAATAAGTTCTTGGTAAATTTTCGTCATTGTTACAATCATTAAGTTCTATGGCATGATGCAATACATATCACTCATGTGTACGTGTACCTGAAAGGGACAAAAATCTAAGTGAAGACACATAGCAATCTTAAATATTTGTTTTTTCTCTCCCAGAGTGTGGATCCAAGGCTGTTCTGGAACACTGCTTTAGTTCTTTCTCTGTCATATTTTTTATGTTGTTATGTTTTGTTTTGTTTAATGAAAAGCCAGATGACAGTTTGCAACAGTTTATTTACAGAGGAATTTTCTTTGTTTTCCTCCTGTCACTCTCACAAAGAGAAAAATTAAAAAAAAAAGAAAAACTCACAAAGAAAACTCAAAACTTCCCACCCTTGTTCTTTTATCCCAAGATTCAAAATAATTATTTTTTAAAAGTTTATTTACTGGGACCAGCAGTTGGTGTAATAGCTGTAGTGCTGGACTCCCATGTAGTCAACTATGGTTTGAGTCCCGGACTCGGTGGCTTAAGCTCATGCTGGGCGTGTGTGTGTGTGCGTGTCCAAGATCCTGAGAGGAAATGGAGGAGAAGGGATTGTGGCATGGCCATCCCCCCCCGGGGGGTGATTTCTTGCTTTCTGTCTCTCTGTCTTTCTGGTAAGTGCACACACCCTACAGCAAAAACCTCTTCAAAAAAATAAAAAAAGTTTATTTACTTATTTCTTCTGAGAGACAGACAGACAGACACACTTCTAATAGGTTCTTCATGCTAAAATCCTTCCCAGCCTCTGCCAGCCAGATCATGAACAGAAATGCACATAAGCTTGCTACTCACTGATTCTTTTACTGTTTTTTACTTCTCAGGTGCTTGATCCTCCACTCTGTTAAATAGACACAACACACAGAACTTGGAGATGAGAAAACAAGGCACAATATGTAGTGGCATACCTAAAGTTGAGCCTCTGTGCCAAAAGGAGCTCAACCTGGTGTGCTCTGTTGTTTGTATGGATGAACAGAGTGAGCTCAGTTTGTCTTAGCTTCCAGACCTTCCAGCAGTTACTGGCTTGTTGCTTTACAAAGTAGTAGCTGGGGACCAGCAGAGGCCTTTGTTGTGGTAGCATCATGGCCCAACTTCTCCTTCTGTCTAGTCCAACTTTCTTTGCTCCCCATTTACATGGAACCTTCTGGCACTTACAGTCATCTTCCTGTGCAGCTAGTCTCTGTCTCCGAGGGAGCTTTAGGGAACCTGACCTGTAACACAACACCCTCCCACTTAAATCACTTCGTGGACTTTCTGTTGATTCTAGGATGATGTTCAGATTCTCTAGCATGTCCTTCAAGGCTTTTCCAGTTTAACTCCAAACTATTGCTCCAGCATCTTCTTTGAACATTTCCTACCCCTGCACTTTAGCCACAGGCCACTTCTCCCAGGCCAATGAAGAATAATGCTTCTTTTTATGGCCTCTTGTTTTATTCCATACTTTTCATTTTCTGTTCCCTGGTCATCTTTTTTTTTCTATCTGATGAATTCTTAACTGAAATATCACTTTTGAAGTTCAGTTCTTTCCCTTGTGTTTGCTTGGACCATCATGCTTAACCACAGACTCAGAGTTCACTTCTGTAACCCTCCAGTGACCCAGTCTCTCCATTGTAGAAATGCAACATACTGTCCATGGACTTCCTTATCAGCTTTTCTGTTCCCATTCCCTTGCTCTAGTCCAGACCAGTCATGTCAGCCCTGATCATGAATTTGTCCCAGGCTTCTGACTTTCTCATTTCTGGTGAGGCCTGATTATCTCAGATTTTGTATCTGACCTTCATTTATTCATAGCAACTACTTGTCTCATTCAAGAGGTTTTGGTCTCTCCCTGTTTTTTCAATATTTATGACTATTTTTTCCCATTATCATCTTTCTCATTCTGTCTCTGTATTGATGTTTGATATAAACCCTATTACCATCTTACTTCTCAAGCTAGAAGCAAAAAACATTTTTAATGCCTTGGTTTCTGTGTGATTGTGGGCACAAGTGGAAGAACTCTGATGTTTCTTTGTATTTCCATTTCCTACCTTTGGTCCTAAACCGAGTAGGTGCCAGTAGAATGTCTTCAAGGAGTGGGTGATTATCAGAGTATGGAAACTCTTCATCAGCTCTGCTGGAGTGAGAACCTACCTCCAGTTTTTGTACTCACCTAATTGAGCTGTTTGGACACTGATACTCTCTCCAAGAGGTAGGCTAGCACAGAGAAATGTCATCACGAAGATTCAAGAGATGTTTAGGTCAATTGGCAGTGAATGTTTCTGTAAAGAGAAGTTCACGTATTTCAGACATGAGACTGAGTGCTATGACTATGTAAAAATAAAACCTCTTCTGTTTATGTACCCAATATGCTTGTGATCTTATGGGGCTGACGAGGAACACCTACAAAACACACTTGAAAGCAATATGTTTTAAGGGGAGGCTGCCAGTCACAGAATCTTGGAGACTGGAGAGAGGAAAGAGGATAAGGATTTGGAAGGAAGTGGGATAAGAATGAAATTTTAGTTTCTTACCAGTCTCACTCCATTGTGCTTCTGCAGGACACACAGCACGTCTTATTTATATTTATATCTATAGTCCCTTCTTGCATACCTCCAGCTAATTCCCTAATAGAAAGCCTGTCTTATAGTAGGGCTATCATAAATACTGGATGCAGGAAGGTTGGTGGCACAGGAGATGGGGTAGGTGAGGGTATGACAAGATATTATTGAAACTGTGTTTGTCTGTCTGTCTGTTGAGAAACGAGCACCCTTGACAGGGCCTTGTACCATGATCTTCCTCCAGCTTTTCCTTCCAGTCAGGATCACAGTTGCATGTGCATGTGCCTGGCGTTAGAGATCAACTCAGGAACTGAACCCCAATCCTCCATATGGCTCTAGTATTGCAGAGTATTGCACTACTGCAGTGCAACAGTGGCCAGGCCCTGAATTATTTTTATTAGATTTGTCTTAATTGGACTTTTTCTTTACACAAAGAGATTGTCTTTGGCTACTTTAACTGAGTGAGAAATTACTGAAGGGAAGGACATAGGGCAGCACATAAAATCATTAAAAGGCTGGAGAGTCAAGCTCAGAGGATGGATAGGAGCCCTGGGGGCCAGCAATGGGGAACGACCATGGAAATAGCTCCTTAGGTCTCCATGACTGATACCATTGGCCCTGGACACTTTTGGTCTGTGTTTCTGGACTATTAATAGCCTTGCTTCCTTTGCATGATTTCCAAATGACCCTACATGTTTGCATCAGCACCCTGAGTCTGTGTTTCAGAAAGGCAAACCCTCTGATTGAACAGGCCAGGCCTAGGTCACATGCCTATGTCCCAGTTTACAGAGATAACAGATGGGAAATGCTGTTGATTGCATAGTGGAAGCAAAGTACTGCCTCTCCGAAGAGCTTACCCAATAGAGCCTCCCTCCCTTACTCCTCACTCGTTGATAGGAAGGGCATCTGGATAGATGCTTGTTAGCCAAAGGTGCCAACTCTGCATCCAGGGATGATGAGTTATAAGCTTAGGCTTTTGGACAACTTGTGTAAATTTTCTAATTCTGCCAGTCAATATAGTGGGCTGTACCCACCAAGAAAGCTTAGAAGTGAATAATTAGTCTTTCGCACCTTCACTGTGGTTCTGACAGTTGGTAATATTTAACTACTCTTAAAAGAATGATCCATGAAACTTGTCTGGATCTTTTTCAGATATGAAAACTACATTCAGCTTTTGCCCTTTTGCTGGCACATCTGTGATGTGTATTGTACAACCACAGAGATACTTTTGTAGTAAGAGGGGGTTTCCCCAAAGGAAAAACACACATGGGAAACAAATGAAAGCCAACATTGACTGGGCAAGATGTTTGAAATTTGGATACCTCACACCTTCTGAAACATTGGCAAAGTTAGTTTCTAGTGGTAACAGACATGACCAGATGGTTATACCAGGCATGTAATGCTTTTTGAATGGGATTAAGTATTTTTTCATGTTAGGCGTATGTCATGTTTTCAAGATTCAAACTCAGCCTGGTGGATTTCTGTGTCGCTATTAAAACACAAACCAATTTCAAAGGTCAGGAGGTGGGTTATAGGTCTGGGAACTGATGATGCAATGATTCATTAATGTAGATATCACCATTTCACATTTTGCTAGTTATGTTATAAATCCTCAGCAGTGAGGTCTACATTTATGTTAATTTCTCACACAGATTCACACAGTTAGGATGGCTGGTTTGGTGGGTCACATTTGTCTAGGGTCCTGCTACTGATGCCTCACACCGACCTATTTGTTCCTCATGATGAAGCTCTGAGGCAGATGAAAGGCTAACCTGTTTTATAGGTGAAGAACTCAAGACTCACAGAAGTTAAATTATTTGTTAAAGTCACATAGTTGGTTTAGTTCTAAATCCTAGACCACTTAGCTTCAAGTCTCTAGCTTTCATAGTCAACATCATAATGAAAACTAATGAGGGAACTGGTCATGAAGTTATGTTTGAGTTGAGACCTCCTGTGTTACTTATTTACCAGGACTTACTGATAGCTATTAAACAAAGGCTATTCTTCTAGTGCTCTTGATGGCTATGAAACCAGCAGGTAAATGTATTTTGAAAAAAAAAAAAAAAAGTTGTAAAAAAAGATGCAATGATTCATTAATGTAGATATCACCATTTCACATTTTGCTAGTTATGTTATAAATCCTCAGCAGTGAGGTCTACATTTATGTTAATTTCTCACACAGATTCACACAGTTAGGATGGCTGGTTTGGTGGGTCACATTTGTCTAGGGTCCTGCTACTGATGCCTCACACCGACCTATTTGTTCCTCATGATGAAGCTCTGAGGCAGATGAAAGGCTAACCTGTTTTATAGGTGAAGAACTCAAGACTCACAGAAGTTAAATTATTTGTTAAAGTCACATAGTTGGTTTAGTTCTAAATCCTAGACCACTTAGCTTCAAGTCTCTAGCTTTCATAGTCAACATCATAATGAAAACTAATGAGGGAACTGGTCATGAAGTTATGTTTGAGTTGAGACCTCCTGTGTTACTTATTTACCAGGACTTACTGATAGCTATTAAACAAAGGCTATTCTTCTAGTGCTCTTGATGGCTATGAAACCAGCAGGTAAATGTATTTTGAAAAAAAAAAAAAAAAGTGTTACAAAAGGAACACTGATTAATGAATCAATTAAAGTATTCATTGAGTGCTTATCCTGTTCACTCTGTTTAAGATGTGAATTCAGATTTCAGCTGCCAAGACATGTTATTGATGATTGCATAAAGTACAGACTTTATTAGTACCACTTCAGTCTACAGATCACTATGAAAGTAGCAGGTGCATATTATGATCAGTGACCAAGCACATCACTTCTTTCAATGTTATTTACTGGTCACCACGCATCTGTTATCTACAATAGTTTATACCCAGACAATGATGCATGTACTTATGTTGTTTCCTAATCTCCTAGTGACAATACCACTCACACTTTATTGTGAAAGTACTCATGAAAATACAAGAAAGTACACAGCTACTCGATAGCATTGGAAGTTAAGGGAATGATTCTTTGTAGAGATGGATGGCTTTGAGAAATGATCTCAGGCTGATTCCTATTAGAAATAGGATGATTCCACCACACAGAAAAGGATTATCAGAGAAAATTTCCATCTACTTCCAGTGTTTACTTCAGACATGAGGATAGTCTTGATTTGTAAAATCTCACAGGAATTTTCTTTGGAGGGAGTTGACTTTTGGGGCAGCCACTACCACATCTCCATATCAAAACCTGCTGGGACCAGCAGTTAGCATAAAGGCTATGTCACTGAACTCCCATGTAGCTGACCGCGGTTTGAGTCCTGGACCTGGTGGCTTAAAATTCATGCTGGGCGCGTGTGCGTGCCTGCCCAAGATCCCAAGAGGAGAATGGAGGAGAAGGAATTGCAATATGGCCATCCCCCCAGGGGGTGATTTCTCGCTTTCTATCTCTCTGTCTGTCTGGTGAACACACGCGCCCTATAGCAAAAACCTCTCCAAAACAAACAAACAAACAAACAAACCTGCTGATACTAAGGGAACCACTGTAGCTGGGCAGCCCTTTCTAAACTATGTTAAGACTACGGCCTTGAGAGATAAGTTTTATTCTCGGAAACTTAGAGAGATTAGAACCAAACTTAGTAAATTGTGGTATGCTTTTATCATTTCATTTCTTTGTGAATTCTGTAATTTGTGGTATACTTTTATCATTTCATTTCTTTGTCCATTTTTGTCTTGCCAGGGAGTATGTTTACTAACCAGAGAGAGAGAAAGAGCAGAGAGGGAGAGGGAGAAAACATCCCCTCATGGGGTGTGGTCACACTGCAATTCCTTCTCCTTTATTTAACCATCCTGTTGTGATTTGGGCCATGCATGCACATGGCCCCAGCGTGTTTTTCAAGGTGCAAGGGCTGGGATTTGAACCACAATTGGCCATGGGGATCCAGTTCCTTTAACCGAGACCCCCAACATAGTCTTACTATGGTGCGATTCTACTTCCAGCCTTCAGCCATCTGGAACCTGGGTGTGAATTTAGGCAGGCCCAGAATGTTCAGGCGGACCTGGAATCAAAACTCTGGGCCTTTCGCTATGGCCGTAGAATCACACAGCAATACCATACCACCTGTACCACTGGGGCTGGGCCTCTGTTAATTTTCCCATCTTTATACTTTTAAAATAAAATGAATTGAAATATACTATAAAAGTAAAGTTGTGATTTTATTTCTTGGCAATTTTTAAAATGAGAATATGTTCATGAAAAATGAATGTTTTGGAAGCCAACAGATGACATAATGATTACGTTGCTGAACTCCCATATAGTTGACTATGGTTTGAGTCCTGGCCTGGTAGCTTAAAACTCATGCCAGGTATGCGTGCATGTGTGCCCAAGATCCTAGACGAGAATGGAAGAGAGGAGATTGCGGCATGGCTATCTCCCCTGGGGGATGATTTCTCACCTTCTCTGTCTCTCTCTGTTTCTCTGTGAGTGCACGTACCCTATAACAAAAACATCTCTCTAAAAAAAGAATGTTATGAAAAATGTTGTATAAGAAGTCAAAACAACAATATAATAATAAACATGTATGTACTCCTTATGTAGATTCAACAATTATTAATGTGGTGCCCTGTTTACTCATTCTCTCTCTCTCTCTCTCTGAACCATTTGAGATAAGTTATAAACTCAGTGCCCATTTATTCATATATACTCCAGTGTGAATTTCCTAAATGCAAGGTCGTTCTTTTACATAACCACAGTGTAATAGTTGCAATAGAAAATACACAGTGATACTGTTTTAGTACCTTTTTTTTTGGAGAGGTTTTTTTTGCTATAGGGCATGTTTGCTCACCAGAAAGACAGAGAGAGACAGAGAGACAGAAAGCGAAAAGTCACCCCACAGGCAGAATGGCCACACTGCAATCCCTTTTCCATTCTCCTCTTGGAATCTTGGGCACACACGCACACGCACACGCGCCCGGCAGGAGTTTAAGCCACTGGGTCTGGGACTCGAACCGCAGTCAGCTACATGGAGTCCAACGACATAGCCATTACGCCAACTGCTGGTCCTGATACTGTTTTATTATCTAATTGCAAACTATAATTTTGCTAATCATGTACTGATCCTTTAGAGCAAAAGAATGTCTGTTTCTGGTCTAGAATTCAATTTTGAATCAAATACTGAATTTACTGTAGTTGCCTTGTTTCTGTAGTCTCTCTCTTTTAACTTTTCTTTCCTCTTATAAAGATTTTTGCTATAGGGTGCCTGTGCTCATCAGAGAGACAGAGAGACAGAAAGTGAGAGGTCTCCCCTGCGGGGGGATGGCCATGGTGTAATCCCTTCTCCTCCGTTCTCCTCTTGGAATCCTAGACACATGTGCGCATGTGCCCAGCATGAGTTTTAAGCCACTGAGTCTGGGATGTGAACTGTGGTCTACTATATGGGAGTCCAGTGACAACCATTACTTCACCTACTAGAACCTCTGTAGTCTCTTTTAATCAGAAACAGTTCTACAATATTTCTTATTTTTAGCATGACCTTCACAGTTTTGACGAGTACTTAGTTGTTTTGTAGGATAGTCTATTCAATTTTTTTTTCTGATATTTCTTCATGATTAGATATAGGTTATGAATTTTTGCAGAAATACAACTGAAGATTTTTTTTGTCCTTTTTGGTACCTTGTTAGGAAGCGTTTGATAGCTTCTTGTTTACTAACACTGGAGGTTTTATTTTTGATCTTTTGGTTAAGATGGAGTCTCCTAGCCTTCTCTGGTGTAAAATTACTATTTGCCACTTTTTAATTAGTAAGTACCTTGTGGGAAATACTTTGAGACTATCTAAATATCCTGTTACTCTTCAAACTCTCATGCACTAGCTTTAGCATCCATTGATGATTTTTGCATAAAACCATTCTTACTATGGTGACTGCTAAGTGGGATTTTTCTATTTTGTTTTTCTTTTAAATTTTTCCTTATATTTTTCATGTGTGTAAGCAACTTTTTTGTTTCTACTATAATGTGCAAGCACTCAAAATGTTATTTTTTTACAGTAAGTAAACTGTTGGGGTAATGTCAAAATTTATGCTTTATTGATGTCTTTTAATACATTCTTTCTATATTATAAATTCATTTGGGCAAGAATTTTTCTTTTATTCACTGATGGACTCTATTTTTAAAAAAATTACTTAATTTGGGGACCAGCAGTTAGCATAATGGCTATGTAGCTGGACTCCCATGTAGTCGACTGCAGTTCATGTCCTGGACCCGGTGGCTTAAAACTCATGCCAGGCGCATGTGCGTGCATGCCCAAGATCCCAAGAGGAGAATGGAGGAGAAGGGATTGCGGCATGGCCATCTGTGCTGGGGGGTGATTTCTCTCTTTCTGTCTCTCTGTCTCTCTCTGTGTGGCAAGTGCACGTGCCCTATAGCAAAAACCTCTCCAAAAAAAAATTACTTAATTTTATTTGTCATTATTATCCTTTTTAAAATTTGCTACAGGGGTGACCAGCAGTTAACGTAATGGCTATGTCGCTGGACTCCCATGTAGTCAACCACGGTTCGCATCCCGGACCCGGTGGCTTAAACTCATGCTGGGCGCATGTGCGTGTGTGCCCAAGATCCGGAGAGGAGAACTCTAGAGAAAGGATTGCAGCG
Source organism: Tupaia belangeri chinensis (assembly GCF_000334495.1). Classification (NCBI taxonomy): domain Eukaryota; kingdom Metazoa; phylum Chordata; class Mammalia; order Scandentia; family Tupaiidae; genus Tupaia; species Tupaia belangeri. Next base: position 4,046,983 of record NW_006159776.1, on the reverse strand, counting down.
TGGCCATCCCCCCAGGGGGTGATTTCTCGCTTTCTGTCTCTCTGTCTCTGTCTGTCTGTCTGGCGAGCTCATGCGCCCTATAGCAAAAACCTCTCAAAAAAAAAATTGCTACAGGGCACATGCGCTCATGAGAGAGAGAGCAAGACAGAGACAAAGAGAGAGAGAAAGAAAGAAAGCCTCCGAGACCAAGATTTGAACTGTGGTTAGCCATGTGGGAGTCCAGCACCATAATCCCACGCCACCTGTGGGGTCTTCACTGATGGACTGTTAATGGGATCATAACATATGAGAATACTTGGAAGAGTTTATGAAAAAGTAGAATTAAAGAACAAGATTATTTTGGTGCAAAAATGTTTGAAATGTACGCCCAGTTTTTTCCAAAGTAAACATTTTCCATGAGCTTTTTAAAGACTAGCTGTATATCAGGTGCTCAATGAGTATTTTAAAATGTATTTTGTAGTCAAGGAAATGGAGGCTTGAAGAGATAAGGTAATTCTAGAAAATGGCAGAGCCAGGATTCAAAACAAGTTGGCACTGTTTCATTATACCTCTTTAACAGAAGAAATGGGTGATGTTTATTTTTCACAAGTTTCATAAGATTGAAGAAGGTATTACCTCATGTTTTAAGTGACATCTTGATGGTCATAGACTACACCAGGAATAAAAGCTAATGAGGCAGAATGCATAGTAGAACTGTGTGTCCCAACTCCATTCAGTCACGTCAATAAAAAAAACGAAAACAAGACTGTCATACATAATCCAATGGTGGATTACCCCCATTGTGTTTCATGATGCCAGAAAATGCAGCTGAGACAGGAGGCTTCTACAGGGTAAGATACTTTTGCACCTCATGCAGACGTTTCAGAGGAGGTGACGTGCTTTCTCAGCATTAGACGTGACTTAGTGGAGAAATAAACCCATGAGCACAACATGTTCCTGATTTCTTAGCTCAGTTGATGCCTTGCTGTGATCTGAGAGAAAAGAAACAAGATCTGAAGAAATTGGGGGAATCCATAGAGTCTGTCTTCTACCTGTAACATTGACTGATAGTATTCTCTGATTTGAAATGGATTCAGCTTGAATGATGTTGCCTTGGAGGGAAGTCTTTGCTTCTGTTCCTTTAAAACTGTGTTGGAAAGGGGCCAAGAGATGGCATGGGGGTTAAGGTGCTAGACTCCCACATAGCTGCTGAACTAGTCTGTGTGTGCAAGTCAAAAATCCCAGGAGGAGAATGGAGGAGAAGAGATTGTGGTATGGCCATCTCCCCTGGGAGTGGGGTTGGGGGTGATTTCTTACTTTCCCTCTCACTGTCTCTCTTTGTTTTTCTCTGGTGAGTGCATGTGCCCAATGGCAAAATAACTTGAAAAATAAAACAAAACACTGTGTTGGGAAGGGCACAGTTTGTCAATCTGTCTTCTCTATGTGACCATGTTCTTGGGCTGAAAACTCAGCAACTGAGCCATGACTGGGTCTCAGGTAGATGTGGCAGCCTATCTGTTCCCTTGGCCACTGTTAGTCTCTACCATCACTGATCTTTAACAAGATTGAAAATAATATTAGAGAGCCAAGACTGATCTTTAAATTCATAATCTCAAGGCCATAATAAAAACTGGGGGACTGGTAGCAATCAAATTTAGCTTAATTTAGACACATTTCATGTCTTCACCTGTAGAGTAATATGTGACCAAATTTAATCTGTCTTTATTGCTATTTAAAAAAACCATGGGCCAGCCCATGTGGTTAAAATACACTGAGCACATGTGTGTGCATGCCTCAAATCCTAACCAGATGGAGAAGGGATTGCAGTGTGACTACGCTTCATTGGAGGAGAGTGCTTTTACCCTCTCTCTGTCTCTTTGTCTCTCTCTGATGAGTACAAATACCTGCTGGTAAATTAAAAAAAAAAAAAACAAAAAAAAAAACTTAAAATATCAGGTCATTGAAAAATTAACTGGGACCAGCAGGTGGCATGGTGGATAGAGGTGCTGGATTCCCACATGGCTGACTATAGTTCGAGTCCTGGACCTGGCAGCTTGCTTTCTCACTTTCCCTTTTATTCTTTCTCTCTGTCTGTCTCTCTCTGGTCAAATTGGAAAATGATGATAATAACAAATGGAATTAAATAAATGGATAATTCTTTAAAAAATGAATGTACTATAAATGAATTAATCTTCCAGATCACTAAAGCTTCTCTCTTTAAGTGACACATTTCTGATTTTAAATATTTCATTTTTTTTTATAGAGGTTTTTGCTATAGGGTGCATGGGCTCATAAGAAAGACAGAGACAGAAAATGAGAAATCACACCCCAGAGGGGATGGCCATGCCACAATCTCTTCTCCATTCTCCTCTTGGGATCTTGGGCATGCTTGCATATGTACCTGGCATGAGTTTAAGCCACCGGCTCTGGGACTCAAACCATGGTTGAGTACATGGGAGTCCAGCGACATAGCCATTACGCCAACTGCTGGTCCTAGATTTTAAATATTTCCAATGGAGTTTATTTTCTAATCTATGTCGTATTATAGAGTTTAGGAGATATGCATTGACGAATTTTGGCTAACAATACTGGGACACATTTATCAGTGTTTTTCTTCTGTTTTTAAAGATTGTATGCTCCAACTTTTGTAGTTTCTATCCTGTGGATTAAGACATATGCTCGGGACAAACATGATCTTCAGAGTCCAACTTTAGTTAGGTTTCTTAACAAACATTCGCTTGCCATGCAAGACTTTGAAAATAGAACTTGGAGTCATTTGAAACAGACACCTCATGTATAGATTTATATCAGTAAGGACTGTTCAGATGCAAATTAGAGAAAAAAGTCTCTGGCCTGTTCAAAGATGGGAGTAACTTACTCACACAATTAGGACAACCAAGAGTTAATACAACTTTCAACAAGACTGGATCTAGGGACTCAGCGATATCATTAGAACCCAATCTTTCTCTATCCTTCCTCTCTACATTCCTATGGGTTGACTTCATTCCCATTCTCTCCCTCATGGTGGCGAAATAGCTGCCAAGAACTCATAGTTTGCATCTGCAAAAATCTGAATTTTGAGAAAATGAATCTTCCTTTTCCACAAAGGTTTTGCAAAACAAGTTCTGGGCCTGATTTTTACTGTCTCATCTATAGTCACATTTTCATCTTTGTACTAATTCCTAAGGCAAGGTAGTGTAACGCACTGATTGGTTAAGACCAAGGTTACATTCCTTTTTCTGAAAATAGATGTTGACCTGGCTCTCTTTACTCCACATTGTAAGAGAATGGGGGAGGAGCTTATTCTTTTGAATGAACTAGCTCCATTAAAGAAAGGGGACTGCGTGAAGGGTTGCCAATGAACATTAAACCTCTGCATTAGGTTGGATCCAAATCTAACACAAATGGTTCTGATTGGTTTAACACTTCATAGTTTATGAAATACTTTCACCATGCATTATCTTGTTTAACCTTCAAGACAATTCAATGAGAGAAGTAGGAGGGATTGCTAGTTTCATTTTAAAGATAAATGGTTGTTTGGGGGAACAGAGGGTCCTTCCCTGCCTTCAACAGTCCAGTTAGATCATGTTAACATCTGACTAAATCTCTTCCTGCCTGGGAAAAGGCAATGCTGTTTAAAGCAAGGCTCTGATATTCTATTTTGGTAACAGCACATTTGCAATCTTTGGTCTCCTCGCTGAGTCTGAACTTCTGGTTTCAGTTTTTGGAACAACCACAATGCCTCACAGAGGAGTTTTTACTGGAATATGGAAAGAGGAAGAGATCCTCATTTGTGTTAGGGTTTATTATTTCTGCTTGAATTGAGAGTAACAAAACAGCCTTGACTAAATTAAGTAAATGTGATGAGACCACAGAGCCATTGAAGACTGGATCATAAGGAATCATTAAAAATCACTTAGCTCTCCTATTCCCATTTGGTAGATGAGAAGACTGAGGACCACACATGGGAAAAAAGTGACCCAATACTTCAGGCCTAGCTAGAAGTAGAGGTGATAAAATTCGACTTTTTTGACTCCTAGCTGGTGTTCTTTTTCTCCCTATATTACACAACTTTTCTTCTCGGATGTGTCTAATGTGGAAAAAATATACTTTATTTTCAGGACTACACTGTTTTATACTACTTGCAATTGCTTGTGTACCCAAATTAACACACACACACACACACACACACACACACACACACACACACACACACACAAGAGAATGAACGATTTTGGCTTCCCAATTTGTCCTCATCCTGCTACCCATTCCCCTGCAGTATGCCTCAGCAACTCTCCAAGAGCTCAAGCTTTCTAGCTGTTGTTCTCCTTTTAGGTCAGAGTTAGCAGATAAAAATACAGAATGCCCAATTCTATTCCAATTTGCATTTTATATAAACAGTGAGTAATTTTTTAATATAAGTATGTTCCTGGAAATATCTGGGACATATTTATACTAACAAGTGATTTATTGTTTATCTGAAATTCAAATTGGAACTGGATGTCAGATGTTTCATCTGAAGCATACTTTGGGAACCACTAGAAGAACTTGCCTTTGTTGGAAGAAGGGAACAGTTAATAAAGGTTGATTGAAGATTGAGTCAAATCTCAAAGAAAAGATGGCCTCAAAAAGACTCTTCATGGGAAACAGCAGTTAGCGTAATGGCTATGTTGCTGGACTCCCACGTAGTCGACTGCAGTTCGCGTCCCGGACCCGGTGGCTTAAAACTCAACGCCGGGCGCGTGTGCGTGCGTGCCAAAGATCCCGAGAGGAGAATGGAGGAGAAGGGATTGCGGCGTGACCATCCCCTCTGGGGGGTGATTTCTCGCTTTCTGTCTCTCTGTCTCTCACTGTCTGTCTGGTGAGCGCATGTGCCCTATAGTGAAAATCTCTCCAAAAAAAAAAGAAAAGAAAAGATTCGTCCTTGGTCTTTCACAAGCCTAAAGCTTTAAGTAAGAAGAATTTAAATTACTAGAGTGTTAGAGGACCAGGGAGCAGTTAAGTCACGATCTTCCAAAAAGAAGTGCAGATAACATGTGAATCATGTTAAACTCACTCAAGGAATGACCATTCACTTCTGTTGGGTGGAGAGAGGGAAGGGGTGGGCCTCCCCTGGCTCTGATAGGATGATTGAATCTTAGGGTTTACAGAAGGTTGGTAAATATACCTCTATTTGCTCATGCACAAACTCACCTTATCTTCTTGAAATTGAAAGCCAAGTTACTGGTTTGTATGGCCAGTTTATTAATTTATTTCTTTTTTTATATTTTTTAAATTTATTTTTTTATTTTTACATTTTTTATTTCATTTTCTTTTATACATTCAAATCACATTATTTAGCTTACAAAGTGAATATTTTAACAGGTGAACATTTCTCCCTAGTCCAGCTGCTAAAACTACAAAATATCTTCAACAGATAATACCACATTTCTTTGTCCCATTAATGCTTTGCTTCCCTATTTTTCTTCTAAATGTCCTGCCTCCAACCCTACTCTTTCACACAAAATCACTGAGATTTAAGAACTCAGAACAAAGAAGAAAGTGATTAATTAAATAAATTGACATCCAAGTAATTCCACCTGTGTACCAGATGGCTATGTCAGCTACTTTAAAGTTCAAACTAGCTTTCCTTCCTTTTCTCCTCCCATTCTTCCTGCCTTCTCTCCCTTCCTTTCCCCACTTTCTTTTCTTCTTCAATAGACGGCCATTTGAATGTGTTTTGTATATCTTTTATGTGTTTTGCAAAACTTTCACTCTATTTTTGTACAGATGCATTTTCAATTTACATAAATATCATTATGTTCTGTGCCTCATTTTTTTTTTAAGTTAGCCCAGTAACATGTATTTTAAGATGCACTATGGTGTCATAACTACATTGGTTAGGCAATTGGTTGGATACTTCTAACTGCTTGAGTTTTTTCTTTATCCATAATACACTCCTGATGGCTAGACCGGTCTTATGTTTAAATTGAATTTAGAGGCTGGCACTTTAAAAGCGCATAAGTAGTTTATGTTGAGGATTGAAATATGATATAAATAGTAGTCTTCAACAACAGTTTTGTTAAATCCAAAGGGATGAAATGTTAATGAAGGAAGCAGCCATTTATCATAGATATAGATTCACTTAGGAAGGGTTTCTGTGTTGTCAGAATGTTGGATGATCATTAGTTAGCTTGTCTAACTTCAACTTAATACCAAAGTGCCATAGTCATAACTATGACTACTCTGGGACTTTTGAGTGTAGTTAAAAAGGTTTTTAACATAGTCCTACTTAAAGTACAGCTTTAGGGAAACAAAAGTGATTCACCCGACACATAAATTCTGACCTGACTTGCAACTGGGGTAGGATTAATCTTTAATGGAAATCAGTCAATAGCATTACTCAAGTTTGATCAGTTCTTGTAGAATCCAAATCGCTTTTTTGAATCAAATGAAATGCAGAAAATGCTACCTCCATTTCTCCTTAGCTGAGCATGTGAATGTTTGTGCAAGAACACATGGGCCTGGCAGTAACAGCATCACCACTATGAATCTAACTGATTAATTGTAACATGCCATTACTTCTAAGGTAAGTACTGCCACAATGATTAGATTCTGTAGTGGATTTTATTGTTTTGCTTTCCAGGATCCATCCTTCCTTCCTCTTATGACAGTACATAGATTTACTAGGGAAACCACATGCCTTTTATTCTAAGCCATTTGGTATAGGTGACTCTACTTATTTTTTAATTTTTGATTATTTCAGATTTTGAATATACCTCACTTAAAACCCATTCCGCAATTTCTATTTATCCTGTTCAATTTCCATTCCAGAGGTATGCCTCTAATCTCTTTTGTATGGTCATTGCTGTCAATACAAGGGAATCCCCAAAATTTTGTAGAAAAATACATTAAAAAACAGTTTTATTCTGATGCAAAAATATTTTTGAAACTTATGCTTTATTGTTTTTCTTTTTTTAACAGAAAATTTTAGACTTTTCTGTTTGTCAAATGTTTCTTCCCCTTGCACTTCACACCCATCTTCTATCACTCACTCTCTACCATCCACTCTCCTCTCTTACAGTCTCTATCAACCATGCCCATCCTCTCTACCATCACACTTTTGGTTCTCTCAACTTCTGCCATAGAAGCAGACACTCAGCACAAATATTATGAGAATATACAATGTGTCACTTCAAAGTCCAGCTCACTTCACTCAGCATTAAAGTCTTCTATATTCATCCATTTTGGGTCAAAGGGTAGGATAGGACCTCATTGTTTCTTATAACTATAATATTCTATAGTATATATGTACCACAGTTTTCAACCCAGCCATCAGTTTTTGGACTCTTAGGTTGGTTCCATGATGTAGCAATTGTGATTAATGCTGTAGCAAACACAGGTATGTGAATGTCCTTCTGATTGACTGTTTTCTATCTCTTGGGTAAACACCAAGGGATAGGATTGCTGGTTCATATGGAAGCTCTATCTGTAGGTTCCTGAGAAACTTCCATATTTTTTTCAACAGAGACCACACCAATTAACATTTCCAACAACAGTGTAAGAGGGTTCCCTTTTTACCATAGTCTTGTCAGCACTTCTTATTCTTTGTTTTTTGATCCTAACCATACTAACTGGGGTTAAATGGTATATCATGTGGTTTTAATTTGCATTTTCTTTGTGACAAGAGACTTTGAACATTAATTCATATGCCTCTTGGCTATTCGTAAGTCTTCCTTGGGGAGTGGTCCATTCAGTTCATTTGTTCACTTTTTAATTGGATTATTCATTTTTTTTTTTATAGGTGAGCTGCTTGAGTTGGATATCAACTCCTTGTCTGAGGAACAGTTTGCAAATATTTTATCTCATTCCAAGGGTTGTATTTTCACTCTAATTATTGTTTCTTTTGCTATGAGGAAAGTTTTTAGCTTGGTGCAATCTCACTTGTCTATTTGGGGGACTATTGCTTTAGGGTTATTATTTAAGAAATCTTTGCCTACTCCAATACCTTCAAAAGTTTTCCTTAGGGACCAGCAGTTAGTGTAATGGCTATGTTGCTGGACTCCGATGTAGTCAACCGTGGTTTGAGTGCCAGACCTGGTGACTTAAAACTCATGCCACGCACGTGTGTGTGCATGCCCAAGATCCTGAGAGAAGAATGGAGGAGAAGGGATTGCGGCATGGTCATCCTCCCTGGGGGGTGATTTCTCACTTTCTGTCTCTCTGTCTCTTTCTGTCTTTCTGGCGAGTGTGCACACCCTATAGCAAAAACCTCTCAAAAAAAAGGGAAGTATGTGCCATTGTCTACGAGCAGTTTTGTAATTTGCACCTTTATATTTAAATTTTGGATACAGTTTGAGTTGATTCTTGTTAATGGGGAGAAGTATGGGTCCAGTTTCATTTTTCTACAGGTGAATATCCAGTTGTTTCAGCACCAATTGCTGAAAAGATTTTCTTTTCACCACTGCATTGTCTTATACCCTTTGTCAAAGATCAGTTGGCTCTATGATTTGTGGCTTATATCTTCATTCTCTATTGTTTTATTGATTTAGGTGTCTATATTTTTTTTAACCAGTGCCACACTGTTTTGGTTATCACCACATTGTAATATATTTTTTAGTTTGGTAGTGAGATGCCACCGATTTTATTCTTTTGGCTCAGTATGGCCTTGGCTATATGGGGTCTCTTATGATTTCAGACAAATTTTATATATTTTTTCTATTTTTGTGAAGAATGTTACAGGTAATTAGATCAAAATTGCATTGACTATATAAATTAATTTGGGTAGAACTTTCATTTTGATTATACTGATTCTTCTAATCCAAGAACACAGGATGTCCTTCCGTTTTTTCGTATCATACTTAATTTATTTTTTTCAATTTTTTATAGTTTTCCTTGTAGAGACATTTCTCCTCTTTGGTTAGGTTTATTCATAGCTATCTTACTTGTTTTGTGGCTATTATAATGGGGTTTCTCTTTTCAATTCTGTCTCAGTCTGTTCATTATTCATGTGTAAAAATGTTATAGATTTTTGTGTATTGATTTTCTAATCCTGTTACTTTACTGAATTTATCACTTCTAGGAGTTTCTTCATCATTTCTTTGGATTTTTTAAATGTATTTAATTATATTATCTGCAAATAGGGACTGTTTAGCTTCTTTTTTTCCCTGTTTGAATGCCTTTTATTTTGTTCTCTTGTCTGATTGCATCAGCTAGGACCTCCAGCACTATGTTGAAAAGAAATAGAGAAAGTAGGCATCCTGGTCTTGTTTCAGCTTTTCCCCATTCAGTATGATGTTCTCAATGGGTCTGAATAGACCTAATTTAAAAAACAAACAAACAAAACAAAACAAAAACCACCTTTTTTGAAAGTTAAGATGAAAAATATCAACACTAGTAGTGGATTCATGTCTTAAAATTTGATTTTCAATTGCTCTTTATGAAAAGGGCCTCAAACATACATTTGGCTGGAGACCCATGTTGATGTATTTCCCAGTACCTGCCTATTGACACGTTTCAGACTGTGGAGGAAAAAATCATAATGTGACCAAATGGGCTCTATGGGACTTCTCAGAGGCAAAGCTCTGGAAGTTGACCTCTTCTCCTGACCCTGCTTGTAGTTCAGGGAGAGAGAAAGTGCCCAAAAGACACTTTTTTCAGGGGTACGGCTAGGGCTTGTTGAGGTAGACATACAAGAGGTCTTCATGGAAAATGTGTATTATGAGACACCTATGGATGAATTTCAAATTTTTCTACCAAAATACATTCATATTTTAATTACACTTTTCCACAAACTTTTTAAGTTCTCACAGTACAGTATTTGGTGTGAAGGACATCAGAGCAAGTTAATCTCTGTGTTTCTGGACTTTCAGAAAGAATCTTTTTGTTTTTAAAAGCTTATTTTTTCCCCCATAAATGAGAAAGACAAAGAGAGAGATGGAGAAAGAGAGGCAGAGAGCACCTCCAATAGGATCTCCATCCTGCAATCCACCCCTAGCCTCAGGCAGCTTGGAATCATGGGCATGCATTTGCCTGGTAGGTCCAAGGAAGGTCACTGGATACAATCATATATTAACATTTAGAGTAAAAATCAAAAGTAAAATAGGATGTTAAAGGATATACTATTTTCTTCTTCTTCATTTATTTATTTCTTCCATGAGAGAGAGAAGAAAAGAGACAGCACGTCCAACAAGGTCTTGATGCCACAATCCACCCCCATTTCCTAGGTTTTAGCCAGCCCTGGGTAATGGGTAAGTGTGTGCTGGGCATACTTAAGGATGTTTCTGGAGTTGAATCGGAAACATTCCTGTGTGAAATTGCCTTGGAGGGTATAGTGTTTCACTGTTGTGCCACTGTCTCCCTACCCCCACCACAATAATCAAGATTTAGTAAGGTTTAATCGCCCACCAAAAGTCTCTTGAGTTTTTTTGTGGTAACTCATCCTCTGGCCTCCAACCTCTTATTATCATTGATTTGTTTTGTCTCCCTATAATTTTTTCTTTTCTAGAATATGATATAAATAGAAAGATAGAGTATACTGCCTTTTGAGTCTAATTTGTTTCACTTAGCATAATGCATTTGAAATTCATCCTTGGTACTGTGTCTGTCAATATTTTCTTTTTCTGAAAAGTACCCCATTGGGTAAATTTGCCACAGCTTGTTTATAAAGTCATCTGTTTAAGGACATTTGAGTTGTTTACAATTTTTCAATGATTATAAGTAAATCTTCCATTGTATAAATCTCATGCTCAGGATTTTATGGGAACATAGTTTTCATTTTATAAATACTAAGGAACAAGATTACTGAGTTGTATGACAATTCTATCTTTAATTTTATAAGAAACTGCTAAAATGTTTTCTGAAGTGATGGCTCTACTAAATTTGCATCCCCACCAGTAACCTAGGAGTGGGTTCTGTTTCAGATTTGTACCAGCACTTCCTGTACTTGGTATTTTAAAGGTGTTTTGTAAAGCTGTTTTGTTTTTTATCTATTTCATCTATTTTACTTTTTTTCCTTTTTGGAGAGAGGGATATATTCCAATAGTTTATAGTGGTATGATTTTTAACTTACATTTCTTTAATGAATAATGAATGATGTTCAATGTCATTCCATCTTTTTGCCACTAGTATTTCCTGTTTTGTGGTGTGTCAACCGTTTTGACTATTTTTAAAAATTGGATTCCTTCTCTCTTATTGAATTTTGAGAGGTCTTCATATATTCTATGTTAATATGTTCTTTATATTAATGGTATCTTTTGAAGACAAGGTAAATTTTTAGTTTTGATTGAATTTAATTTATTTTTTGGTTTTGGATTTTTTTGTTATTGTATGTAAGAGATCTTTGCCTAACCAAAAGTCACCAATATTTTGTCCTGTTTTCTCTTACAAGTTTTGCAGTTTTAAGTTTTAGTTTTAGTTCTACGATTAATTTGGAGTTACTTTTTTTTTATGTTGTGCATAGATTCTGGATTACTTTTTATACATAGACATCCAACTTTTCCAATTTTATTTGTTGACAAGTTATCTTTCAACTTTTTGAAAATCAAATGTATGGGGTCTATTTCTGAGCTCTATTTGATCTATGTGTCTGTTCTTTTGCCATCACCACACTGTTTTGATTATTATATCTTTATAATAATTCTTCAAATAAGACAATGTGAGTCTCTCAACATCATTCTTCTCTTTCAAAATTGTTTTGATTATTCTGCTTCATTTCACTTCCCATATAAAATTTAGAATCAGCTTGTATTTTGTTATATCAGGTCATTGGAAAAGTTGTGATGCATTTTTACATAGAAAAAAAATATATCATGACTTTTCTGTAGACCTAATATTAATTTTCTATCTTGAAAAATTACTACTTACACTTAGTTCTAGTTGATTTTTAAAAGATTCCTAGTTTTTATATAGATAACCATGTGGTCTGTGAATAGAGACAATTTAGTTTCTTTTTTATAATCTGTATGCCTTTAACTTCTTTTCTTTCATTATCACACTGGCTAGTATCCCTAATATGCTACTATATAGTCTACTCTTTCCACTCTCTGTGACTATGAATTAAGTTTCAAGGAGTCAGCCACATAGCCTTATGATTAATGGAGTTATGTCTCATGTGGCTGACTGAGATTAGAATTCCAGCCCTACAATCTTGAAAAACATGTTGAGTGCATGTATGTGCATGCCCAAAATTCCTACAAGATAGAGAGATGGACATGAAGGGATTTCACTTCATGGCCACTCCCCACTGAGGAACACTTTCTCCTCCATTGAAGAAGATTGATTTTTAACAGGGTCTTGCTATGTTGGAATACTCCAGTCCTTGCCTTCTAGCCAGCTAGAACTGCAAGTCTGTGCCACTGCACCTGGCCCATTTAGACTATGTTGGGAATAGAGCCAAGGCCTCCCATGTGGCTTCAGCCTCTGAATAGCAGAGTCTTAGCAGTAAGTGCCATTGTGGCTGAGCCACATCTTTCCTAGTTTTATCAAAGAAAATCATGTGTCCTTGAACTTTGTCTGTCCTGAGCAAACCAAGACAGTGGTCATCCTAGTTATGCACTGTGTGTGTTTATGGTAGTGCGTGTGTGTTTGGGAATTGAGGAATAGGTGCTGAAGGTGGAAAATAGGGGGTATAATGACTTACTTTTCTTCCTACACACATTTACACATATGTAAATTGCATGGTCACTTGCTATTTATTAGCACTTCCTTTTATTATGAGAAATGTGTATGTAAAAAGAGGAGACTTTAACTATTATGAAGTTGGTTTGGACACTAACAAGTAATTATAATGAAATAGAAATAAATATTATCCATGAGTTTGTCTTTTAAAATGGGCACAGTTTAATGGGTAGTCAGAATAATGTAAGAGAATTAGAATAAAAAATTTCTCTGGCCACACCTTATACTTCACAAGTAAATAATATTTTCTTTTGTAATTTGATTAAAGTGCTTTTTTTAAACCTATGTTTTCTGAGCAAGTAACTGCAAGAGGAAAATTTATATAGACATGTATAGTTCGTGCCAAGAAGAAAAACCTAATCCTGTGAATATTTCCAATTTAGAGATTTATACAAATCTGTCATATGTCCCAGTGAATAAAATTCATCATTATTTGTCCTAATATATGCCCTAGTACTTAGTCACTCTCAAGTAAAAAAAAAAAGTTTTGGCATAATCTTCCATACTAATCCTGAGGACACTCATGAAAACCATACTCAAAGCATCATCTGAGTCATTTAGGTTTTGAATATGATTTGTAGAGTGGAGTTAAAATAAGTTTGAAATGAAGAAGCCCTTAGTTATATTGACTACAAATATTATCATAGTAATGTCTCTTTTTGTTTTTCTTGTCTGCATGAGTCATGGACAGTCACGCAAGTATCCAAGGGGAGCAGACACAAATGGGGCTGAGCAAGAGTCGTTTAATCCACTCAGTTTCTCTGAGAATGAAAAGCAAACTCTGAAGTATTTTCCAGTGTCTCTGACAGGCCACCACCCTCTTCTTCACACCATTTAGCCAATTACTTCCCACCTCCCGTGCTGTATTCTTGGGACCTACTCCACGCCATCAACTTCACGGTGTTCCAACTCTCACTTTACTGTCATGTCCATGCTAAATATGTCAGTGATGTTGTGACAGATTTTTTTCAACAACGTAAATGCATCTCAATGAGTCATCCATAATTGTGGTTGGTGTAGAGAAATGAAATTGGGAGTTGTCCAGATATCCCTGTTCTTTTGGAATATTCAGATTCATAGTTTGACTTCTAGACTATATCAGGGACTGCCTGTTACAAGTCAGATACTCTTTTTTAGACCATGCTGTATCACCCTGAAATTTATAGAACTTTAAAAGGACTATCTTCTTTCCCTCATAACTTTCTCCCTCCCTCTCTTTTCCATTTCCCTTTATTCCATTTAATCTAATGTACACAGAGAAACCTAGTAGCCTATCTACCTTTTACTGCAAAGTTTATATTAACTTCATTTTTAAAGTGTGACTTCCTTCTTCCATGTCAGTTCTTCCTCTTTTATTTTCAGTCTCAGTTAATGACTTAGACAGAAACCACAAAACCATCTTTGATTTTTCTCTCCTGATCTCAACCAACTAATAATGATTTTCTGTCCATCTTGCCTTTACTTCATTTCTTCAGTCTGGCTTCTGCTCTCAGTCCACTCACTCAGCAAGAGACACATTTGCACATCCGTGTTTATTGCAGCATTATTCACAAAAGCGAAGTCATGGAATCAACAACTGATGTATAGATTGGATAGATCTGTTATATATACACAATGGAATACTAAGCCATAAAGAACAACAAAATCCTGTCATTTGACACAAAGTGAACGAACCTAGAAGATATAATGCTAAGTGAAATAAGCCAGACTATGAAAGACAAATACCATATGTCGTTGTTTAACATATGCCAGGTATCTGTACTCTATGGGAGGGATTTCGATGGTTCAGAGCTGGAAGTGGTACTCAATACTTCCACTATTTAGAGCACAATAGCTTGGCCTAACTTCCCTAACTTCAGGGACATCTGGGAATGGCAATCTCACTGCATGCCGAGAGCGAAGAGGAGATGGGTAAGATGTGCTGAGTTTAGAATGGCTCGTGCTGTTCTGTGAGAATATGTACATAACAGTTGAGAGTAGCCAGCCCCTTAACAACTAGGAGCTGTTTTCATTAGGAAGATACTGCAGCAGAAACACCCATGAAGAACAGGAAAAATGAGATGTACTCAGAAGCAAGCATCAATGTTAAAGGGATAATTAACTTTGTGTGTTTGTTCTGGACAAGTGTGTTTTCAGGAAGAGACCAAGAATAAGTTCACTTTTTGTTTTGTGAAGCTCTTGTACAAATCATTCTTCTGAGCAAACAACTCATATGATTAATATCTACTGGATACTATTACTTCAGCATTTTAGACACCACAAACTCAGAATATGAGCTGGAACTCAGTGATTCTTTCCTTCTACTTTTCCCATTAAGAAGAGCTTCTTAGGATTCTTCATTTAATTGATC
>NW_006159776.1:4029636-4031966 GCF_000334495.1 Tupaia belangeri chinensis | reverse complement strand
GGGAAAGAAAAACTCAGCTACAAATTTTAAAATACATTTTATGGAACCATAATAGACATAGGGAAACGTGACATTATCAATATACAGCTCAAAGATGTTTCACTCACTAAACATACCATGTGAGTGAAACTAGCATTCTAGAAACTATTTCTGAGTCTGATTTGCAATTATTATTTATTTCCTAACCGTATCCAATCACTGTCATTATCCTTACTTCTAACAGGATAGATTAGACTGGCATGTTTTAATACTTCATATATATGGAGCTTGTAGTATATACTCTTCTGTGTCTGTTCTCTTCTTTTTTTGGTTTTATTTATGCTTATTATTATGCGTACTAGAGCTATCCATATTGTTAGTATACCCAAAGAACATCAATTTTTATTGTGTAAGTATATAAAAATTATTTTTCTATTATATTACTGATAAGCATTTGGTTAATTTTCTGCATTTTGCTTTATTAATACTGTTATGAACTCTTCAGTGCATGTCTTTTGGTGACTATGTATGTGCATTTCTGCTAGGGGTATACCTAGGAGTGAAATTGCTGATCATAAAGCATTAGGCAATCTTTAGAATCTGTTACCTGTACTTTTATATATCTGTTTTCATTCTCTGCATCATCTGAGCTCCCCAAATCTAATGCTCCTGACAGAAGCAAGGCTTAAGAGGACTTTGTCTACTCATTCTCTTAGTTTTCCCATCTTGCTATGGATAGGAAAGCCTGGATGTCCTGTGGGCTCTTTGGTCATGGGTAGTAGGCTCTCAGATCTCTCTGGAGAAGATAATCTTCTTACTCTATCAGGAACAAGAATTGAGAGGGACAAGGTACCTCATTTAAGTGATGATAGGGAAGCCAAAGTGAGGACTGGGCTATAATAAACTCCTTCAAAAGACTGAAAGCCTTGTTAAAGCATCCATCCATACACTTTTCCTTGCTGTATTAGTGACAGAAATAAAGTCTGTATACCCTTTCCTCAAATACCTATGGAAGGCCTGACTAGCTATGAAGTGGTCAGGAAAAGGAGGGCAGGAACCACAGCAAGACAGGATGCCTGCCAGAGGATTGAAGTGCTCACCTCTCAACTCCTGGAGGCCAAGAGTCCATTTCTCTTTGCTTTACTTTCACATCTATCCAGTCACTAAGTTTCATCTATTCTGCTGCTGTTGTCTCGGAAACCCCCTCCTCTCTCTGACTTCCCTGCCACAGTTAAATCTTGCATCATCTACCTCCTTCTCCGTGTCACCAATGTCTTAACTGTCCCTCCTCTATTCTCACCCTTTCCCACATCTCTTTTTTCATCTATCATTTCTTAATCTGCTGGTGATGGTGGTAGTGGGGTCATTCTAAATTAGAAATTTGTTGGGGATATTAGGTTATTCCTTAGGTAAAAGCCTTTATTAATCCCTATGGCTTTCATTATAAAGTACAAACTCCTTGTTTGGATATTCTTGACAAGGTCAAGGATAGAGGAGGGATCAAATTAGGTTGTTGGCTATTTCTTCAGCCTCATCTTTTACCACTTTTTACTTTTCCATAAAATTTTTTGCTCCAACTCTACTGTACATCTTGGAATTCTGAGGAATGCCATAGTATCTCATTTTGCACACAGCGTTCCTCAACCTCCTTTAATACTCTATTCATCTGCAATTTCCTTTCCTCTTCAAGCAAAATGGAAGGTTTCAGGTAACTTCCAGCCATCTCTGACTCCCTCAAAGTCTAGATGGGGTCCTCTTTCTGGGCTGTAATAGATTATATACTTCCTCAGTAACAATATATGATAATAATTCATTTGTATGTCTCTTCCCTAGTGGTTCTGAACTTTGGCTCCACTTAGAGTTTCATCCCAGTAATTATAATTTAATTAACCAGCAGTGGGGATCAGCAGTTCTTTTTTAAAGCCCTAGGTAATTTGATTGTGCATTTGGGTTGAGAAATACTGCCCCAGACTGTAAGTTTCTCTGATCTCCAACAGTCTTAACAAACTTTGTATTCTTATAGTGACTCCCCAGGGCCTGCCTCAGAGTGGGTTATCCAGATCCTCATTCAATATTTGTTAAGTAAATGAGTATGATCATGAAAGAGGAAGTTTGTTGGGGCATATCTAGAGGCTTAGGAAGGGGAGGGGTTATACTAATCTCTGGTTGAGACCAAGCATCTTTCCTTGAATACTCATCCCTGCAGAGCTTGGCCAAGTTTAAGATACTGGATAGGTGCCAATCTCCTACCCAGGAGATATTTAATCTTAGGATGTTTCATCTCCATTTGTACATTTCAGCCTCACTGGCCCATCAATCACAAATGCTCTATGCATGAATGAGTCTGTGGA
>NW_006159776.1:3989965-4029605 GCF_000334495.1 Tupaia belangeri chinensis | reverse complement strand
TGGGAGTTTCTTAGCTCTGTAGCTTATGGTGTAATACAATAATTATTAGAATAGATAGGGTTTATTTAAGTGGGAAGGCAGGGGATCATGGCTCTTAAAATTCTTTTTTTAAATGTCTCTTCTCTAATCTTTTGGAGTCACATGTACTAGAATTTTTTCCTGTTATTCAAAGAAAAGCTACTAAAATATCTATATCCCCCTTCACCCAAATACACTCAGAACAGACTTAAACCCATATTGTTAGCTATACTCACAGTACAGGCTTTAGTGCTGAACTTATATTTGTCTCCATTATATCTTTAAAACATGTACCCTATCGGCTCATTTTTGGCACTTTGTACTTAGAAAATATTGAAACTCTTTCTGAATTCAGGAAAGAAAAAAAGACTAGACAAATATTTTCAACAGATACTATAGTCTTTCATTTTTCTTCCTCTCTGTTGGAATGATGAACATACTCTATTTTGCTATTTAGAATTGTGTGAATTTCTAATGCTTTAATGACTAGACTAAAAACCTGAATTGAGTCAGTGAAAAAGGACTTGAAGTCAAATGCAGATGATCCGATGAGGACGTTCTTTTATAGTTCTCATTTTTCTGTTGGTTTTATAGCCTTAAATAGATCCTGGGTCCTAAGGCAAAGTTTAATTGGTTCTATAAAATCAGGGAACTTTTCAGAAAAAAAAATTTGGGAGCAAACATTATTCATCAAAATGCAAGGGTGGAGGGACCAACAGTTAGCGTAATGGCTATGTCTCTGAACTTCCATGTAGTCAACTGCGGTTCGAGTCCCAGACCTGGTAGCTTAAACTTACGCTGGGCGTGTGTGTGTGTGTGTGTGTGTGTGCCCAAGATTCCGAGAGGAGAATGGAGGAGAAGGGATAGCGGCATGGCCATACGTCCTAGGGGGTGATTTCTCGCTTTCTCTCTCTTTGTCTTTCTGGTGAGCGCATGTACCCTATAGCAAAAACCTCTAAAAAAAATAAATAAAAATAAAAAAGCAAAGGAGGATATAAATCCATTATTCTTAAGCTATTCAGCCAGTGGCACAAAGCCCACCATCACTTGGTTCCTGTTGGCTTTTCTAGCTCTCTCTCTCTGCTGGTCCTGGGTTCTAGCCTCATCCTAGTACCTGAATTGCTATAGCTCTCCCCTAGCTCATGCCTTTCCTCTCCTGGACTGCCCTCTTTTCTAATGCCTCCAAGGCATTAGAATACCTTCTCTCTGTTGAATATCTTCTCTTCAAGGTCCAGGCCCTGTAGAAATCTTCCTTGATACCTTGCAACATAGTTTCTCTTTTCTCCTAGGCTTCCAGGCTTTCCTTCTATGAAAGCACTTAGCACGCCAGGTAGGAATGCTTTGTTCATGGTCCACCTGCCCTCACCAGGCTGGGAGTTCCTAAAAGACACTCATATTGTGTTACTCATCTCACTGTCCCTGGCTCTTAGTTTGGGTCCTGGTATGGAACAGATGCGGTGTAAACATTTATTGGAATGGAAGAGTGGATAAAAAAAATTAAAAAATGCTTCTATTTTCCCCAGGGATATATTATGCCCTAAAATGTTTGAGTACAGCTGTGCAGTTAAGTCTTCTTTGCAAAGTTGGTCCACATTCTTTATATCCTGAAGGCCTTTGAATATTTTTCATGTTAGCTTTAATTTGTGAAAGCTTCAAAAACTTCAAGTCCTAAAGGACAAGGCTGGGCAGGTTTTGGTAACTGCTTGGGGTCTGATTTGATGGTGGGGGATCTGGCCTATGCCTAGACTGGCCGCCTGCAGTGAGGCAGGAAATGGGATGGCTCTGAAGGCTTCCCAGCTGCCCAGCAGTATAAGATATGGAAAGGATAAAGCAAAATGGGAAGAGGTCTGGATGCAAGCAGTGCCTGTAGATAGAGGTCCAGATTAGCAGGTGGCAACCCAGAAGCAGATGATGTTTGGAAACGCAGCTGGATAAAGAGATCTAGCTGAAGAGAACAAATTTGGTCAAATCATGGGGGCCAGCAGATAGTGTGGTGGTTAAGGCACTGGATTCGCACATGGTTAACCATGATCGTGTCTGGGACCTGGTGACTTAAAAATCGCACCAGGCATTTGTGTCTGAATGCCAAAAATCCCAGAGGAGAATGGAGGAGAAGGAATTGTGGCGTGGTCAACACTCATGGGGTGATTTATCACTTTACCTTTCTCTGTATCTCTGTTTTTCCCCAACAAGCACACACACCCTGTGGCACAAACCTTAAAAAGAAAAAAAAAATTGGTCAAATCATTTAATGTTCATAAATCCCTTTCTTTACCTCTGAGGAGGGAAGAGTAATAGCAGTTAGCTGATAGGACTGGTGGGAGGAGTAAATGCATGGGAAACTCTCAGAACAGGTCCTGCTGCAGAGCAAACATGCAGTACCTACATGTTCTTCATATCCTATTACCATGGGATTAGTGTTAATGCAAAGCCCAGGGGTGCCATTTACTATAAAGGTACAACTTCAGGAAGAGCCAACCATCCCAGGAAGCTAGTGCTTCTATGGCATATCATCTTCCTAGCACCAAAACCTCTCAACCCAGTCATTCAGGGGATTTTATCATGCAGTGGTGATTGATGAAATCACTGATCATCAATCATTGATGATTAAGCACAATCTCCAGCACCTTCTCACCTCCCAAGAAGTCAGTGATTAGGCTGACATTCCAATCCTCTAACCACGACTGAGCCTTTCCAGTGACCAGTCCCCCATCCTGACCTATCTGGAGGCCCACCAAGAGTCCCCTCATTAAAAGCCACCTCATTAACAATCACCTCATTAGCATAAACCCCCTTGTGGTCTAAAGGGACTTGTTAAGAGTATCAAAAGGCACTCTTAATCAATCTTATCATTCATGAAATTCCTGGGATTTTAATAGATCTGTGCCAGAAAGCTGGGACAAAGGCCAAATATGTATTTACCATTGTATCTATTATACATATATTAAAACAATTTTAGGTGTACATCATAGTAATTCTTTCTGTAGTTTCCTTTGCTACTTAGAAAGCACTTTTCTGTATGTTCTCTTCTTGAATCTTCACCAAGCCCTGTTCCAGTATGTGGAGCAATATTAGCTCTGTGGCTGCATTAGTTACCTACATGCTTCAATTTCTTGTTAGGTTGCCATAGCTGTGAGGTTTTTTAAGTACACCCCAAACAACTGTGTTCTTGCTCACCCCATCATGATAACACATAACATTTCTTTAGAAAGAAAGGAGGGTGGAAATAAAATAATGAACTGTGACATTGACTGTGATTTGCTAAAGAAAATCTTTATGTATTTTTTTCTTCTTCTTTTAAGTCTTTGCCACCGGGCATAAGCACTTGCCTGAGAGAGACAGAAAGAGGAGGCGAGAAATCACCTCCTAGAGAGGATGGCCATGCTTTTAGGATTTTGGGCATGCATGCACACATGCCCAGCCTGATTTTCAAGCCCATACCACCTGCTGGCCCTCTAAACCAAATCCTAAAATGCTCATCAGCATCCTTCATTTGTCTGGGCTGGGTCTGAGTAGCAGGAGAGCCAAAATAGCTTTAGGTACTCACCTGGCAAAGTTTTTTACTAAGGGTTTGTCCAGGGCTGCTAATAAGTGGTTTGGGTCAAAACCCAACACACGCTGTTACTTTTATCTAATTAGTCCCAGTTCTGGACATTATTTTAAGAAAAAATTGGGCCAGATGGTGGCATAGTGATAATGCCACATGGGGAGGCTCTGGATATGTGTCGCTGCAATCCCTTCTGCTCCATTCTCCTCAAGATTTTGAGTATGGGGACCAGCAGTTAGCATAATGGATATGTTGCTGGACTCCCATGTAGTCGAACGTGGTTCGAGTCCTGGACCTGGTGGCTTAAACTCACGTTGGGCACGTGTGCATAAGTGCCCAAGATCCCAAGAGGAGAATGGAGGAGAAGGGATTGTGGCGTGGCCATATCCTCTGGGAGGTGATTTCTCGCCTTCTGTCTCTCTGTCTCTCTCTGTCTGTCTGGCGAGCGCACGTGCCCTGTAACAAAAACCTCTCCAAAAAAAAATAAAAATAATAAGATTTTGAGTATGCACACTCACATGCCCAGTCTGATTTTCTAGCCCATACCACCTGCTGGCCCTCTAAACCAAATCCTAAAATGCTCATCAGCATCCTTCATTTGTCTGGGCTGGGTCTGAGTAGCAGGAGAGCCAAAATAGCTTTAGGTACTCACCTGGCAAAGTTTTTTACTAAGGGTTTGTCCAGGGCTGCTAATAAGTGGTTTGGGTCAAAACCCAACACACGCTGTTACTTTTATCTAATTAGTCCCAGTTCTGGACATTATTTTAAGAAAAAATTGGGCCAGATGGTGGCATAGTGATAATGCCACATGGGGAGGCTCTGGATATGTGTCCCAGAGCCTCCCTGTACATGCCAAGCACGTAAGTGTGGCCGTGATCCAGACTGGCTGTGGCTAGGGATAGATAGCAGCATGAAGACATTATGGGGGTGCCTATCTTTCTCTCTAGGGAAAAATATATAAATAAACTTTTATTATATATAAATATATATGGAAAAACTACACATAAATATAGATTTTATTATAGTTGTTAATATAGTTATTTATTGTAGCCTTTATGAAATAACACAAAATTGAAAACAGACCAGGTTTTTAAATTGCTAGAGGATTGACTAAGTAAGTTGTAGTATTTGATGAACCGTGTAGACAGAAAAATTGGGAGTTTTATACCACTCACCCCAGAAAAGTACCAACATGGAAAATATTTGCAATTAGAGTTAAGTGGAAAAGTAGATTGTAAAAATGTATGTGTTCTATGCTTGGAATTTGTAAACTAAAAATAAGAATAGGAGTACAGTAAAAATAAGTTGTTTTGGTGGTGCCTTCGGACTAATTTTTCTGTAAGATTTTGTTAACTATTACTTGCAGTAACTCAGAGAGTCTTGGGAATCCAAATTTGTTGGACATTAGGCACAATTGCTGTGTCCTAATAGATCATGATGAGAAAGATAAAAGCATACACAAGCTTTTTTTAACCTAAGAATATGTTTGAATAAAATTAATTTTGTATTTCTTTTTGCTCCTAAAATGTCTTGTGAAAATGGGAAAATTGTTGTCAAATTCAAAACTACGTCTGGATGGGTCTGACAGTAATTATAGGCCATATGGGATTCATGGCCTTCTCTTTGGGAGGTCCTAGTGCCATAACTCATAGAATCAGGTCCTCATAGAATTCAGTCTAGAGCTGCTAAGTAGTCTTAGTGAGACACACTTTTGTCAAATGTGTATGAACATGATGTAACTAGAGAATGCAAATAATTTCACATATGAGCTCAAGTCAATAATCACTTGACAGATACTTCAGGCTCTTAATACATGCATTGATTGTGATGGAACTTCTTGCAAAGACAACTCTATATAGAACACTGATAGTGAATTGAGCAAGGACTTATGTATTTAATGATGGGAGAAGAGTTATCTCAGTAATAGGTAGAAATCTGGCTAGTTACCTAATAATCTCAGATATCTTACATGTCACAAATAGTTCTAATTAAATTAAAATGAAGAACAAACAGTTTCCATGCTTCTTAACATGCTGTGACCTTGTTGGTGCTAAAATGTAGGCAATTACGATCTTGCTGGTGCTAAAATATAGGCAGTTATGAAGAAATAGACTGTTTTATGCCTCACGTAATTTCTTTTGTTTACTCAGTTGATGATGCTGGAGGATGGAGCAAGTCGGTACTTTTCAACATGCCTGTCTTATCCACCTTCCCAGGAGGATCAAGTGACACTTTTACTAAAGGCACTAATGCAGGTTAAGTGGCATGTTCCAACTACCTAGAGACTTCGGTCATGTCTAGGAGCCTGTCCCATGCCACAGCAATCAAGCAGAGATTACAGGCCTGGATCCTGCCTGCTAATGGCCTTCAGGCATAATACAAAGAGTTCCTACCAATATTGCTTTTCCATTGGCCCAAGTCTGCCGTGTGACTCACCTTAAATTCCTTCCCTTAAGTAGCATTTCTCATGACCATTTCTGAGATCCTGCTAAGTAATTTGTTGGTCCTATAAGACCAGGTTTCAAAAAACGAGATTATGTAGCCAACCTAACCAAGGCATTTGTATCCCTTTTTCTTTTCTCAGCATGGAGTAATGATTCAAAAATATAGAAAATCAACATTGCTAAAGTATAGCTCTCTAGAGATAGATTATTGATGGTAGAAAGTCTTTTAAAAGAGACCCTAGAGTTTAACAGGAGAAGCTTACAGCCCTAAAACAAGTATTCCTTTCTAGTCACTGCATAAGTAAAGGCATCTTGAAACTATTTTTAAAGGATAATTTAACCTCAAAAGCAAAATTTAGCACTCAAAACCTCTAAACAAACAGTTGAGATGAAATTACAGCAATGTGTTTACCAGAGAAGATTTGGGGTCAACTTTTGAAGTAGAAGTGGATGCCATCATGATAAAGAGGAGAGGGTTTCTTCTAAGCACTGTTCAGAGGTGTGTGTGACCAGATGGATGGGACAGTCTGTCTTAGCACATGTTTCTCCTTCATCCTTGTCCTCCATTTTCCTTCCCTCTTTGATAACTGGTTGACAAGCCCCTTTTGTTTCGAAAATTTAGCTTAATTCTGGATTCAGAGGAGAAAAACTCAACTAACTTTCCAAGGTTACAGAGCTAGGAAGTGGCTGGGTCAAGACAAACACAGCTTTGTCTCATTCTAAAACCCATAATTTTAAGCTCCATGCTGAACTGCCTCCGATTTCAGCCATAAATAACTTTCTCATGAATTTCTGTGTAACTCTCATCCTTTCTGTTCTCTAGGAAATGGGGAACATATCCCCAACTACTGAGGAAAGGACTGGCTAGGTCCCAATCATCAGCATAATTTCTTTCTTTCTTTCTCCTATTCGTAATGAAAATTAAAATAAAAATGAGCAGGATTGGACATTGGGTCCAATTCACATTATGGTGTGAAAACTCAACTAAAGACTCGCAAACATTTCCCTAGCAATAGCTAGGAATCTTGCTAGTTACCTAACAATTTAGAAATATCTTATGGGTCAGGCCAGCCAGTGGCATGATGGTTGATGTGGCTGGGCCCCACATGACTGATTGAGAGGCTCAAGTCCTAGACCTGGTGGCTTGAAAAACACACGTGTATGTGCATGGATTCCCCAAATCCCTCAAAAAGAAACAGAGAAGACGGGATTGTGGCATGATTATTCCCAGTGAGGGATGCTTTCTCATTTTCTTTCTCTCTTTGTTTCTCTCTGGTGAGTATATGCACCCTCTAGCAAAACATTTTTAAAAATTCCATGCTTCTTATCATTATACATGTTGTATCATTGTTGGTGCTAAAATATAGGCATTATTAATCTTGTTGATGAGAAAATATGGGCTATTATAAAGAGATAAAATGTTTTGCTCCTAATGTAGTTTCTCCCTGGAGAAGTTCAAAGTTTCTCCCTGGAATGTATTCGCAGGAGAGGGGTCTCAGCTCACTTTTTTTTTTTTTTTTTTTTTTTTTTGTGGAGAGGTTTTTGCTATGTGCACTCACTGGAAAGACAGAGAGACAGAAAGCAAGAAATCACCCCCCCTCCCAGTGGGAATGGCCATGCAACAGTCCCTTCTCCTCCATTCTCCTCTTGGGACCTTGGGCATACAAGCACATGTGCCCAGCATGAGTTTAAGCCACCGGGTCCAGAACTCGAACTGTGGTCAACTACATGGGAGTCCAGTGACATAGCCATTAGCAAACTGCTGGTCCCATCAGCTCACAATCTTTTAGAATTTCTCTATGACCTCTTCAAGAAAGATTCAACTTCTTTTGCCTAGACTTCTCCCTGAGAGTGACAGAGCTTTTTCAAGGAGTCAATTGAGAAAGTTTGGCATGGTGATTAAAACTGAAGTCTATACTTTGACTTGAAGCTCTGTTCCTTAGATGTGTTACTTGGGTCAGTTAGGTAACATCTCTCTAAAATTCAGTTTTCTTATCAGTGAAATGGGGTCAACATCTCTCACAGACAATTTGCTTGAGATGAAATGAGATAATAAACTATAGGAGCTACAAAAAGGTTATGGAAGTTGGCTAATTTGACTGAGGCCTCTAAGTCTGTAAAGGGTAGACCCAGGGTTTGAACCTAGGCAATCTTACTCTAGAGCTCCCCTTGTAACCAGCTTCCTATGCAGTGTGATAAAGATTATAAATGGGTCAGTGCTTGGCCTAGAGGGAGAACACAGGAAAGATTTCCAATCTAGGTTGAGAAGGAAAAGACTGGGAAAAGCTTGCAGGGGGTGTGGGTGGTGGTGGTAGTGATTATATCCAAGCTAGAAACTGTAGGAGTTGACCAAAGAAAGGGAGGAGTTTTGGCAGCAGGAAGAGGGAATATTGGGTAGTAAGGGTGGGGTGGGAGAGACTGTTCTAGGCAGAAACAGTGAGTGTAAAGGAGGCAAGAGAGAATGCAGCACATCTAAGTTGCTAATCATAGCTGACTAATCAATATGATGGAAACAGCTATGCCAGTGCCTTTTGTCCCAGGGCTACTGCATTGCTCAATTCTTGCTTTAAACCTAAAGCCTCCTGGGCTCTATAATGCATGACCTGTGTGGCTTCCTGTAGTGGCCTTGTGTGCTGCTTGTGATTCCAACTGAATTATAAGCTTCCTGAGGAGAGGGCCCAATCTCCAAACACACTGGAAAATACCTACTGGTATAAATTTCTCTGTGAATGAATTAGTAAAACTATCCTTCTTTTAACATAAAATATCCATTAGTACATTCTTCAAGTGCACAAGGACATAGAATGGTGGCCAGAATTTGATTTTATACGTGGGGAGGGAACACCAATGCCACAAGGTGTCTGTGTAAATTGGTCCCTGTGGACGGACTGCTGGCAGGGTCTCATGAAGCAACAACTGGCAGTGCCCAGAATCAGAAGAGGATTTGCTTTCCCTGGTAGGCAGACATAGCTGTCCTGGGCCAGTGTAAATAATGACTGTAAATGAACCCCTGTCATGAGCCTCATTGTTCTAGCCACCAGGGATGTGGTTATTGTCTTTCCTCATTAGAACCTGAACCTCAGAGTGGCCTGATGTGACCATTGCCCTGCTCATATTCCCATATTCACAACTGTGCCCTTTAGTTTTTTTTTTTTTTTTTTTTTTTTTTTTGTGTGTGTGTGTGTGTGTGTGAAGAGAAAAACATATGGGCTGATAATTTTGTTGCAGTCAATTGGTATCACTTTTCTCATTGCAAGTTTTAGAATAATAGAAAGTTTTTTTTCTCTTTTTTCCCACTGAGAAATAACAAAATGCATGAGTGACTTCAGACCCATTAGGAAGCAGAGCCAGCCCAAAATCAAGGCATAAACACCAAGCTAGGAGGCTTTCTAAGGTGACCCTGTTCATGACTTGCATTTATTGAAATTTTGGTTTTGTGGTAAATATGCATGAAAGATATCATGACTTTCAAACCTTCTACTGTATATTCTCAGAAATGTTCTTAAAATGCCCTCTTTTGCTCTTGAATGAAGAATGGTTACAACTTTGTGGTGCTGGGGGTGGGGGTAATAATTTTTATGGCTTAGTTTTTTTTTATTTTTAAGATTTTTTTTAGAATAGTTTCTAACTTGTAGAGAAAAGTTACAAAAATATAGCCAAGAATACCCTTCTAGCCTATATCTAAGTTTATCTATTGTTAACATTTTGCCCTTTTTGCTTTATTTGTTCATTTGTGCATCTACATATTTTTTTTCTGAAAATAAGTTGCTTGTCATTTTTGTTATCTCTATATATTTCAATATTTGTTTCCTAGGTATAGTTATCAACCTCAAGAAGTCTAATGGTGATAATATTTTATTCAATTTATGGCTTATATTCCAATTACCAACTGGCCCAATAATGTTCTTAAAATATATCTTTCTCTAGCATAGTCTAATCTAGTTTGCATGTATTTTGTTGTAATATCTTGTTCTCTATTTTAGTCTGCCTGAGCTGCAGTAAGAAAATACCATAGCACGGGTGGCTTATAAACAGGAAAAATTTGTCTCTCAGGTTCTGGAGGCTGGGAAGTCCAATACTAAGGTCTCTTGTGAGGACCTGCTTCCTGGTTTGTAGATGGCACACTTACCTGGCATCCTTGCATGGCAGAAGAGGCAAGGTAGATCCTTAATTTCATTCAGGAGGGCTCTGTCCTTGTGACCTAATCACCTTACAGAGAAAGGTTTCACATCCTAATACCATCATATTAGGGTTAGGATTTCAACATATGCATTTGGAAGGGACATAAACATCTAGTCTATAGCAGTCTCCTATTGTCAGGAAAAGATCCTCAGCCTTTTTCAGTCTTTCATGATATTGGTGTTTCTGGAGAACACAATCCCTTTTCCCTTTTGAAGTAAAAAGGTCTTCATTCTGTGCATATTTGTTGTTTCCTCCAGTGAGATTCATATTATTAATTCTCTACTTGATGCATGACTTTTAGCATTTATTTTAAAGTTATGAATTGATTTTTTTATGATAGAGGGCATATATACATGAGAGAGAGGGAAGAAGAGAGAAAGAGAGAAGCATTTTTGACAGGGACTGGTCAGGCTGTGATCCCCTTCCTTAGCCTTCCAGCTTGTGAGGATCTTGGGCATGCACACAACATGTTTTTAGGCCAACCCAGGGATCTGAACCCACAGCCAGCCAGATGGCTTCCAGCACTGCAGTTCAGTTTACTACTGACTGTGCCACCAGGCTGGGCCTGCAAACATGACTTTTAAATGAGACTTAGTCTCATGTATATTAGAGATTCCTTAGGACAGAATCTCACAGGCCTCCTAATCCAAAATAGAATATCTGCATGAGCTTTGTGCCACCAGCCTGGAGCTTGAGTTATGGTGTCAGCCCTGCCATTTACTCTCTGTGCTGTCCTAGGTTAGTCACCCTGCTGGCATCAGTTTCCTCATTTATAGGAGGAAAGGATTGAGTTAGATGATCTTTAATAGCCCTCTGGATTAAACCATTCATGATTTTTCATAATAAATGCCTGTGTTCAAAGGCAGTTAATGTCCTTATTAAGAGTGAAAATATAATAGCAACTCTCTTAGTTGCCTAGATCTTTGGAGAGCTGGTCTGGATTTACAAGAAAAGCTGAAACTTTAAACTAGCAAAGTCCATTGTATTTTGATTAGTTTAGGGGAAAACATGACTTGGCCTGGGCACAAAATGAAGTTTATCTCATGCAGATACGTTAACACTGCAATTCCAAGATGCTCACATATTTCAAAACATATACTTAGGATCTAAAGCCTTCTTCCTGGCTGATAACAAGATTCCTGTAATAACATGCATTTGGAGTCTTTTCCAAATATCCAAAGGCACGCATGACTTTAGAGAACACATGTGCATTTCATTGCAGTAACCCACTTTTGCGCTTAATTAAATTTCATTTGGCAGAAGTGGCAATACGAATTTGATACACTATTATCGCATAGCATTACCAATATGCCTCTCAGGCTTCTGCCCTGAACACCCCTGGTATAAAGCGCTCCGTGGCAGAAAGGAGTCTGAGAGCTGCCAAAAGGCAGGCTGAACATTCCTCAGGGCAGCCCCCAAGGACCTAGACACAGAGGAACATGAGAGCTCATAGGAGGTGCAGCGTCCTGGTGCTTTGAAAGGCTGCTCACATACCCTTTGCTTGACTGGCTTTTTATTCAGTGTTTTTTTCCAACATTTGTATTTGTGCACTCAGATGTTGATGTTGGGCATAGTTAATGTAGGAATGTGTCACTGTGTAGTAGTTCACTAAGTATCTGTGTTTATATATATAGGAGATAGCTAGTAGGAAGGAACCAGGTTGCAGCTTAGGAAAGAGAACTTGTGTTCAAAATCTGACTTTAGAGGCAGTCCGTGGCATGTTGGTTAACGTGGCTGGACCCCATGTGGCTGGCTGTACAGTTCGAGTCCTAAACCCATGGCTTTAAAAACATGCCAGCTGCCTGTGTGTCCAAAACCCTGAAAGGAGAAAGAAATAAAGGAGAAGAGATTGCAGCATGACTATTCCCCATCATGGGTACTTTCTCTCTCCCTCTTTCTGTCTCCATGAGTGCATGTGCCCTCTGGCAAAATACAGAACTTTTTGACTTTAACGCTTGCTAATAGTATAACCAAAGTCAAATTACTTAGCATTCCTTGAGACTCCATTATCTGCAAAATCAACTTAATAGTGTAGTGACTGCTTTGCAGGGTTGTTGTGGGAAATAAAGAAAAATAACAGATTCATAAGGGATCCGGTACAGAATTGGTATTCGACATGTATTTCTCTTTTTTCCTGTCTTAAGAAGTAGGTAGTCAGGACAAATATTGCCAATTTTGTTTTATATGGGAGAAAATGGTAGCCCAAGGAATTTTAAGTTCACTCACTTGATAAGGTCCAAGGATGAACTTGTGACTTTTTACTAGTCGTTTAATGTTTATCTGTATTGAAAGGCATTCTTCTGAAAGGTTATTACATTGCTGAGCAGTTTTCAACAAGGCTGGGATAATGGGATAATTTTTTTTTTTTTTAAGGTTTTTGCCATTGAGTGTGGACCTTTGCTGGAGAGAGACATAGTAAGACAGTGAGAAGGAAAGTGAGAAGTCACCTCCCAAGTGGGTTGTCACACAACAATCCCTTCTTCTCCATTCTCTTCCTGGGATTTGGGGCATACATACACACACACCTGGTGTGATTTTCAAGCTGCTAGGTCTGGTACTTGAACTGCAGCAAGCCATGTGGGAGTCCAGTGCCTTAACCACCATGCCACCTACTGGTTGCATGAATTTTTTTTTTTAATAAACTTACAAAAATTCTAGAGTAGACTTAGTTTTAGAGAAAAGTATCAAAGATGGTATAGATTTCCTATATACTTTTCATCTGGTTTTCCTGATTGTTAACATCATATGTCATGATGGTACACTTGTCACAACTACGAAACCAACATTGGTATGTTACTAGTAAATACTAATTACTATATCACTATTAACACAATTTAACACTTTATTTGAATTTCATTACTTTTTCTCTATTATCTCTTTTCTCCTCCTGAATTCCACTCCAGAGCCCTCATTACATTTAATTGTCATGTTTCCTTAGCCTTTTCTGGTCTATGACAATTTCTCAGATTTTCCTTGTTTTTTGATGACCTTGACAGTTTTGAGAAGCACTGGTCTGATAGAATGTCTCCCATTTGAATTTCTCTGATGTTTTTCTCATGGTTAAACTGGAATTATGAATTTTATTTTAATTTCTATTTTGAGGGTAATAAACCAGAGGGTTTGTGCACTTGCAAGAGAGAGACAGAGAGAGGGAGAGAGAGAAATCATCCCCCACCCCAGTAATGTATGGTTGTGCCACAGTTTGTTCTCCATTTTGTTGAGATTTTCAAGCATGCACACATACATGTCTGGTGTGTTTCTCAAGCCATTAGGACTGGGATTTGGATTGCAGTTGGCCATGTGGGATCTGGCTTCTTTAACCACTAGGCCACAGGTACAATGTGGGATTATGAAGAAAAGACCACAGAGATAAAATGCCACTCTTATCACATTATGTCAAAGGCACATGCAATCAACATACTATTATTAAAATTTACTTTGATTATCAAAAAAAGGTAGGATTGTGGGTTTCTCCACTGTAAATTACTCCTCCAATGCTTTGCATTCTCTGCTCTTTAAAAAAAAAAATCATAGGGGGACCAGCAGGTGGCATGGTGGTTAAGGCACTAGAATTTCCACATGGCTGACTGTGGTTCAAGTGCTAGACCTGGTGACTCTCTCTCTCTCTCTGGAAATCCTCATATAAACACTCTCTCTCTCTCTCTCTCTCTGGCAAGCCTCATGTTAAACAAAATTAATTAATTACATAATTATTTTAAAAAAATAAAGAGAAAATAAATTAATTAATTACATAATTATTTAAAAAAATAAAGAGAAAATCATAGGAGCCATCAAGTGGCATAGTAGTTAAGTTGTTGGACTCCATGGTTGGTGTGGCCTACTGTGGTTTGAGTCTCAGACCTAGTGTTTTAAAACTCATTCCAGGCTCGTGTGTGTGCATGCCCAAAATCCCAGGAGGAGAATGGAGGAGAAGGGATTGTGGTGCAGCTATTCTCCCTAGGGTGTGATTTCTCACCTTCTGTCTCTCTGTCACTGTTTCTCCAGCAAGCACACATGACCTATAGCAAAAAATCTCCTCCCTCAAAAAAAAAAGACAACTCATGAGGCATGCCTGCAATCAGGAGATGGAGGGAAGTTAAGCTCTACCTCCTGGAGAGTAGTTTCAATTTAAAAAAAAAAAAAACTATAAAAAATGCTTTAATAATTTGTTCTCATTTTTCAATGCATTCTAACACATCTTAATAGCATTTCCTGGTGCCTTAAATTAGATATTAACCAGATTTGCTAATTTATCTAAGTCAGCCTTCAGAACCCAAGATCATTTTACAAAGAAGTGTTGAATTGTTGAAAACCTATATAATTCCCATTTCTCTCAATGTATTTTACTATACAATACATATAGTGATTCATCTCATAAACTCTACTGAACCTTCTACGTGCAAATATGTTTAATATGTATTTATAATTTGTGATTATACATGGATTGTGGGGTGGCTAATCTAAGAGATTAATAGCATTAATAATAATCTCTTGCATTGTAAAAACTGTTGTTGCTTACAGTATTGCATCCAACACTTTAGATAATTAGAAAAAGGGCTACTTTTATATTAGTTATGCATTTTTTAAATTTCCTGTAGTTCGACCTTTCTGACACCAGTCGGTCAACATCAGTAGTATTCTATATGCATTGTCAAAAGGCAGGAGAATAATCCTTGCAAAGTAACAGCCTGCCTTGGTGAAAAATAAGAAGTCAATTATTATTGGAGGAGATAGTGTGTGGTGTGAGGATGGAGAAATCAGATTTTCTGGGACCAGATTTTCCTGCACCTCTCTACCTGCCATGTTGATGGATTGGCTTTTTATTATGTA
This sequence comes from Tupaia belangeri chinensis, assembly GCF_000334495.1. Classification (NCBI taxonomy): domain Eukaryota; kingdom Metazoa; phylum Chordata; class Mammalia; order Scandentia; family Tupaiidae; genus Tupaia; species Tupaia belangeri. The sequence continues at coordinate 4,014,584 of NW_006159776.1, read as the reverse complement.
GGTTTAAAATATCAAGAATTTTTAGCAGATGAGTGTCATAATAAAATTTATATTCCAGAATGCTCACTCTGAAATGATGCTTTGGAGGTAGGAGGAAAGCAGAGAAACCAGTCAGGAGACTCTTACAACTGTCCTGTCAAGATGTGGATGTAAACTCACCATTAAACATTTATTTTTGCATTTATTTACTGTCTTGTTTGCTTGGTAAAATACCTTGCTCATGTTATGCATTGCAAAAACAATGCAATTATATAGTCATGAATGATAATTAATCTCACTTTCTTAGATCAATACAGAAGACAATAAGTGGGGGCAATAGGGAAGTGTTTACTGGAGATGCAAAGCAGGGAGTGCCCAGGAAATGAGGTAGATTGTGTGATGCCCGCCTTAGGAACCCAGTCATAGCCCTCCAGAGCAGCAAGAACTGGTGCCTGTCAGAAGTACAAGTTTGTATTCGCATGTCCCCTTCCTTTTCTTCCTCATCCCTATTCCTCTTGTTGATTCTGCTGTTTGAAACATGCATGGACACAAAACACTAACCTGAGGAATTATCTAATAATATAGTCATGCTCTTAGTTATCCACCTTAACTTTGTTTGACAAACTGTCAGGGTATAGGGACAAAGAGAGATCTTTATGTTACAAGTTTAAATGTTAAATCCTGTCATAAACTGTTCAGTTATACTTCAGAGGGTAAAACATGTATTTGGTGAACAATGGAATCAAGTTAAAACAAGAAAAAGAGTATGTTCTGTTCTTTGGCAAATGCTACTCTGCCAAGTTTAAAAGTTTCATAGTTTTCAAAACCAGATACGATGCTAATGTCTTAAAAGGCCAGCAGATATTTGTAGGGCTTACCCTGGGTAGACAGGATTTATAGAGATAATGGAGTCAGAAGGTTGGTGTGGTGGAACATTTTGGAACACAATTTAAAGAACACTTTAGTTATCAGCTCTTTTTTGGGTTGAACAGCTTTGTGGTTGGTCATTTCCTCTCTATATGATAGGAACAGCAGAAAGCATAAACAGAGTAAAGACATCCCCAATGAGACCGAAGAGCTGAATTCAAGTCCAATCTCCAACTTTCATTCCTATGAGACCTTGGCAAAGTCACTTCAGATCCTCAGGGGTTATTTTCTCTACCGGTAAAGTGAATGTTGAGTTAGGTCATCTGAAATTTCATATTCGCTCTAACAAGTCTTAATTCCATGATGTCTGATCTGTAAAGAGTTACGGATAGTCTACATATAGTAGAAGGGCTTGGTTTCCCTCCATGAAACAAGGGCAATTTCACCTACTTCAAAGATGACTTGAAGCTTTCATTTAAAGTCCAATTACATGTAGAAGGAATGAGCATAAAACCTGTCAAATTGTAGTTTCTCAGTAAATCCAAGGGTCCTTTATTAGATCTCTCATCCATTAAAAACATGTATTATATATCTATCTACTGTGTGTCAGGTTGTGTTCTTAGGAGGTAGGTACATAATGGTAAGATAGATAAATTTGCCTTTCTGGAGCAAACTAATGAATAGTAATACTAAACCCATAAATAATTGTAATAAACAAACTAACAAAAACATACTATAAAAGTATTATTGTCCCTTCCTTCCTTTCTGCCTTCCTCTTCTACCATCTTCACTTTAACCCTTATTCTCAGGAACTGTTGTAAATCCTGGTTGGCTGGAATCCAACTATAAGAGTAACTTTTATCTGAAAAATGTTACCCAAATTAAAAAGAAAGAAAAATAACCTTAACAAAAATACCAACCAATCACAATGGCAGAAGGCATAATTCATAAAATTTAATATAGAAAATAAAAGCTTATAAATTAAAACATATATGTTTACTGTGATGTATAGAGAAAAGATCTGTGAACATGATTTAAGTAAATATTAAACTAGGAAGATGGATTTATTTTCACTGTTTTATAAAGGATATTGATCAAGGAATTCAAGTGATATACTGATTGCCTATAGAAAGTAAATTTTTGATAAAAATTTGTCAGTGATAAAATCTATTAGAGACGGGCTTTGTAGGTCACAGAGCAAATATACATCACATGCATTATCCTCTAAGTTCCATAAAAGCTCTCTGTGCCTTTTCATTTTTGTGGACCCCAGAGCAATGAGTAGGACATTGCATTATTGTAGTTACTTGCTAAAGTAACCTTTGGTGGGTGGATGAAGAATGAATGAACAAATGAAAATAAAAAGAATAATACACAGCTTACCCTCGAAGTACCACTAATCCATCTTTGGACCATAATACTTCCTATCACTTTGTACTGTGATAATCTGTTTTATGGTTATTACTCTCAATGGAGTATGATTTCCTTAAAGGGGGGGACTAAGTCTTTTATGCATATGTTCTTATGCAGTGCTTTGTCATTCAAAAGACATTCAGAGAATGTTTGCCAAATAAGTGAATGACAAAATTTTTGGACCACCAGGTTACATCACTGGACTCCCACATAGTCTACCATGGTTTGAGTCCCAGACCTGGCAGCTCAAACTCATGCTGTGTGTGTGTATACGTGCCCAAGATCCCTAGAGGAGAATGGAGGAGAAGGGATTGCAGTGTGGCCATCCCCCTAGGGGGTAATTTCTCGCTTTCTGCTTCTGTTTCTTTCTGTCTCTCTGGTGAGCACATGAGCCCTCTAGCAAAAATCTTTCTAAAATAAAAATTATATTAAGGGTAATGTTACTTGGTCTAAGAAAGCTGTGATATTTCACTGGTATTTCACTTTGGTCAGAATGGAAGTTCAAATGAGAGCTGAGGTGCATGATTGCAGGACTTCTGATACTCAGTAAATATGAGTCAGATTAGGAAATACACTTTGTAAAAGTAACACCATACCATGTAGAGAAAAATATGAAACAAGAAAATATCTAATGGTGGGCTCTCCCCAGAGCTGATTTCTATTCTACTATTTCCATGGAGACTTCTGGCTCTCTTTGCTCTGTTCTCAGCAAAGCTTTTGGCTTTAGCCTTGACAGCAGCTTGGAGGCAAACAGAAACATTATTTCATGAAATAATTTAGATATGATTTTTTAAAAAATCTTATTTTGGTACAAACTGTGCAAGAGCTTGTGTTTAACCAGTTATTATAACATTGCAGGGAATAATAAGCTGAATACTGGAAAACTGCAGAAGCTTGTGAAGAAAGAACTTAGCTTGCAATTTACATACAAGATAACTTTAAAAATAGGGCACTCAAAGGAATAAGATATATTAGTCACTTAATATAGAGGCCTCATTTCCCAATATAATTACAGAATAAACACCTGATGAATTCCTTCTTTATCCAAAGATCCAGACAGGTTAGATACTTGGAATTTCACAACTACGGAGTCTGAAGCCAAAGATGGCTGGGAGTGCTTGATAACAGGCTGAGGTTTTTTTTTTTTTTTTTGGTGTGTGTGTGTGTGTGTGTTTTAGGTTTTTGTCATAGAGTGCATGCACTCATTAGAGAAAGACAGAGACGGTGAGAGAGAAAGTGAGAAATGGCTATACCACAATCCCTTCTCCTCCATTTTTCTCCTGGGATTTTGGGCATGCATGCACAAATGCCCGATGTGATTTTCTTTCTTTATTCCTTCCTTCCTTCCTTTTTTTTAAAAAACCTTCAATCACTTTATATCATTTCAGCATACCAAATGAATTTTCCCATCAGGAATACACTGTAAACTAGTCTAGTCAAAGATATTACCTTGGATGTTGTTATCAACAGATATATTTCCGTTTTTGTGTCATAGTAGGCATCTTGCTTTTTTCTTTTTTCCCCTGACCCAGCATGATTTTCAAGCTGCCAGGTCCAAGATTTGAACTGCTGCCGGCCACATGGGAGTCTAGCACCTTAGCCACCAGGCTACCTGCCAGCACTTAGGCTGGAGGTTTTGGGCATTCAGTCATGCTTTATTAATATAAGGTCCTCCCAGAACTCCCACTTTTGTTTATGTCTCAGAAATCCATTTAGGGACCAGCAGTTGGCGTAATGGCTGTGTTGTTGGACTTCCACGTAGTAGACCACGGTTCAAGTTCCCCACCCAGTGGCTAAAACTCACACTGGGCACGTGTGCATGTGTGCCCAAGATCCCGAGAAGAGAATGAAGGAGAAGGGATTGTGGCGTGGCCATCCACCCCGGGGGTTGATTTCTTGCTTTCTGTCACTCTGTCTCTCTCTGTCTTTCTGGCGAGGACATACACGTATAGCAAAAACCTCTCAAAAAAAAAATCCATTTCATTCTGTAATCCTGAAAGCCTACATGGTGTCTGCAGTTCTGACCACCAGAAAGCTGGTATTTTAAGGGATGGGAGGAACAGAGTCCATCAGTGTTGTCATGCAGCCAAAATACTGTATGGATTTGGGCAAGTTGATCCATTTTACTTGGCCAATTTCCTGATATTTAACATAGCAATTGAATGAGGAACAGTATGCAAAGCACCTAGTGCAAGGCCAAGGGCACAGCAAATGCCCCCAACACTGTAGTCAGGAGGACCAGGCTCACAGATGGGAAGAACTTCAGGTTCCATGTCTACTTTTCAATCCGACATCCATTAAAAAGTATAATAACAATAATGTAGCAAGGCGAAATTTATAAAACATAGAGCTAACCATTTTAAAGTGAACAATTCAGTAGTATTTTGCACATTCACAAGGTTGTGCGACTACCACCTTTATCTAGTTTCAAAACATTTCCACTACTTCAGAGTAAAACCCCTTTACTCTCATCATACTCCTCAACTTCTCCCACTAGTCTCTAGCAACTATCAATCTGCATTCTATCTCAATGGATCTGTCTATTCCAAATTTTTATGTAAATACATTATGTGACCTTTTGTTTCTGGCTTTTTTCACTTTGTATAATATTTTAGAAATATTTTTCTAAAAATTGGCAACATATTTGTTTTGTTTTTTAAGGTCAGGTTAGCATATAAGAAGATGCACTGATTTTAGGTATATAGGTTGAAGAATGTTAACAAATGAAATAACCAGTGTAATTGCCATGCTAATATAAATATAGAACATTTTTATCACTCCCATAAGTACTCTTTTTAAAAATATTTTTCTTTATTTTATGATTTATTATATACATTCAGTCATTGTATATCTCTATAGCACACAATATGTTTTTCAAGGTATGTGTACAGTACTAAATAATAAAATCAAAGGCATTACTATAAAAATCATTTTCAATAGAGAACTTCGCAATCTTGTAACTGATAAGATTTTTTTTTTCCCCTGAGATTCTCCAACCCACCCTTTACCATCCATTCCTCTCCCATACAGATTCTGGTATCTTCACTTGTTCCCTAAGCTTCAACTCTTTTTATTTCTGCTGTAGCGTGTAGACATTCAGTATATATTGAATGAGGGATATACTATGTTTGTCTTTCATAGTCTGGCTTACTTTTGTTTAGCATTAAATATTCTATATTTATCCACTTTAAGTCAAATATCTGGGTCTTTGTTGTTCCTTATAGATGAGTAGTATTCCATGGTGTATAGGTGCCACATTTTCCCAGTCATCATTCACCTTTGGTTAAATTTAATATAAATGTTTTATGTTGTTGATAATTTATAAATGGTATTTTAAAACTTTTATTTCCTAATTGCTTATTGATAGTATATCAAAATATAATTGATTTTCATGTATCAACCTTATATTCTGCAATCTTGATAAATTTTTTAGGACATGAGGTGAGGGAGTATATTTCTTAATATTTTCTATATAAATAATTGCTTATTTCTGTCCTATTTGCAAGACTTTTACTTCTTTTTCTCTGATTGCTCTATACTGTCAGTATAATGTTAAGTGTGAGTAAATATCTTGCCAAAATGTATCTATGTATGAAACCCTAGATATTAGCCACACTAATGGAATAAGAGAGGCACAAGGAGTCATAAAAGGAAATGGAGATGGAGGCTCTAGAGTCAGAAATGCACCATGGCAACTCCTATCAGCTTATCCACATAGAGGACAAATGTCAGAGTTGTGCAGTAAATACCCTTGAGTTCCTATATCTGTATATACCCTGTGCAGTAAATACCCTTGAGTCCCTGTACCTGTCTTTTCGGATCCAATCCTGGCCATACTTTGCCCTAAGGCAGATTTTTGGATAATGTTAGTTACTTAACTTACATCTGCTTCCTAAATGTGTTGTTTCTCATTATAAAATCATTGCAAATGTAATTTAGATATTCACTGCCTGTCAAATTTCTTTGCTCCTTCAGACTTTAAGACATCTTTAAAAAGTTGATCTTACTAACGCTTTTCATGCACATTACTCATTCTTGTTTCTTATAGAGGCCCAACTAATCAAATATTATGTATAGGCATCCATTTTTCTAGCCAAGGAAACTGAGGCACAGAAATGTGAAATATCTTGCCCAGGATCACACAGAGGACAAATGTCAGAGCTGGATAGGAACCCACACTTCCAACATCCAAAACTTAGATTCCTCAATCTGCACTCTTCACAAACATGATGCAAAGATCTTGGCTTTACATTCAAGCAGTTTCATGAAACATTGGGAATTGAGGGTAGGGTTGGCTTTTCAAACTAAGAACAGGAGACTGTTACCTTAATAAAGAATGTATTGATGCCTCACAACATAGACCACACTTAACTATTAACCACTACAAATGGGTAAGATGTAGTCAAATTTTTGCCTCCACAAAAGATAAACTATAAAGTATTTCTGATCAGAAAATTCCCAATCTTTTTATAAAGGCATAAAATTAGGAAATTATCAAGGTGGAAGAGAGATAAGACTTTAAATGATTGATGGTATAAAAAGAAAGTGACCCTTGGTGTCAGAAGGTGGCATAACGGTTAAGTTGCTGGACTCCCACATAGGTGACTGCAGTTCAGGTGGTACCCAAGATGCTAGGAGGAGAAAGGATTGGACTGGCCATTCCCTGGGGGAGAAAAAGTAAAAAAAAAACAAAAAACAAAAAACAAAAAGTAACCCTGTGGGGGGAAAATGGAGAGTAGTCTGATTAGGTCTTCATATACTGAAGTACTAAGATATCTTTCTTGATATGAAAGCTGTATTGAATGATCAGCATATAAAGTCATATGTAGATTTTCAAATATGCCCTCCTTTTATCCCTAGATTTTTTCTTTCTCCCATTGACCATTGATGACCTCCTACTTATCCATCAAGTCCCAAGTGAGCATCATGTGCTCAAAATGAAGGACTCAATGGGTCTCAGAGAAAGTTCCCTGTTCTTCCCTCCTATGAGGCTACCTTTATCTTCTACACATTTGAATAAATATCTAATAATATTATCTAAATGAATTTAAACTATTGTGTATGTTTACTCATTTAACTAAAGGGATATTTAAGCAGTAAATTGTATTTTACTAATCTCTCCATATCAGAATATACACAAAGGCTGGTCTACCCCTGAAGCAGGCTCCCAAAATTTTTGTAGCAAACATAAAGACAGTGAATTTTAAACTAATCTTCATAAATGGGGAAAAAAACTTAAAGTACATATTTGTGTATTGTCTCTAAGTTAGATGCAGTAGTAAATAAAAATAAATGTCAGCATTTAATGAGATTTCTGTTTATAGTCATGTTGTGAAAGGAGAACATTGCCACTGCTTGCAGAATGTATTGCTATCCAAGATTCATGTTACTTTTGGAACGCATATCATGAAATAGAAAAGAAATAGCTAAGGAAATGAGTGAAAATATGAATACATTAGTAAAAAATTAATCTTTAAAATTATATTTAGATATATTTTATCCAATTAATGATTATAGACAATACAACCATGTTACACACTCACCTAAATGTGACATGTAAATACGCAGGTTATTCACTATGATCTCCACCACCAAAAAGCCAAGCCAACCCTTTATTAACCTCTCCGAAGGAAGAAAAAAGAAAATGAAAAAAAAATTGTAAGTCTAGACTTGAGCTACTCAATAGCCACATGTGTCTATTTTAATCTACACAAATTAAAACTAAATAAAATGTAAATTTCAGTTCTTCGGTGACATTAGACTTATTTTAGTCTTCAGTGGCCTCATGTGATCTAGTGGCCACCATATTGGATAGTACAGATATAGACTGCTTCCTTTGTGAAAGAAAATTCTACTGGGTAAAGCCTGTTCTAAGCATTGTATGTTTCTCCAAAGCTTGTTCTAGGCATAGTATGTTTCTCCAAAGGAAAAACATTAAATCATGCTCAGGTCTTTTCCGTGATCTCCACTAATACAACTCTGTGACATAAATATCCAACTTATTATTTGATAGTTATGAAAATTGAGGAATAGAATAGTTTAATGATATTTCCAAAGTCCTTGGGAACCAGCAGTTAGCGTAATGGCTATGTCGTTGGACTCCCACGTAGCTGACTGTGGTTTGTGACCCAGACCCGGTGGCTTAAAATTCACGCCGGGTGCGTGTGCGTGCGTGCCAAAGATCCTGAGAGGAGAGTGGAGGAGAAGGGATTGCGGCGTGACCCTCCCCCCTGGGGGGTGATTTCTCGCTTTCTGTCTCTCTGTCTCTCTCTGTCTGTCTGGCGAGTGCACGCGCCCTATAGCGAAAACCTCTCCAAAAAAAAAAAAAGTCCCTCAGGTAATATACACTCATACTAAACCAGGTCACCCACCTCTGAGATTAGTTCTTGTCACTGAACCATAACTGAAGAGAAACTCAAAGATATCCTCTACCTTTTTTCCCTCTTTTTAATGGAAATAGAGAGCTATCAAGTTAAAGTGATGTGCTTAAAGACACATATGTCCTAAGTAGAAGAGCTGGACCCATGTCCAGGTCCATTGGTGTGAAATTTCAGCTATCATGATCTCATTAGGTTTTAAAAATTTAATTAGTCACAAAAGATTAACTCCAAATTCCATTCGATTTTAAATGTGGTTTTAGGTACATTTTTAAACTTTATTTTTTATTATTATTACTATTTTACAGTTCAATTAGAGAGACAGAGAGAGAGTGCAAGAAAGCAAGCCACAAGGTTTGGGACTCGAACCGTGGTTGTCCATGTGGAAGTCCATCGCCTTTAACCACTGTGCCACATGCCAGCCCTGGTTTTTGGTAATTTTGAAAACAAAACAAAAAGGGAAAAATATCCCTTTCAAGCAAAGAGGATCTTCTGAGTACCAATGTTAGCACACACCAGAAAACGCTGGGACTGCCCACATAGCACTGATAGGTGCTGGAAGGGGATGGCGTTTTCTTGCCCTCAGTTACATCTGCTATTTGGCTATTAGCTTAGTATGTCTGCATCAGGGTTATCAGTTTATAATTCCAAATATGAGATTTTACTGCAATGTCTTTCATTCATTTGAAAATGCTTTCAAATACTCTGCTTTCCTGCATAATGGGAGAATATGTTTGTAGTGGTATGAGAGTTTAAGGTAAAAAGCATATTTTTGATGATGTCTGGATAAACATAATGGTCTGTGAACTACAGATATGATGCCTAAAAATATTTGATTTTCCAAACTGTAAGCTGGGCTGTGCAAAACCACCTTAAAATAACAGATATTTTTAGGAAGTGTGGGTTTTGTACTTTTCCTTTCTAACAAAGAGTCACAATAACTTTTTCTCTAGAAAAAGCATTAAAATAGTCTAGTGATCGGAATTACTTAAGCATGGTCATAGTTTTTAGATCTAGTGTTAGTGAACAGGATTACTATCTTATAAAAACAACATGTTAAATCATTCGACAGATTTATTTATTTATTCCAAATACCTGCAAGCAAGTATAAGCATCTGAGTGCAAAGAACAAAATATCAATAGCTTTTTTTTTCATATTCCTCTCATTAATCATTATATTACTCATTTCTTGAGACTAATTAACCACATGTTAGTTAAAGGCAAACTGAAATAAGTATCTAGGTTATATTTTGGGAACATATTAAAGTTACCTGAATTTTGACATCATGTTTAAGATGATAAAATCGTAAATAGAGTCGCAGATCATCAGAGCAGAAAGAAACCTGGCAAATGAGCTTGTGGCATCCTTTTATGTAGCTAAGGTAACTGAGTGCCCCAGTGGGAAAGGATGTGTTCAAGATAGAATTGCGATTCAGGGCTGGCCCTGAGTCCTGGTGGTTAAGGGAGCCAAATCCTACATGGCTGAGTGTGTGGTTCATATTTCAGCCTACCAACTTGAAAAATGTACTGGGTATATCTGCATGCATGTTCAAAATCCCAACAGGATGGAAAAATGGAGGAGAATTGATTGTGGTATGACCATGCCCTATTGGGGAATGCTTTCTCCCTTTCCCCTCTCCACTCCAGTCTCCCTCCAGCAAATTAAAAAAATGTGCCCTCTGGCAAATTAAAAAAATTAAAAAAAAGAACTGGAATTTATATATATATATCCTTATGTCCTGGTCAATGTTCCTAATTTTTTTTTTTTTTTTTGGAGAGATTTTCACTGTAGGGTGCGTGCGCTCGCCAGACAGACAGAGACATAGAGACAGAAAGCGAGAAATCCCCCCCAGGGGGGATGGTCACGCCGCAATTCCTTCTCCTCCATTCTCCTCTCGGGATCTTGGGCACGCACGCACACGCGCCCGGCGTGAGTTTTAAGCCACTGGGTCCGGGACACGAACCGCGGTCGACTACGTGGGAGTCCAACGACATAGCCATTATGCTAACTGCTGGTTCCCAATGTTCCTAATTTTTTTAACACTATATATTACTATACTAGCACAGCATAAGGAAAAGAGTGTGGATTTTAGAACATGATATATTCATATATAAATCTCAATTCTACCACTTACTAATACTATAAGCTCCTAAACCTTTTTGAGCCTGGTTTATTAGTCAGTTAAATGAAGGTAATGTATACTTGTCCCCCCCCAAAAAAACTTTTTTGAGTTTCAAATTAGATAATACTCCAAATGTATGTTGCAAAATGTAAACTACTAAATGTCATTAAAGTTTTTGATGTAAAGATGCCAATTACTCCCTTATCACTACATAAATTCAAACCAATTCTAATTAAAATTCCAATGGAAATTACTTTTGGAGCTTGATGAAATATATTCAAATTCATCTAGAAAAACATCAGAGTAAAATTAGTAAAGAGCACTTTGGGAAAGCATAATAATTAATTCCTACCTATACCAAGATGTATAAAAGTACCTTATAAAGTTAGTGTCACTTAACTGATGTTGGTCCATTGGTAAGACCAGACAATGAATACTACACCATATTTTAGTAAATTATAAAAATAGAATTTCTAATTAGGGATGAAGGCAGAGGGTAATCAAAAAATAGGCCGATACAATTGGTTAGTCATTTGAAAACAAAATGATAGCTAGTAGTATATATTGCTATGTCGCTGGACTCCCATGTAGTCGACCACGGTTTGAATCCTGGACCAGGGGGCTTAAACTCACGCTGGGCACGTGTGCATGCGTGCCCAAGATCCTGAGAGGAGAATAGAGGAGAAAGGATTGTGGCGTGGTCATCCCCCTGGGGGGTAATTTCTTGCTTTCTGTCTCTCTGTCTCTCTCTGTCTTTCTGGTGAGCACACATGCCCTAGAGCAAAAATCTCTCTCAAAAAAAATAAAAAAAGAGACATATTGGAACACTTTAAGTGACAGATCTGATCAAGCATTAATAGATTCATAAAGAAAGAATTCAATAAAGGATTGATGAAATAACTTCTGGAATGTAATTTCACTGCTGAAAATCACCAGTTTTAAAACATTAGTGTGGACTGTTATTTATTGGTGTGGGAAGATGACTGGTTGATTAGTTAATAAATGAACAGAAAATTATAAATTTACAGTATGATCCTATGCTGTGAAGAAAGAAAGCCTGTGGGAGCTTTTGTGAATGTGTGTGTGTGTGTGCACTCACACGTGCATATGTGTGTGCATTAGTTTATGCATATATAGGAAAATCCTAGAATGGTGGAATCAAAATTATCTTTAGGTAGTGTGATTATGTTGCCAACGTCCTTTTCACCTATTATATTGAAATCTTTACCGTAGGTATGTATTTTTTCAATCGTGACATGGTCTGGGCCTTGAATCACTTTTTCCATGAAGTTAGTAAAACAAGAATGTTTCAAGGGTGTAATAAATTGATATATTTCTAGATCACAATAATTACTATAATTTTTGTTAGATATCTATGATTTGGGGAATGGCTTAGAATAAAGTGCTAGTAAGATTGAGTTACCAATTCCTATATTATAAATTGTAGAACCTTACCTATAGAAAAATGGAAATTTATTTTGGCTTTTTTGGGGGGAGCCAAATACATGATCTAAATTTGTAAATGTACCATAAGATTTTAGAATGAAGGTATATTCTCTGATTCTTTTCTTGAAATCAGATTATATGTTAAATTAACAAAATAACCTTACTATTCCATATTCTTGTTGTTGTTTTTTTTTAATCTATGTAACTGGCCAAAGCTGGAATAGTATTTTGAAGTCTCACATAGTTATTTCTCTCTCTACATTTTACCCAGTATTTCTAACATATGTGCATTTTTTATTCTTGATATCTTTATAGACTATATTATCAATATGCAGTGATATTTCCTGCCCTGTTTTATGCTACTTGCTGCATATTCTCTTTTATCTGCTAATATTGTGACTTCTACTTTCTTTTTTGTTTGAGCTTGCTAAAACAAAAATGTGTCTATCCCTACTTTTTTTTAATCTTTGGAAATTATTTATTTATTTATTGTAAGATATTTTTGCTGTAGGGTGGGTGTGCTTGCCAGAGAGACAAAGAAAGTGAGAAATCATCTCCCTGGGGAGATAGCCATGCCACGATCCTGTCTCTTCCATTCTCCTTTTGGGATTTTGGATATGCATGCACATGTGCCTAGAGTGAGTTTCAAATCACGGGGTTGGGACTCAGACTGTGGTCCATCATGAGGGCATCCTAGACCTTAACCACTACACTACCTCTTGGCCTCTTTTGAAATAATTTAATACTTCAGTTTTAGAGGTGCTTCATAGTTAAATTTTGATTTCTGACCTTTTATATTTATTGCTATCTTTGACATTCTTGGTCTCATTTCTATAATCCTCTATTATTGTTCTCTACTGACGTATTTCACAAGAGCCTTGTTCTCCAAGGTGGAATGCAGACCCAAGCTGGTTTATTCATAACGTTCATTGGAGTCTCAGAAGAAAATATGACTTTTTAAATTTAAAAATGTAAGTGACATATCTGATCAAGCATTAACAGATTAATAAAGAAAGAATTCAATAGAGGATTGATGAAATTGATGAATTGATACTGGTCTTTTGCTCAGGTCCACAGATGTTCTCTGTTTATTCATAATAAGGTGAAAGGAAATGAGTGCTAGAAGTCAAGGTGGATGATAATGACGCTTAGGTATTCCTCACTTCCTTCGACTCACTGGAATTTAAGGGGACTCAGTTAAGTGAACTTAAGGGTTATCTAATTTACTTTTATCTAAATTAATTCACAAAATTAGCGAAGATCTTAACATGATTCCTACTCAAAAAATGTAGGAAGAAGTAATGCTCACGATAAGAACACAAAAACAAAAGAATATAACAACCACCACACTGTTCAGTACTCTCCCCCGACTCCCCTGAAGAAAGGTCTAGCTAATACTTTCCATTTCCCTGCCAGAAATGCACCATCGGCCACATGATGAGGTAATAGAGAGCGTTGTCAGAACGGATGTTGGGAAATGTTTCCCAGTGTTTCCACTGCTGTGTGATACATTACTGAAAATGGTATAAACGTTACACTTAGAAAAAATAATCTCTCATATTAACACACTCAAAAAAACCCCATGAAATAGAATTTTTACCCTCTTTAAAAGTTTTAGGGGCTTTTAAACCTTTTTGTTAAAACATAAAAATATAATCCATACTGATTCCTTTTCAAGAACAATTGATGCATATCATGGAAGATGGAAATTTACAACCAAAAAACAACTACATCATTGGTGAATGGAACAGAGCATGTCATGATTAAATACAGTCAATGACAAACTGCTGCCCCCTAAATTTATCTCCGTGAGGGTCTTAGTCAACTACTGCAGCCATGAAAACCATGTGTGAAATAAAAATAGACCCAGATTCACACTTTGAATTGCTACATTGCAAGGTATGAAACCGAGATTTTCAGAAACAGAGAAAGAGAGGCAGGCAGGCCCCAAAACACAGTGGTTAAGCACTAGGCAAAAGAAGCCAGATTCCACAAGGCAGTTGGAATCCTGGCCCTGCCAGCAATGCACTGGGTGCATATGCCCATGAAATCCTGATAGGATGGAGAAATGGAGGAACGACTGTGGCATGACCAGGTCCTGTAAGGGAGCGCTTTCTCTCTCTCCATCTAAAAACTGAGAGCAAATTTAGTCATTTTGCTCCCCTAAAAGGTTTTTCAGTGAAAGAAAAAGTCCATTGTTAATAAATACAGTAAAATTTAAATTAGTATAATTCAAAGTTCATTCCTTAATGATTTTTAAATGTTTTTTAGAGAAAGATTTTTTACTATCGGGTACATGCATTTGCCAGAGAGAAAGAAAGAGACAGAGAGACAGAAGGTGAGAAATGCCCCCCCACCCCCCCAAGGGAAATGGTCTTGTTGCAATCGCTTTTCCTCTATTCTTTTCTTGGGATTCTGGGCATGCACACACATGTGCCCAGCATGAGGTTTTTTTTTTTTTTTTTTGGAGAGATTTTCACTGTAGGGCGCGTGCGCTCGCCAGACAGACAGAGAGAGACATAGAGACAGAAAGTGAGAAATCACCCCCCAGGGGGGATGGTCATGCCGCAATCCCTTCTCCATTCTCCTCTCGGGATCTTGGGCACGCACGCACACGTGCCCAGCGTGAGTTTTAAGCCACCGGGTCCGGGACACGAACCACGGTCGACTACGTGGGAGTCCAGCAACATAGCCATTACGCTAACTGCTGGTTCCCCCCAGCATGAGTTTTAAGCTGCTTGGTCTGGGATGGGACTCAAACCGTGGTCAACCATTTGGGAGTCCAGCGACATAACCATTAGGCCATCTGCTGGTCCCCATACTTTAATGATTCTATTAGTCTGTTTTCTAATGTATGTACATATATATGTCCACATGATAGTGTATATATTTGTTTGTAGTTTATTATGAAATCATTACAGTAAGGATACATCGCTCAAAAAGTCCCATTGATTAAAAATAAAAGATGCTATATTTTTATTTGAATTATTGTCCCTTTAATTCTTCAAAAGATTTTGAATAAGTTTTCTTTAATGTTGAGATATAAACTATTTTCATCATATAAGAAATTTAATACACTTGTCTGTTTTTCCTACATGTCCTACTTTTTATTGATAATTTGTGACTGACCCAAATGACTGTTATTTCATCATGTAGCTTCTCTTTTAAGCTTCTCTTTTATAAACATCTATATTATTATTGAAACAATTCTTTTTTTGTACTTTTCATCTGTATCATTCAAGGTTTTAGCCACAAACTTCACATTCCTGAATTTTATTTTATTTTTTTAGGTTTTTTGCCATTGGGTACACCTGTGATCCTGGCTGGCTCAAAAGACTGGAAAGACAGTGAGAAATCACTCCCGAGGCGGGTGGCCATGCTGCTAAACCTTCTTCTCCGTTCTCCTCCTGGGAGTTTAGGCAAGCACACACATGTGCTTGGCATGATTTTCAAGTCGCCAGGTCCAGGACTTGAACAATGTGGGAGTCCAGCGCCTTAACCACTGTGCCACATTCCTGAACTTTAAAATTTTGTATGCCTCATATAAATCTTCAAGTAATTTTAGCCATACACAGTTTTATAGAAGCATTTACAGATGTTATAATTTCTTTGTCATACAGTAAAATTTGGTCAGCCATCTATACAAAGAACAATTGTTTATAGTTAGAATTCTTTGTCACATCGTTTCCTCTCAAAATTCTCTAATCATTGCTTCATTTCTTTCTGGAAATTTGCTATGTAGAGGCATCTGTGACTACCCAAGTTTTGTTTCTAATGTATTTTTAAATGTTATTTTTCCCTGAGTTTGACAGTTCTGTGGTTCTTCACCTGATTCCTCCTGTGCTCACTCTGGTGGCTGCTATCACTGACTGCTCGTTGGGCGTGAGTGAGTCTTAAATGGTTTTGCTTATAGTCTGGGGTCTGGTACGGGCTGTCATTGTGTCTTTCCCCATCCAATCTCTGAGCTGGCCAAGGCTTCCTTCAATGGTCATAGTGATGGAGCTTAGCTTAGCTCTGCTCTGCTCTTCTCTTCTCTTCTCTTCTCTCTCTTCTCTCTCTTCTCTTTTCTTCTCCTCCCCTCCCCTACCCCTCTCCCCTCTTCTTTTCTTTCTTTTTTTTTGTTTTTATCACAGGGTATACCTGTAATCCTGGCTGGCTGGGAAGGCTGGAGAGAGAGAGAGGGACAGAGAAAGTGAAAAATCACCCCCCAAGGGGAACAGCCATGCCACAATCCTTTCTCCTCTCGGGATCGTGGGTACACACACACAGGTGTCCAGCATGATTTTCAAACCACTGGGTCTGGGATTCCAACTGTAGTCAGCTATGCGGGAGTCCAACGACATAACAACTATGCCATCTGGCCCCAGTGATAGAGGTCTAAACCATGAGGACAAGAACTCAAAGCTGAGGCTCCAGAATGCATATAGTGTTACTTCCAGCACATTCTGGTGGTCTAAACAAGCCACAAGACCAGACAGATCCATTCACCTCTGGAGAGAAGGTACAACAAAGTTATGTCATGAAGGTGTGTATCCCAGGAGGGAAACACTTTGCAGCCATTAAACAATTGGTTATACCAAAACACCCCAACAATCCTTTTAGCAAAGAGAGTTTATATTTTCCCACCACTTGGCAACATAGGATCCTGGTTCCTTCTGTTCCCTGGGACTTCTGAGTTCTTGGTCTCCAGCTAGACAAAGCAGAAGGATGCAGTAGAAAAGGACTCACTTCTTCCAAACCCTAACCCAGAGAAAAGTTTCCCATCTGCTCAGATGCCTTTGATAAGAACTGTTCACATGCGCTCTGATATGATGGGACCAGGAAAGTTCCATTCGGGAATAGTTATGAAAGGAAAACTAGGAATTTTGGGTGCTTTTTCCTTCTGCTGCTGACTCTTGCATTAGAGACTGGTCCTGAAATGCCTGGAATGTTTTTGAGACACAAATGAACACATTTATCTTCTTATTTATTAGAGTACACATTTCAAAAGCATTGTTTCATCTCTTTGAGGTAATCTACTTGGCTGTGTCTGCAGTGATTTTTGGGGAACAAGGAAAACCTGAGGTGGTCCTGTTTAGGTTGTCCTCTCTGTCATGAAGTCGCCTTGTGCTTCTGTTGTGAACATTTTCTTCTCAAAGGAGCTTGTTGCTCAAGAAGAAAACCTCACGCAGAACCAGCCTCTTGATTGTTGTGTTTTCCTATCCCAAGATTTTTTTTCACCCCTCCAAATTCATTTTTCTTACATGGCCTTACTCAGACTCTTGCCTAAGTCCCTCTACTTTCTTGTAACTCCTGCTCAGCTACAGGGACAGTTATGAATAAAGTCTAAATGGTGATTTCGGTTCACTTCCATCAGGCTATATGAAATGTGCATTCTCTGTGCTGGGTATATGTGGCACCCTTTCTATTTTCCAATGCTGATGTTAGTTTTTCCCTAATTTTATGTCTGCTGGTCATCCCATTCAATGGAGGGTGGAGAGCTGAGTGTTCAACGCCTGTGCTTACGTCATCATCAGATGTGGAGGAATTACACAGTCTGACATTTAAACACTTGTGGAAATTATATGGCCTGTGATATCAGTTTCTTTAAAACACCTTGTAAACTTTCACTTCTGCAGAACTATCATAAATCTGCTTCATTCAACCCTAAGTACTCTAGTATTCCACTTTAGAAGCTAACATTTTTCTGTTTGATTGAAACTTTGCTCTGTTGGAAGTTGTTAAGAATACTGTTTGTCACAGCCAAAGTTTCTTCATATCTGATTATCAAAAAATAGCAATAGTTTACAGCCATCTTAACCACCATGCCACCTGGTTGGTCTGAAACAGGTTTTTATGTGATGGTTATTGAGCAATGAGAAAAAAAGTGGAGGAGCCTGAGAGACAGCAGCAAGGTAGGGCTTTAATAAAGACAGTTTCTGGAGACAAAACTCATGTTTGCTGAGTGAGACTGGCAGGAGGGTGTCTCAGGGTTTTGAAGATGTGAGTCCTTCTTCAAAGGTGAAGTTTGGATCATTGTGAGATTTCAGTAACATAGTTTTTGAACTTAGTAGGAAGATACCATCTACTGAAAGACTCCCATGTGGTTTTATATATTGTGCTTTACAAAGGCATAGGAATCAAATCATGTATAGCCAAATGTTCAATAAAAACCACCTTAATTAAAAACATGATTATAGGGACCAAGAGATGGCATAATGGTTACATCAATGGACTCCCATGTAGTGGACCATGGTTTGAATTCTGGAGCCAGTGGCTTAAACTCATGCTGGGCACATGTGCCTTGTCTACATTGGGTTAAATAAAATATATTATTAATATCACCTTTTTAAAGTTTTCAAGTGGAGCTTTAAGAAATTTTTAAATTGCTTATGTGATTTACACTATATTTATACTAGATAGTGCTATGATAGGCAGTTTTGACTCTCCATATTAGGAATAAATAGCTTTTAAGCCAGTCAGTGGCATGTTGATTAGAGTGGCCAGGTCTCATGTGCCTCACTCAAGTCCTGGAACTATGGGCTTGAAAACATGCCAGGCATGTGTGTGTGTCTGTGTGTGCTCACGTGCACACATATGCACGCATGCATACCCAAAAATCCCAAGAAGATACTAGAGGAGAAGGCATTGCAGTGTGGCCATCTCCACTGGGTTGTGATTTTTCATTTTCCCTTTCTGTCTCTTAGGCGAGTGCATGCAGCCTATAGCAAAAATCTCTCTCTCTCTCTCTAAAAGAAAAAGGATGATTACATAAAATCAGTATCAATCTGAAAAACCCTAATCACCATCCAAAGAGCAGGGGAAAGGTTAGAAAATTCTGAATTGGGCATGAGAAATATATATCATATATATTTTTATTGGTAAGGATTATACTAGTTTATGGAATTATGGGATAGATGTCTTCTTTTTAAAGTTTATAACAATAAACATGTATTTTATAATTAGGAAAAAATGTGATTACTTTTTTTGAAAATAGGAAATTGAGGATATGTTCTGATAAATAAAAGATTATTTTCTATAATATTTCTCTGTAAGTCACCTTGGTATATCTACCAGAATAACAACTAATAGGAAAACTTAAAATTAAGGTTGTTTTTACAGTTAGTCTTATTTGGGGGGAATTGTTTTTGGTTTTGTCCAAAACCTATTGAACCTGTCACTTTATTAAAAATATGAAATTTCATCATGGTTAATTATTTCTAAATACTACTATATTGAGAAAAGAAAGTAATAGTGATTCTCTAAGTCAAAGAGAAAGAATCATATGGGTCCGTTTTCTGTAACTTTATTTGGTTTGACTACTTTTAACATCTAATGTCCTGCTTCAGTGCTCTGCTTAATATTAATCTCAACATTTCACTAGGAACTCATGAGGGAAAGAAATTACTCTGAACATTTGTTCCTTGATCTTACAGTAAATAAAGTGTCATTTAGATTTCATATCTTTTCCTGCTAACCTATAACCCCATAAAGTATTTGGTAGTTTTCTATCATTAGTTCAAAAACATTTATTACCATTTCCCTCTTGATTAGTGCTGAAACCCCAATAATTGAACTATGATTTTCAGTCATTTTATAAAAGTCTGTAAGTGTTCCATGAATAAAACTATTTTTTATACTTAGTGACAGTAAACCAAAGAAGCAGTTGGTTTTCTAGCATTTTCCTTTGTAAAATGGCTGTGTCATTATAATGGCAGTTTTAGCTACTGTGGTTTGATCTTTTGGGTATGAAAAGGTACACATTTTGATTCTAGAAATAACATTTTATAGTGGAAAGAGCACCAACTTTAGAAATGATGAACCTGAATTCTCTTCATCAGCACTCAGATAAACACTTGCTGTGTGTTCTTAGGCAAGACACTTTACTCCAACCGAATCTGTTTCCTTATCTTAAAGTGCAAGAATTAAATTGAAACAAAAGAGAGAACTACCTTTCAGGGTTATTATGAGGATGAGAAATGTGATATACTTAGTACCTTGTATATAGTAAATGCTCAGTAAATGGTAGTAGTAAGGTATATTTCTGCTTTCTTCTTTGTCACTTTCTATGTTGGCAGAATGACTGGCATATGCTGAATGGTGCCGTATCAACTATAGCTCTCTGAGTTTTCAAATTTGGGAAGGCTGAGTTTGGGATACAAGAACTCTTATCAGTAGAGTAGCCTTGAAACTTCAACTGTAGGGCCAACAGATGGCATATTGGTTATGTTGCTGGACTCCCACATGGCCAACTGCGTTCGAGCACCAGACCCAGTGGCTTGAAAATCATGCTGGGCGTGTGTGCATGTGTGCCAAGATACTAGGAGGAGAATGGAGGAGAAGGAATTGTGGCATGGTCATCCCCTTGAGGGGCAATTTCTCATGTTCCCTCTCACTGTCACTGTCTCTCTCCAGCAAGTGCACACACCCTAAGGCAAAACCTCTAAAAATAAAAAAAGTTTAACTGCTTTTTTGTGTTCAAAGAATAGAGAGGGCTCGATCATATGTTTGCAGTAACTAAGTCTCATGATTGATATTTTAACTATTTTGAAGAATAGCCAAAAATCAGAAGATTGCCTACTCTTGTTAACTGTGAAATTAATTTGCTTTTGTGGTCAATAAATATTCATTGAGTACCTTCCAAGTCCCTGAATAGAGAGTAAAAAGGACAAGCAAGGCCTTTGATTGCATGGAAATGGCTTTTGAAAGGGGAGAGTTAAGAAAAACACAGGTAAGTGAATACATAAAATAATTAGAGCATGTCTGAAGTGGTGGAGGCTCTGCTGGAGAGGAAGAGAGGCCTTAAAGAGACAGCATGATTGGCTCCTAGAGGACCTGGGGAGGACAATGGCTACACTGCAGTGAGCAGCAGCAACTCCTGCTGGGAGTGGGGGCAAGCCAGGAAGGCAGGTGCAAAGCCCTAAGTCTAGGAATACGAAACATCTGATGAATACCCAGTTGCTCCTGGGACCATGATCATCTTTTCTTTTATTACTTCACCTGAATTAAAACTGATGAAGTAAGATGTGACAATTGGAGACTCTTCGTAGCCAAATATTAAAACATTTTGGGACAAACCAGCCCAGAAGATTATATGTAAGTTGTCATCATTTCTACTATAATAGATTTAGGGGTCACTAGATAAAAGCTATTTTGCCTTCTTTGTTATTATAGATAATAATCATATTAATAACACCATTATGGCTATACAGTGCACTTGTAGTTTACAGAATGCCAAGGAAATATTAAAATACTAAGTGAGCTAGGGAATTGGAGCCTGTTCCTTCAGGCCCTTTTAGACACCTCTGGGGTTCTCATTGTTCAAGTCCACAGATTATCTTAATTCCAAGCTTCTGTCTCAAACTTGACTCCAAAATCTTTGCTCAGCCTGGGAGCTCCAGTGACTGGACACTACTCATGGGACTTCCCAGACCTCAGCCCCTTCCATGCCTTATGGTTTCTTTGTCCTCTAACCCTTTGTGTTTCTTCTCTCCTCCACTCAAAGCACTCACTGCTCCACTCTTCCCAGCAAACCTCATTTAAGGTCTCACTGGAAACAAGAGCAAGGAAGGGGGCCGACTGTGGGTTAGAGAACAGCCCTGGCCACCCTTCAGGAATAGGCGGGGGAAATATAATGAGAACCAGATCCTCTCACTTGCCATATCAGGAAGCACTGAATGCAATAGAACATTTTCTTCTTTTAAAATGTATGCCTGTGGCATAGTGGCTAAGGATCCTACATGGTCAACTGCATGGTTGGCGTCCTACTGAGAAATATGCTGGGCATATGTGTGTCTGTGTGTGCTCAAAAATTCTGAAAGGAGGGAGAACTGGAGAAGAGAGTGTGGGGGTCACCATTCCCATGGGAGTGCATTCTTTTTCTCTGTCTCTGTCTCTCCCTCTGGCCAGTCACACATGCCCCCTGGCAAAAATTAAGAACAACAGCAAAAATTAGGGACGCATCTTATCAAAGCCATTTGCTTTCCTTATCCCTGTGCATATTTCTACAGAAAGTGCAGTTCGTGTGTATTTCCAGACTCTACTCAGAGACAGCTACTTGGAATTCTAAAAGCATCTTTTAGCATGTGTTTTTATACAGTAAAATGAAGCTTGTCTTGATACTTCTTAATTTATAAAAATTATTCTGTGTTATTATTGATTTCCCTCTATGGTCTATGAAAATTTACCTCTATGCACACTTCTCATTTCCCCATTCTTGCCATGTGATCTTATGACTATATAAAGATGATCTGTAACTGGGCACAACCCTTGTTTTAATCCTTTGCTTCAGTTTCTATGTATTCATCATTAATTCATCCTCAATCTTACTCTTCATTGTACAAATTTAAAATACATTAGGTATTCTACCAATTTCATTTCCCTGAAGAACTTTCTTCCGTAGTCTTTTAGTCTGCTCCAACCTGGGCCAGTGTAATGCACTTAGAATTGTCTGACTCAAAGCCCCTTCAAGGAAGGACCTTCAGTCTAGCTGCTGGGAGTGTCAGCAGACAGCCTCCAGTCATGAGCTCCTCATCTTTTACCTCAGCTGCAGAGAGCTGCCCTGGTTAGGAGCATACCCTTCCCGGTGCTGTGTCTGGTGAGTGATAACAGAAAGGTGGAAAGGCCAGTTCAGCCCACCACAGGACAACTGTCATGGGCTGCTCTAAGAGCTCCTTAAGGACCTGGCCCAAACTTTCTTGCATCTGCATCACAATTTATCTTGCCCTTTTGCTTAGTCTTGCTTCTTTCATTTCAATTCCACCTAGTCCTTTAGAAGTACTGATTTCTGGGGCCAATGGGTGGCATGGTGGTTAAGGTGCTGGACTGCAACAGGGTCTATTGCAATTCTAATCCTGGACCCATCAGCTTAAAGCTCATGCTAGGCACATGCATGTGCATGCTCAGGGTCTCGGGAGGAGACGGGATTTCGGCTTGGCCATATCCCCAGGGGATGATTTCTCATTTTCTCTCTCACTGTCTCTCTCTGGCAAGTGCACACACCCTATGGCAAAAACCTTGAAAAGAAAGATTAAAAAAAGGTACCAAGTTCTAATACATAGCTTGCATGCCAAATCCTTTCCCAGCCTCTTCTAGAGAATTCCATTTCCAACAACTAGTTACACTCTAAGGATTCTGCAAGGAGTTGTCTTATAGAGTTCTTTCACTATTATCCTGGAGATTCCTCTTTCAAGGGAGCAGTTATTGTTTTCATTGTGGTGAGTATACCTTATCTGAGATCTACTGCCTTAAAATTTTAAATGCACAATACGGCATTAGTAACTGATAGGCACAATATTGTCTAGCAGATCTCTAAAATTTACTCATTTTGCATAACTGAAACTTTATATCCATTGAATAGCAACTCCCCTTTCCCCCTGCTTGTAACTCCTGGCAACCATCATTCTACTCTACTTCCACAAGCCTGACTGTTTTAGATATACTTCACGTAAGTGGAATCAGGTAGTATTTGTCCTTCTGTGTGCACTGTGTTGGTTTCACTATTTCCTGGATCTCATTATTTCTCTCTAGTTTATGCTCTTGTTTTGATGGAGCATATCCTTTTGTAGTTTCCTGAGGAAATACATGCAGGAGGTAAATTTTTAAATATCTTGTGTGTCTGAAAATAGCTTTCTTTAGCCATCACATTTAACCAATGACTTAGTTGGGTATGGTCTCTGGATAGGATATTATTTTCCCTTAGAATTTGAAGAGCATTGCTCAATTTACTTTCGGTTCCAAGATTTCTGTTTACAACTATGATGCCAATACAATTCTTGAGACTTTATATGGAAACTGTGTTTCTTCTCTGAAAACTCGTGGGATCTTTTCTTTGTTCCCATTATTTTGAAATTGCATCTTCTTCCAGTTCAGGATTCTGCTAAGTCTATTGCTACTCATCCAGTTACTTCCCATCTTCCCACATGCTGTTGCTCTTATCTTTTCTCTGTTTTATTTGTCCTTGTATACTTATACGTTAAAACAAACAGAGGCCAGCAGAGAGAAAAACAGACAATAGCAAAATGTTGTAATATCGGAGCCAGTTGGTGGTACTGCAGTAACACAATTGGATGGATATGAGAAAAGCCCTCAGTACATGTCCTGGGAGTTTCCTGAGCATGTTTGCGCATGTGCATTACTGTGATGTAGGCTGGTGTGAAGCTTGTGTTGGGAGTGCCTCTTTCTCTCTCACTTTCTCTCTCTCTATTCCTCTCTCCCATGGAATAAATAAATATGTAAATACACATCGTAGTGTCTAATGGCATTTCAATAGAATTTTGGAAAGGAGAAAACAGTAGTTAAATGATTGTGCTCATTCTGACATCTCAAGCAAAAGTAGAATTTGATCTTCTTAAAGAAAATGTTTATCCAGGACCAGCACTTGGCGTAATGGCTATGTCGCTGGACTCCCACATAGTTGACAGCAGTTCAAGTCCC
>NW_006159776.1:3947229-3989530 GCF_000334495.1 Tupaia belangeri chinensis | reverse complement strand
AGCAAAACCCCTCTATAGAAAAAACCTCTCAAAAAAAAAAAAAAAAGAAAAAAGAAAAAGAAAATGTTTACCCAATGAAGCTACTATATCCTTCTTTCCCTCCTCTTTACTTCCCTTCTTCCTTTTTCCCTTTTTTCCATAAATACTAATTGATTAACTATACTATATCAGACCATAAGTTTATAAAATTCATTTTTACCTTTTTGTGTTGGTGCCTGTGACTTTACATCTCCTTGGCCAAGGGAAAAGATAGCTCTGTTCTCTCCTGATTCCTGCCCTGTGCAGGATGTGTGAAGAGTTTACCAAATTATTGCCACCATACAGGAAGAATAAGACTTATGCATTATAGATCACCTGTCAATTTCCTTAAGACTCAAATTCAGGAATATCCACCTTCAATGACTGTAATGAGCTAAAGTTTTTTTCTAGGAAATATAAATACTGAAATAGACTCTTAGACCCACTAGTACAAATTCCTGCCCACAATCATTTCTTAAAGTTTATTTCTTTAGAAAAAAAATTATATTATTTATTTTATTCATGATAGAAAGCATGTGCCCATGCCTGACAGAGAGAGAGGCACCCTTGGCAGGGTCTCATTCTGTTATGATCCCCTGACCTCAGCCTTCTAGCTCATCAGGCTCTTGATCATGCTTCAGGTAGACCTGGTGGGGAACCAAACCTGTCGTTGGCCATGTGGCTTCTAGCACTGCAGTCCTGTACACTACTGACTGTGCCACCAATGCTGGACGTGTTGGTGTTTTCAAAGAGAGACAGAGGGACAGACAGGCAGGGACCTCCGACCAGGTCTCATCACACCATGATCCCCTCTCCAGCTTTCCCAACCAGCCATGACCTCAAGTGCACCTACAGGTGATCCTGGCACGTTCAGGTTGACCCAGAAGCTGAATCAGAGCCTTTTCATATGATTCTGGTAGTGCCCAATGTTGCCCTGCCTGTGCCACCATGGCGGGCCCATCATCACTTTTTTGTTGGAGAGGGTCATGGTGAAAATAGAATCTCCTCAGTTGAAACCGATGAAATAAGTGCTAGAAAATGGTTTCTACAAAATCAGCTACCTAGTTCTTTACATCCAGAAGCTTCTAACTTTTTTCTCTATGTGTTGTAGTGTTGAAGCGCCCACAGGAGGAAAAAAAAATATTATTAATATAACTTTAATATTTAAATTATCTTAGCCCTTATGCTTGATAACTTTGTGACTTTTGGTAAATTACTTTATCTTTCTGAGACCTATGTTCCTTAGTTTTTAATTTGGAAAAAATATTAATTTCTTCATGAGGTTGTTACAAGTGAATTAATGTATGTAAAACTATGTACACATATGATGTCTTTATATGGCAGGTGTTTAATCAATGAGAGTTTTCTTTCCTGTGTTACCTTTAATTGACCAATTGACCAATTGTAATTTTCATGTGTGATAAAATTCTGGCACCACGATTCTTTCAAGTAATCTACAAGATAAACAGGTTTTTATCTGCATTAATTGAATTATGCATTCAGATGTGTTTTAATCTTCTTCTCACAAATTCCATCTCAAATTAAGGCCAGTAAATTTAGAGTGGCATGAGGGCCTCAGAATCAGAGACAATCTCATAACTGGAGTTAACTGCAGCAAAGAAAATTCAAATCTGTAAATAAGAACTGACAGCTAATGCAAAGATCAGTCTTAATGGCATGCACTAACAATATGCGCTTTGAGACTGACAGTGGAGAACTGTCCCTGAGAACTGGCATTTGGCAATATGAGTCTTGACATGGGAATTCACATAAGCAAGCACATTCATTCAGTACACCTTTTCCACCCCAAAGACATTCACATACCCAGAGACACACAGATCAAAGTGCCCTATTCATTCTGATCAAATCGTCATGTGTACATACTGTTTCCATTTAATATAATTGTCATTTGACAGTAACAACTCACTTGGTATAACTTAAAAGTGACAGGGAAATTGCATGTAGCTTCAAATGGTTGACTCTAGAAAACCAGTGAAGTAGTGACTATAAGACATACCATTAAATGTCTACAAGACTTAGAGGTTTTATGTTTGTGTAAAAAGTTATGGCAGAAAAAAAGAACGTTTGGCTATTGTTAAGGACTTCGAGTAGCTGTATTTCACAGAATCTTTGTCTTGGGGTAAGCTCCAGACTGAAGAATGAAACAACTATAATCATCAGCTCCTCTTCATAATTGTGCGTGGTGAGAAAATGAAGGGCATAGAAACCCAGAGTGCATTGCCTTATTGACACTCATATTAATTCTCTGAACTGACCAAGTTAAGCATAAGTATTTTGTGCCTCACTTGAATAAACCCAGTTACAACTATATTTGTCCTACCTGATGAAATATTATAAAAATTAATAGAAGTTATTGGAATACCTCAGAAAAGGAATAGATAAAAACTATGATCATTTTTACATTTGAAATTAAACTGGCAGTGGAGAACTGTCCCTGAGAACTGGCATATGAGTTTTTTCTTTCTTTTTTTTTTTTTTTTTTTGAGAGATTTTCACTATAGGGTGCGTGCGCTCGCCAGACAGACAGAGAGAGACATTAGAGACAGGAAGCGAGAAATCACCCCCCAGGGGGGATGGTCACGCCGCAATCCCTTCTCCTCCATTCTCCTCTCGGGATCTTGGGCACGCACGCACACGTGCCCAGCGTGAGTTTTAAGCCACCGGGTCCGGGACGCGAACCGCGGTCGACTATGTGGGAGTCCAGCAACATAGCCATTACGCTAACTGCTGGTTCCCAGAACTGGCATGTGAGTTTTGACATGGGACTAAAATTAATTAAACTATTATTAAAATAAAATTTAACAAAAAGCTTACTTTATTAACTAGGCTTTATTAACAGGTGAAAGATAAATATCTTGCGTTTTTGCTTTTATTGAAAGAGCTCTTTTGTTCTTCTATTAAACAAATAATAGATTTTTGGAGGCAGCTCATGCATAGTGGTTAAGGTGGCTATATTCCATATGACCAACTATGTGGTTCTAGTCTTGAACCTGGTAGCTTGGGTGTATATGTGTATATGTTCAAAATCCTGAAAAGAGGAATAAGTGGAGGAGAAGGGATTTCAGTGTGCTCATTCCCCATGGGGGATGCTTTCTCTCTCTGGCAAACACTTGTACCCTCTGGCAAAATATTTTAAAGAACAGATTTTTTTGTTGTTATTGTAGAGGAAATTATATTTTCTAGTACCACATAGTCTACATCCGTATGTCTTTACAGAAAATACAAATATGTGATAAATGGTTATTAAGTAATTGATATTCCCAGATGGGCATAACCCTGAAAATTAGGGTTGACCTAGGTTTGTTGTTGGCAGGGGGGTGCAGGAAGATGACAAGTGTCCTACCTGTAGAATTATGGCAAGAATTTGAGAGAGCTATATTTGTCTAAGTGATCATCTGTAAGTTGAATCAATATTACATGTTGTATGAAGGAGCTTTAAAGAGTTCATGGAAAAGGGGATTGAAGTATGAGTTTATTTTTGTGAAAAAATGTTTTCAATTGTTAAAAGATTTCTTACGTACATTTAATTTTTGCACATATTTGTGAGGAAAAATTTGGATTTTCAAAGCATGCACACAGTGTGCAATAATCAAAAAGATAATATCATATTCATCATTTTTAAGAAGTACTACCCCATTATGTGTGCTTTTCATTTTTGCTCTACTAGTTTTTAATTTTTTTATTTTTAATTTTTTTTAGAGCGAGACATGTATATAAGATTGGCAATGTTTCTTTTTCACTTTGTTGTGGTATACTTTTCTACAACTCATTTGCTCCATCTATGTGCATTTTTATGTCTATAAACACTTTTTTCTGAGTTCCCCCAACCTGTGCAGTTTCTGATATCTATAGTTGTCCTCTCTGCTTCTGTGTCTTCAAATCTTCCCATTTATGCCATAGACTGAAGACATTTGGCATATTTTGAGTGGGGGGACATACAGTGTTTGTCATTCATAGTCTGGCTGATTTCACTTAGCATTCAATCTAGATTCATCCACTTTGTGTTGAATGGTGGAAGTTTGCTGTTTTATTATGGCTGATTAGTATTTTATTATATGTATATTATATGTATGTACCACAGTTTTTTACTTAAGTCATCAGTTTTAGAACACAGGTTGATTTCATGTCTTTGCTATTGTGAATAATACTGTAAAAAACCAGATGTACAAGCTTCTTTCTGACTGAGTGATTTCCTGTCCTTTGGGTAAGTGTCTAGGAGTGGGACTACTGAATTTATGGTAGCTCTATTTGTAAAATTTTAAGGTACCTCCATATTGCCTTACACAATGGCTATACTAATTTCAATTCCAGTCAACAGTGTAGGAGGGTCATCTTTTCACCAGAGTCTCACTAGCACTTTTTTTATTATTTATTTATTTATGTTATTATCATAGCCATTCCAACTGTAGTTAAATGATATCTCATTGTGGTTTTGATTTACATTTCCCTTATGATAAGAGATTTTGAGCATTTTTTCATATGCTTTTGGCCATTTGTATATCTTCCTTTGAGAGTTGCTAAACTTATTTGCCCATTTTAAAAGTGGGTTACTAAATTTGCTGTGGGTGAGCTGCTTGAGTTGCCTGTATATTCTGGATATTAATCCCATCTGAAATATAATTTGCAAATGTTTCCTTCCATTCTGAGAGTTGTCTTTTTATTGTTTTCTTCACTGTGTAGAAGCTTTTTACCTTGATGTAATTCCACTTGTCTATTTTTGGAATTGCTGCCCATATTTTAGGGGTCTTACTTAAGAAATCTTTACCTACATCAGTGTCTCCAAGCGTTTCCCCCAACTAGTTTTATAGTTTGAGGCTTTACATTTAGATCTTTGATCCATGTTGAGTTGATTTTTGTTAATAGTGAGAGATAGGGATGTAGTTTTATTTTTCTGCGAGTGAATTTTCAGTTTTACCAGCACCATGTCCTGAAAAGACTGTTGTTTTATTTTTCAGAGAGTGAATTTTCAGTTTTACCAGCACCATGTCCTGAAAAGACTGTTTCCTCCACTGCATTTTCTTTTGCCCTTTGTTAAACATGAGTTAACTAGGGGCTGGCAGTTTGCATGGTGGTTAAGGCACTGGACTCTCACATGACTGACCACGGTTTGAGGCTCAGGGCAGCTTGCTTTCTCACTTATCTCTTTCTGGTCAAATTAAAAATAAGTAAATAATCTTTTTTAAAAATCAGTTGGCTGTTTGTTTTGGGGTTTATTTCTGTAACCTCTATTCTATTTCATTGGTCTCTGTGTCTGTTTTGCGGCAGTACCATGCAAAAATTTTTAAAATCCATGCATGGTTTTTAAAATTATACACATTTTGCATTAACTTTTGAAGAACTCTCATATGTACACATTGGATATTGGGAATGACTGCACATAAACACTTCTATCACTTAAAAAAATTTTTACTTTTTTTCACATTTGAAATGTTTGGTGGCCACTTTTTCAAACTAATTTCCAAATAAGATCTGTCATATTTGGTTCTACCCAATGTTCATGTGTCATTGGTCTTTACTCACCATTACTACCTGGTAACAGGTCTTAGTGAGCCTAGTGCCAACAGTTACAAATGGCAAAGAGGTGCCAGGATGTATATATGCAACATCTGTGTGGACCACATTGCAAAGCGAGCTCATAAGTTCTGTATTGTGGTCAAGATCATTCAGCTTGTTGGAGATAGAGTCAAGTTTAAAACACAAATTAACCTAATTTCAAAGCCCAAACTCCTTTTACTCTACCATGTTATCTTCTAATTGAGCAGATTTTATTTATTTTGTTTTTAATTTTTATTTTGAGGTAGTCTTCCCCCTGGTTCTGGAAAAGTCATCCTCTTTTGGAATCCTTATTTGTCATAGAGATGTCATTATCTACTACATCCATATAGAAGGGTTGCTGAGGGCTGATGGGGAGACTAGATGACAGTTAACCCAAGAAACTCCTGTCATTCAGCACTTGAGCAAACAATCAGTTCTGTCCAAACATGGTGGGGTGAAAATTGCTAAACTTGTACAGTAATTTTCAAGGAAATAGAAAAAGAAATTATGCTTGATTTGATAAAGTGGATCTAATTGAGACTGGCCTGCAAGGAGGAATGTCAGCCATTTGCACCAAATCCCTCATACTTTTCATGGGCTACCTCAATCCTTCCAGGAAGCCCATTTTTCCAAATGGATTAAATTGGGATTCTCTGGTCTGATATCTGAGTTTCTTCAGGTCGGTGCAGCAGCTCCTTATCCCCCATGTAACCCAGGCATATGACTTTGACTAGTTTCTGGAGAACTAGGTTCTTGCTAAGATAGCTTTGGTCCTGCCCAAGTCTCACATTGTTCTTTGTCTTTATAGTCCATTCTTACCTAAGAACCACTAAATTATTAAAAAATTAAAATCATCTTCCTTTTTGAGAATATTGACTTGAGAAAAAACCAAGCTCACTCATAAACTCCTCCTGACTGACTCTGGACAGTTAGGTAGACAGAAGTAAAACTGAAGCAATTTCTTCTCCCTGCTGATCAGTAGGGTGCATACCCTTATCTATGAAGACAAGGTAATTCACTCCATGGGGAAAGGCTGCTGAAGAAATTTTCTGCCAGTGGGAGTTGTTTGGAACCCTTAGCACCATATCTGTTCTTTGACAGAGGGCAATTTAGAAAACCCCGCTTGGCTGGTTAATTTCCTAGAACAGTGTCTAATTGATTCCATTCTTTGGCTGCTTCTATCTCTTTCCATTTCTGAATTAGAACAAATCTAGACTCACTATGGATTCAACCTCACATGTCCAAATCTTCTAGTCCTCCTCTCTCACTGAGGAAAAAGAGAAGTGCACACTTCCTTCTCTCCTAGGACTAGAGCTCTTTATGACTGGTCTGGCTAACTGCTCCAGTCTTATCTCCCATGTTACTGTCTCCTCAGCACACACCTCCTGCCCCTACTCTTTGGGCTTTAACTAACTACATCAGAACCTCAAATATCTCTGCATTCGCTGCCCTTTCACTGGGCCATCTCTGACCATTATTCACTTATCACTGTGTGAATCCAATTGTACTGCGGTATGCCATGTCCAGTTCCTCTTTTAGTCTTTGTACTCTAAAGGGTACGGATTAGATCTTCCTTATATTTTGATATTGAGTGCCTAGTAGGTAACCAATATATTTTCTTTTCTTTTTTATTTTTATTTTTTGGAGAAGTTTTTGCTATAGGGCGTGTGCGCTCGCCAGACAGAGAGAGATATAGAGACAGAAAGTGAGAAATCACCCCCTGGGGGGATGGTCATGCCCCAATCCCTTCTCCTCCATTCTCCTCTTGGGATCTTGGGCACGCACGCACATGCGCCTGGCGTGAGTTTGACGCCACTGGGTCCGGGACGTGAACCGTGGTTGACTACATGGGAGTCCAGCAACATAGCCATTACGCTAACTGCTGGTCCCACCAATATATTTTCAGGTAATAAAATATTGAACTAAGCTCTTGAGTGTTGTGAGGATGGCTTAGCTATTTTAGAGGAAAACTTGTAGTTTCTTTGAAGACTTCCCACCAAATAAATACATATGATTTCATTTTAGAGAGGAGGATAATTGATTTTTCTTTGTGAATAAGGAAGATACTTCCTTTTTTTTTTTGACAGATGTGTGGTGAAGGACATAAATTACACAGGAAGCAGAACATGGAGACATAAACCTGCTTAATCCAATTACATATTTCAATCAACAGAGTCCCAAGAGAAGGGGTGGGTGATGCATGGGAAGGAGACCACTAGGAAACTTTCTTCTTTACTTTTCTTTGGAAAGAGAGAAAGAGAAGGAAAAAGAGAAGAAGATTTAGCAGCTGTTACAAAAGTGACAACCAAGGCTTTTTTGTGATACAGTACAAAACTAGTCTTGAAGAGGACGTTAAGTTTTTGGAATGTTAAGTAGTGCATACATAAATAATTTTCTGAAGACAAATGAAAAGAGAAAAACACAAACAAAACAAAACAAAACAAAGGCACCAAAGTGAGGAAAACAAGAACCAGGCTTTTAAAAGGAAAGGGAGTTTAATTGTGGCAATTTGAGAAAAGTCATGATTGTAGCCTGATGCACACAACACACCACTTCAGAATTCCAAGAGAGAACCACCTAAGGGCACTGGAGTCGGAGACAGAGGAGCAGACGGTACACTGACAATTACTGAACACTGGGCCAAACACTTTCATTTCATAGTCACTGCCTGATTTATCCATTAATACAGCAATTCTATAAAGCAACAGTTTGTTACTCCTATTTTTAAAATAAACCAAGTTTCAACTATTAACTATTTCTCACTTTATAAGGTTTTTTTTTCTTCCTTTTGAGAGAGAAAGGCAGCTCCAACATGGTCTTCATCTGCAACCATTCCCAGCCTCAGGCAGTCTTGATCACAGGCATGAGCAAGCATGTATAGTGAGGCTCCAGTATGTGAACCCTGGACATTTCCATGTGGTTCCGGTATCACAGAGCATTGCTTTACCACTGAGCCACTGTCTAACTCTAGATATTGACTACCTCAGTGTCAAGGTTGTTTCCAGCTGATTGATGGTGCAGCCAAGATGTGAACCCATGTCTATGGGACTCGCCTTCCGTGTTTCTTCCACTGAACCATGCTCCTTCCTGTAATGGGATATGACCCATAGGACCCTATTCTCCTGGCTTCCCCAAGCCTCTGGGCTAATTGTCCAGCTGATTTTGAACTCCAGCACAGGACCTCACACTATCCCTTATTGTATTGTGCCTAATTAAGAATTCATTACTTATACCTGTAGCACTTTGCACTTCTCTTGCATATGGCATTGTCCCTCTTCCTTGAGGATGAACTTGGTGGTTATTACTTGTGACTCATGCTAATGGAGTGACCATCACCTAGAACCTTGTCATCACTATGGCAACTGGTACAGGGTCCTGGAAAGCCCCATACTAGCAACTGCACACTCCAACCCAGAAGTGACACTACTCACTATTTATTTGTCAGCATCTGTGGTGAATAGTACCAATGACTATTGTAGCACCTGTTGCCTGTAACATACCAAGAATCTTACATGTTTCTCATCTGTTCCCTGTCCAGAATGTCTGCTCCTTGAGGATGGAGGTTTTGTCTGATTCATTTATGGATGGATCTCTAATGCTCAGAATAATGCTTCACAACAAATGGTAGAATGAGTAGGTAAATATCATAGTCCTGCTCCCCACTGGCTGGACAGACACTTGGGCAAGTTGTTTATACTGAGTCTCCATGTTTCTTCTTAAAAAATGAGGATAAAGGGATGATTTCTCACAATATTGTGGTGAGAATTAATGAAATAAGTAGCAAAGCATCTAGCACAAGTCCTAGCCCATTATAAGCTCTGGATAAATATTGGTTTCTTTCAACTTCCAATGGCCAAATTAGCTTCTGACTTTTAATCCAATTTTCAAGCAAATTTATGTGAAAAACAAACCAAAAAAAAAAAATAGAGCAACTGTGTAGTTTGAATATGTTCTGCAACATTTCTGTTTCTTGCCCAGTATGCAGAACGATACTGATGTTCCTCCCAGAATTTTTAATTTTTTCCCTAGAATTGCTGTAAAACTCTAAATGGAGTAAGCTTTGAAATGCCGGGTGGGGTCAGGAGCTGGGTAAAGCCACTGGCCAAGCCTTCCAAACTGTAACAAATGATGTGTGGACCCAATTGGGGAAAAAACTACACATTTGTCAGGACTCTGGTGAAATCACGGATAGCCCCCAGGTGCACTTGATCTGTTAACATTTAGACAGATTTATCAGCTGTAAACTTTTCACCAAGCAAAAAAAGAACAAAACAAAACAAAACACTTATTTTTTTTTCCCCTTTGAACATAAGCCAAAGAGTTGCTGGCGACAAGGCAATTCAAGCAAATTAAGCAGAGTTTAATTTTCTCTACCCCTTGTGGCCAGCTGTGCGGGGACTCCAGTGTTAAACTGATGGAAGCCTGGAGACTTTCCGGGGACTAGGGCTGAGAGCTCTAGTTACAAGAACCTGGACAGAGTAAGAAGAGGGAGAGCATATTCCAAATTAACACAAAAATAAAGTATTTCCTGAAAAACTAGATGATAAAGTTGGTTTTAAAATGCCCCAGATCAAATTCATTGCAGTGAGTCAGAATACCATAAGTCTCCTGTTTATGAAACATCTTTCATGATACAATGAAAAGAGAATGGAATTTGGACCCAAGATGTGAATCCACACTCCACAGTTTACTGACTGCATGACTTTGTATAAATCGTTAACTCTTTAAACCCCAGTTTTGTCATCTGTAATATGGGGTTTATAAAACCTAATTTAGAGAGCTCTCATGAGAAGTCCATGGCTAATGTTTGTGAAATAGTGTTTTTAATTTTAAAGCATAATGGCAGTATTTATATTATTCTAATGAATTATAAACAATTCAAAGTATTTTTCTATTTGTCCTTGGAGAGGAAATAGAGTCATCACTCCCTTCTAACTTAGCCATTCCTTACTTTCCTGTAGAACTTATTAGTGTGTCTTATATACTATTATGTATGATATATATAGATGTATGATTGTATATGATTTATTAGTATATAGTAATTATAAATTATATATGTGCGTATACATGTGTATTATGTATACATTTGATTATATATGATTATGTATAGATGTATATATATGCATATACGTGTGAATGTATATATACACACATATACATATGTACACATATGTACATAGATGTATATAATTCATATATGTCATATACACATGGAGAGAGAGAAAGTGTTCCTTCATTAGCATTTCCATCATCATTTATAATTTCTTTCCTAGACTGTCACAATTGCTTATGAACCAGATTGACTGTCTTTATTCTGTTTTTCTTATCTGAAACTGTGTAAATTAAATACATATCTGAACATGTCACTTCACTTCAGGAACATCTAACCCAGCATAAAGTGCGAAGTCCTTAATTCATTTAATAATTCTCAACCAGGAGGTGAGGAGGTGATCATTTTTCTCCCTACGGACATTGGCCTTTCTCTGGTGACATTATTAGTTGTCACACAGGAATGTGTGGGAGGGTTGGCTACTGGAATCCAGACTAAGCATCCTACAATGCACAGGGACAGCCCCCTGCCTCACCCCCCCCCCACACACACACACAAAATCATCCAGCCTAGAATGTCAGTAGTGAGCGCTGAGACTGAGAAACCCAGTTTAACCCATGGATTGTAGTCCTAATAGACCTCTACCTACATCAAGCCCAGTTTCATCGCTGCCCTGGCACCCTGGCCTTTAGCCAAAATGAATTATTCTCATGTTTCCAGCACATCCCAACAGTTCAAACTACACAGCATCTCAGGGTCTTGGTTCTGCCTCTGTTTCCTGCTTTGAATTTGCTTCTCCTGCTTTCTTCAGCTGCTTAACTCTGCTTTCTCCTCCTTTTGAAGACCCCCATGCACCTCCTATTTTTTAGGAAGCCTTCTACCTCCAACTTCAGGCCCCTTCTTTGTGTGCCCTCAGCCCTCTTGGCCTCCCTCTCTCACTTGACTTATTACACTAATGAAACTTACTCTGCAATGACTTTTTTGGTTCTGACTCTCCTTGCCATCAATGAGTTCAGAAAGGGCTGGAACCCCTCCTCCATCTTTGCAGCCTCAGAACCAAACATTGACTGGGCATGTAATCTCAGTAAATATGTGTTGATCAAAGTAAAATTCCAAATCAGTGATCATTAGATAGCAGAAGTTACCAGGTTCTTTCAGAAGGAGGAACCACTTAGTCAAAGATTCTGATCAGCAGTTGGCATAATGGCTATGTTGCTGGACTCCCATGTAGTCAACTGCGGTTCGAGTCCCGGACCTGGTGGCTTCAACTCATGCTCAGTACGTGTGCGTGTGTGTCCAAGATCCCGAGAGGAGAATGGAGAAGGGATTGTGGCGTGGCCATCCCCCATGGGGGGTGATTTCTCACTTTGTCTCTCTGTCTCTTTCTCTCTTTCTGGCGAGTACATGCACTCTATAGCAAAAACCTCTCCAAAAAAAGTTAAACAAACAAACAAAAAGATTCTGTCCTAGTTCTAGGGCTACTGTGCCTCAGACTCTCAAGGATACATGCATTTCACTAATGGTAGTTAAAACTTAACGATGGGTTAGTGCACCAGGAGCTTGCAAGGGTTTTGAACTGAATTCTCACTCCACTGAATCTCTACTCTTGCATATGCTCTTATCATTTAAATTTTACAGGTAAGGAAAAGTGAGGTTTGGAATTTAAGTAAACAAGTCACACTACAAGTGGTAGAACCAGGATTTAATTCAGGCATTTAGACCCCAGAGAATACACTGTCAACTGCTGTGCTATATCAATCTGCTTTTAGATTCACTGTCCTGAGTTATAGTCTCCTGGAAACAATCTCAGTGGGTCTGCATTTTACAGATGAAGAAATAGAGCTTGTAGGAGACAGTCATGAATGTCACAGCCAGGCCAGACATTGATCTGAAATCTTTCTATTCCACAGTATCTCAGTGAGTCAGTGGTACTCTATCAACTAAGCCTGTGTTTGTCAAAGTTTGCCCATCAACGGGAGCAGAGAAGCCTGCACCTGCAGGTCTCACATGAGAACAGACCCTAGGAGTCTCAGCGTCCACCATGGGGATATGCTGCAAATAGATCTTCGGTAATTACTTAAGCTCCTAGAAATCTTTACCAGATCTGGGACAACTTTGATTCCTGTCTGGGACAAGTCCTACATCCTGGGAGGTCTCTGTACTGAATCCCATTTGCTACAGATCTCTAAAAGCTTCCAGGCTGCTTAACTCTTCTCAAACTTTTTGGTTTAAAAATGCATTCCTAATCAGTGGGTCTGGATACATTCTTTGTGCCTAGAGAATGCTGTTCTCTTCAGCTTTGGAACAGGCCAGCACATAGCACAGACCAAAAAATGTGACACTCTATTTCCAGACTGTGTGGCCTGGGAGCACCATGGAAGTGGCAGGGGTTCCCATGCAGTTGTGAGAGAGGGCTTTGCATTTCCAGGGTGGTCCAGTGGTCTTGGATTGCAGAGGCTTCATTCGCTGGGATCTTTTGCAAAACCTCACAGAAAGTCTGTTGCAGAAGTTTTCACTTCTACTCTCTTTCTTATAGGAAATATCTTTTCCAGGGCCTCTAGCCTGCTTTAAAAGTATGTGGTCGTCATTTGTCAAGTTACTTTAGTTCTCTTCCTGTTCTATCAGTGAAATCTGAATACTCCTTAAATAAAAGCATCCTATAGTTGTTAGGGTACTGGAGTACAGATGCAGGCTAGCTCACAAAGGGCTCACAGTCTAGAGGGCAGAAGCACAACAAAGCCACCTACTAGCAATCAGTCTTATAACAGAAGCTTAGAAGTCCAGGGGTGCATGCAATCAGAGATAATTTCTCAGATGAGAGCTATACTGCTTCAGGAAGAATAGAGATAAGCCACGCAAAGGGTATCAAAGGAGATGTTTTGACAAATCCATACGCAAGTGTAACTACCACTTGGATCATAAAACAGCATTGCCATCACTTCAGATACTTCTCTCTTGGCCTTTACAGTCGATCCCCTGATGCTCTTTGGCTTGAGCAAACACTGATCTGATTTCTATCAGAGACTTCACATAAATGAAATCCTACTGATTATACTTTTTCATTTCCGGCTCTTTTCAATCAGCATAATGTTTGGAATTTGTCCATGTTGTTACGTCTGACAATCGATGTTCCTTTTTATGACTGAGTAGTATAGTTTAAAACTACCATAGTCTGGGGACCAGCAGTTAGCGTAATGGCTATGTCGCTGGACTCCCACGTAGTCGACCGTGGTTCGCATCCCAGACCTAGTGGCTTAAAACTCATGCCGGGCGTGTGTGCATGTGTGCCCAAGATCCCGAGAGGAGAATGGAGGAGAAGGGATTGCGGCATGGCCATCCCCCCTGGGGGGTGATTTCTCGCTTTCTGTCTCTCTGTCTCTCTCTGTCTGCTTGGCGAGTGCATGCGCCCTATAGCAAAACCTCTAAAAAATAAATAAATAAAAAATAAAAAAAATAAAAAAAGATATTGCGATAGGCTGTTAGCTAGAAATGAGTGGGCAACCCCACAATAATAGCAGAAAGACACCTGTTACTTCAGTCACAATTTATCAAGAATTACAACTAGACCATTTGCAGAGACTCCTTCCCCCTACCCAGCTCCTAGTGCCAGGAAAGCAAGTCAGATCTCAATTTTTTTTTTTTCTTCTGTAGTTCCTAAGGAAGACACAAAGTGATGGTTGTTAATTTCCCTTTTATCATTCCTCATAAATACAAAAGGAACCAGAATAAGGATGTTCCTGTCATCCAGGTTCACATTAGGCACACACATTTAGGTAATTGAATTCCTGAAATTCTTCGCCTATGAAAAGATGCACCAGCATGGGAGAAAGCTGGAAATTCAAGGAGATAGATACTATGACAGAGTCTCCATTGTTAAGTATTCATTATCATCTCTAGCAATAAAAAGAACAATTTACTAGTCCCAAACACAGTTGCTACCTAGCAACCTGCCTGCCCCAAAGTCTTTTGGGTGTACTTCTTTTCTAAAATTCTTTCTTTCCCATTAAATACTCTCTCCTACCTTTTATTGTGGTTGTGGCTTTATTTTGTGCCTCAGGGCAAGTCTATAATTTTAGAGATCTGGATCTGAAGAACCAAGGATTTTACACAATACAGTTCAACTCATCTATCCTATAATAGATATATGTATCTTTTCTTCTTTCATGATCTATGCTTATTGTGTATTATTTAATGAATCTTTGCCTACTCAAAGTTTATGAATATTTCCTTCTATAACTTGTGTAGCTTTTTCTTTTACATTTAGGTCTGCGATTCATTTTGAATTAAATTTTGTGTGTGGCATTAAGTACAAGATGTAATCCATATAACCATTATTACTGTTGCACCCTTTCTGCTCCCAAATCTCAGAGATGTACTGTCTGATACATCTTTTTATATTCTGTGTACATGGGTAGTAGAGGTCCTTGTCTCATTACTTCAAATTGTGCAGGTGAATTCCATACCCAACTGAAATACCATGGCTCAGACCTATTTTATGACTTTTTCACATTAGGAGCTTGGATGCGTGTTGCCTCACAGAGTGGTGGTAAGGGTTAAGAAGATCATCTGAACAACAAAATGCTTCTTTTCTTTTTTCTTCTTCTTTTTTTTTTTTTTTGTGTTTTGTATTAATGCAAATTTTTTTTGTGTGTTTTGGTACATGGATATCCAACTGTTTCAGAATCCTGCATGGAAATAAAAAAAAAACTCTTCTATTGAATTATTATGATGCCTTTGTCAAAAATCAACTGGCCAGGGCTTACCCCCAAGTCACAGAAGGGAACCAGAAACCCTCTAGTCAACTGCTGTTGTAATCTCAGCCCTGATGGCCTGGAAAACACACCAGACAAGTGTGCATGTATGTTCAAAATCCCAACAGGATGGAGAAATGAAAGAAAAGGGGTTGTGGCATGATCATGCCTCATGGGGGTTGCTTTCTTCCTCTCTCTCTCTCTTACTGTCTATTTCTCTGGTGAACACATGGGACTTTTGGCAATTAAAAAATGTAATTGGCCATATTTCTGTGGATTTATATCTGGACTCATTATATTGATTTATATTTCTTAGCCAATAGAATGATGTCTTAATTTTTGAAGTTTACAGCAAATCTTTATGTCAGGGATGAATCACTCAATCTTTCTTCTTTTTCAGTACTACCTTTGCTATTTTTGGTCTTTCACATTCCCACATAAGTTTTTGAATTATTTTGCCTGCTGGAATTTTGGTTTGGGTTGTACTGAATCTATGAATCAATTTGTAGATAAACTGAGTTTTCTGATCCATAAACATGGTATATCTATACACTTATTTAGATTTTTAAAAATTTATTTATTTATTATGTTTAATCACTGTGTATAATTACAGTATACCAAATAAATTTTCCATCATGAATGCACTGCGTATCAGTCCAGTCAAAGATTACCATATACATTATGATCAACAGATTTCTTTCCACTTCAGGTCTCTTAAATGTTTTGCTTCCTTCTTCCTCTTGATTTCCTAGATATGGACAATATTGAGTTTAGCAGTATTGACTTTTCTCATCCATAAACCATTCTTAATGATACTGAGTTTAACGATATTAATAATATCTTCAGATTAGCAAACATAGTGTACTTATGCATTTATTTAGATTCAAAAAATTTTCTCTCAGCAAATTTTACAGTTTTTATATAGTGCTGCATTAATTTATATCTAATAATTACATATTTTTGATGCTATCGCAAGTATCATTTTAAATTTAATTTCTTATAATTTCTTGCTACTTTTAAGGTTTACAGTAGAAGAGCTAGTCTGGTACCAGATATTAAATCATAGTCGCAAGTGAGATTTCATTTTTAACAACTATGTTAAATTGAAGCATCTCCTCATAAATTGACATTTTTCTTCTTTTAAAAGTATTCCTAGGACTCTGTTCAAAATAAACTGTTCTGGTCTCTGTTAGATTCCAAAGCATTTAATGGATGGGCAGACTGTGTGTGTGTATGTGTGCATATATACATGTATGTCTGTGTGTGTGTGCACACATTTGTGTGTGTGTATGTGTGTTGCTACTGCTGGGATTTCATACATTCTCTTTTGGAGAAATTTACCACTGTCCCTGTTTTTTGGCATTGGTAAACTGAGACTGATTTATGAACACAGGAGGTGTAATACTGTCTGTGTTTGTTTTACACACCAGCTTGGAAACATCTCAAGTTTCTATATGGCTGGTTTTGAGATGCTACACATATATTAGCTGAATTACTAAGCTTAAATTAGAAAATACATAAAAGGGTAAATATTGACTTATTCCACAAAGTTGTTTTTGCATTCAAGGCATTCACGACTTAAAAATATCCAGTTTACAAGCAAAATGGAATGTATTAAGATCAGGCTGAAAATAACCTGTTTACATGAATTCTCAGGAGGGTTATAAGTTACTGACATATTTTTGTATCTGATCTTCTAATTTTTTTTTTTTTTTTGGAGAGATTTTCGCTATAGGGCGTGTGCGCTCGCCAGACAGACAGAGAGAGACATAGAGACAGAAAGCGAGAAATCACCCTCCCCTCCAGGGGGGATGGTCACGCTGCAATCCCTTCTCCTCCATTCTCCTCTCGGGATCTTGGACACACACACACACATGCCCTGGCGTAAGTTTTAAGCCACTGGGTCTGGGACGTGAACCGCGGTCGACTACGTGGGAGTCCAGCGACATAGCCATTACGCTAACTGCTGGTTCCCTGATCTTCTCATTTTTAAAGCACTTTCAGATTCCACATTACTCATATGTTTTTATACACATTGGTTCATTCTGTTGACTTTGCCTAGAACTCCACTCTCCTCACTCATTTTAGCAATAAGCTTGGTCTGTTCCCAACCTTTGCACCTCGATCTCCACAACTCCCCTCCAGCTGACTTGGCCCACACCTCTGTGACATTTCCATCACGATGCCCGTACATTCAATTCCATTTAGCAGTTATTATTTGTGTCCCACTTATGCTCAGAATGGGGTATCAATGAACCTTCTCAGGCATTCTCAAATACTCTAAGCTGCATTTGCAGATTTCCCTTCTTCCTTTCTCTTAGTGTAATCCTGTCAGCAAGTAAGATTTGTTTACTATATTTGAGGAAGGAGAATCCACCCTAAATACATGCAGAAATAGGCAGCCTGACTTGCCTGTGATTTCATGGTGATCTCTGAGACTAAATTAAGTTAGGAACAGCACTGGGATAGAAGTGAAAGGAGATTTTGGTCTTGGGTCCTGGGTCCTGGTTTTGACTTTATCAAAAACCAGCTCTGTGACCAGCTCAGTGCTTGTGTGAAAAGGTACTTATTGGAACCAGCAGTTAGCGTAATGGCTATATCGCTGGACTCCCATGTAGTCGACTGCGGTTCACGTTCCGGACCCGGTGGCTTAAAACTCCTGCCGGGCGCATGTGCATGTGTGCCCAAGATCCCAAGAAGAGAATGAAGGAGAAGGGATTGCGGGCGTGGTCATTCCCCCCTGCCCAGGGGGTGATTTCTCACTTTCTGTCTCTCTGTCTCTCTGTCTGGCATGCACATGTGCCCTATAGCAAAAAAAAAAAAAAAAAAAAAATTGATCAATAAATGAACTTGAAGAAGTCTCTTAACCTCTGGTGGTCCCAATTTCTACATCTTAGGAGATAGGAATTGAAGTTGATGGTCTCTACTTTTGTTTAAACATTATAATTCATGAACTTTTTTGATTCTTCAGGACTTCAATCGTTACTGTAGTAAAACAAATTGCTTAGATTAATTGAGAAGGATAAATGGAGTTAATACATATGGAGTGCCTACTATGTCTCAGATTGTTTTTATATATTGGAAGATGTTTAAGCATAATGAATTGTATTAGTCCTGTCTTATATTTCCTATTGGGTCTGTTGG
Source organism: Tupaia belangeri chinensis (assembly GCF_000334495.1). Classification (NCBI taxonomy): domain Eukaryota; kingdom Metazoa; phylum Chordata; class Mammalia; order Scandentia; family Tupaiidae; genus Tupaia; species Tupaia belangeri. Next base: position 3,971,011 of record NW_006159776.1, on the reverse strand, counting down.
CTTTTCATTCTCCCTCCCAATTTCTGTAAATCAACTTTCAACTTTCAAAGTGACCAAAAGTTAAGAATGCTTTTCTAGGGTTTGAGATGAAGGGAAGGAGCTGCTCTATGAGGAGAAATCATTGCTTCAGAGTTGGTACAACCATTTTTTGCATGCAAATGCATTTTTTCTAACATACTTGAACTAATTTAAATAAATATTCCATATTCCTTGAAGTTGATTGATTAGAGTTTTTTATTACCTAATTTATATACTGCATAAAGACAAACTTTAGCACAACTCTGAGTAAGTGGGAGGTTTGAACTAATGAGGATCTAGTACATATGCCAGGACTAAGATACAGACCAAGGAGATTTGTTTTGACAGACATTTTCTTGGGCAATAGAATCTGAATATGAGTTGCTCCCTGAAATATGACCCAGCTCTGCAGTTGCCAAAAAAGAAATCTGCTTTGCTTTGAGGCCATCATTCTTCTCTTCCATTACTTGAGAGATTTATTACCTTGTGCTTTTTTTTTTTTTTTTTTTTTTTTTGGGGGGTTTTTTTTTTTTTGCTCGCCGAAAAGTGCCAGAAAGACAGAGAGAGAGAGATAGACAGAAAGTGAGAAATCACCTCCCGGGGGAATGGCCATGCCACAATTCCTTCTTCTCAATTCTACTCTCAGCATCTTGGGCACGCATGCTCACACACCCGGCATGAGTTTAAGTCACTGGGTCCAGGACTTGAACTGCAGTCAACTACATGGGAGTCCAGTGTCTTAGCCACTACGCCAACTGCTGGTCCCTAACTTGTGCTTTTTTTTCTTTTTCCTCAGGGAAATTTTGTCAGATTTGATCAAGTATAGTGACACAAAACTTACTCCTATCCTTTGGGTGCTGTCTTCTAGAATCAAGGTCTGGCTCTATGTTACTTCTTGGATTGCCCTATGTATTAGTTTCTCAGTGTTGTTATAACAAAATTCCACAGACTGGGTGACTTAAACAATAGAAATTTAGTTTTTTCACTGTTCTTGGGGCTGAAAATTCATGATTAAGGTGTGAGCAGGTCAGTTTTCTCCTGAGACTTCTTTCTCCTTAGCTTGCTAATGGCTATTTTCTATTCCTTCCCTCCTCTCCTTTTCCCTCCTCTCCCCTCTTTTTTCCTTTGTTTTTCATTTCTTCCCATGTATGAGAGAGACAAAGAGAGAGAGACAGACAGATGGACAACATCCCCAACAAGGTCTGGACTCCATGATCTACTCCCGTTTCAGCCAGTCCTGGATCATGGGCATGGGTGTGCCTGCTCTATTCAGGAATGTCTCTGGGGGCAAACCCTGGACCTTCTCATGTGAGTCAGCCTCTCAGAGCATTCCATTTTCACTACCGTGTCAACATTTAGCTTCCTGGTAACCTTCCCTTATTGTGTCCTCGTGTAGACTTCTCTTTGTGCATGCATGTCCCTAATATCTTTCCCTCTTTTTACAAGGATGTCAGTCATTTGGGATTAGGGCCCATTTGTACAACCCCATTTAACCTTAATTAGCTCGTTAAAGAACCTACATCCAATTATAGTCACATTCTGTGGTACTAGGAGTTAGGCCTTTGACGCATGAATTTGGGGCGTGGGGGGGCGGTGCACAGTTCATTCTTTGGCACCCTGAGCCTCCGATTGGTCTGAGAACACATCACTTCTCTCCTGCCTCCCTCAGCAAAGGGCAGTCTGGCAGATGATGTGTGACTTAGGTTAGAGCCAAAGCCCCAAGTCACTGAGACAAGGAAAGATTTAAGTCTCCTGAGAGAAGATGCAGAGAAGAAGAGTTTCTCACCTCTTTTTAGATCTTAACATGCCACAAAGGTTGGGAAGAATTGGCTGGAAAAAGAATGAAAGCAACCTGGTTACTGCCTTTAGTGACAGTTCTAGAGATTTTAGGGAATGTATAGCCAGCAAAGAAAGAACTTGTATAAATGTCTCTCTTCTTTCCTTGTTCCGTGGCATGTGTGTGCTTAAATACTTGTCCTAGGAAGGTAATCAGGGTCATCCTATGTGTGCTGCTGTTCGGTAGACATGGCATTAGCAGGGAGAGCAACTGGGACCTGGCGAGTCATATGCAGAAAACTGTGGTTGTAACCCCAAAGGAGCAAGTGTGTGACAAGGCTAGTGAAGTCCCATCTTCCCTAAAGAAGAAGCTTTCATAACTTTGTTCTGCTTTGAGGTCTACCTGTCAACAGAGACAAGAAATCTGGTGGAATCATGCCCTGGCTCAAATAACACACTCGGTTTTACGCAGTGTGGTGCCAAAGACTGCCATAATTTTGGAATCAGAGGCGTATGTGATGGTATTGGAAAGAATGCGGGATAGCTCATCAAGCTGGACTCTGCAACTAACTGACTCTGGGCAATTCAGTTTGTTCCTAAAGGCCTCAGTTCATTCCTCTGTAAAGTGAATAAAAAGAACTCAAAGTTTCCCTTTAGCTCTAAAAAGCACATGGTTCAGGCAGTAATTCTCATAAAGTACCTGAACTTCAGAACAAATGGATTCACCTAGGAATTATTCAGGAACCCAGATGGGAAAAAAGTCACATAACTCAGTGGGAGCTTATGTTTGTAAAATACGCTGATTTTTGACAAATGCCTTAAAAAAAAAAAAATCAGCTTATGTCTTTCAGTTCATGTGCTAGAAACATCATAGGGAAATAAATCATTCCTTTTTTAAAATGCTCACTTTTAATAGGGTAAATTATTGGCACTTAATTTCTAATTAAGGTGCTTACCCATTTAATGACATTTGGTAGTTGGTTGTGTACCAGACATTTTCAGGATCTATAAGGACAGATGAAAAGGTTAGAAGACTATAATACACACACATACACACATGTTAATTACTTCTGCATCTTTAATGCTATACATGAAAAGGACAAAACTAGGTTACCTTCAGGAAAAACATCAGGTGGGGCCCTTTCTTTTTATTATCATGGGGAGTGGGTAATTTCATTCCATACTTAAAATATAGGTCATGAAAATATTTCTTTATTCTAGCTGGAAAACTAATAAAAATAAATTAATGATACAATCATTATGGCATGAAAATGCCATATTCTTATAAATTTGTCATTAATAAAATGGCCACTCAGATAATTACAATAAATTAATTTAATGAGGGTGATTGCTCTGCATCAGCCCAAATGTTCTAAATTTTCCCTTCAATCAAACAAACTGATTTGTCACTGGGATGAGAATATCTCTCAAAATAATTTCCTTCAGGAGTATCTCTACCATAAGCTTTTTGTTTCTTTGCTTGTTTATTGTATGAGTTCTTATTTACATTTAATCATTGTATATCTTTATAGTGTACAGTATGTTTTTTCAAAGCATGTTTGCAGTTCATGTCAATCAAGTCATTACCATATATACCATCCTCAACAGATAATTTCTATTCTTGTGTCTTTTAACCCCCTGAGCCCTTCCGACTCACCCCCAACTAATCACCATCTTCCTAAAGCACATCCATGTTTATTGCAGCATTATTCACCATTGCTAAGACATGGCATCAACCCAAAGGTCCAAGACCAGATGAATTGATTAAAAAAATGTGGCACATGTACATGATGGACTAATACTCAGGTGTAAAAACAATGAGACCTGCCATTTGATGCAAAGTGAACTAATATGGAAGATTTAATGGTAAATGAAGCAAGCCTGATAATGAAAGAGAGGCATTGTATTTCCCTGCTTAATATTGGGTCATCAGAAAAATCATGATGCATGTTTGTATAGAAAAACAGAAAAAAATACATCGTGACTTTTCCAATGACCCAATACATGCTGAATATCTGCACTCATTGGCAGAAACTGAAAGATTGGAAGGTATAACAGCAGAGAGGGCAACTGCAGATAAGAGAGACAGTGTAGAAAAGGATGAGTAATAAGAAGTGGGAGAAAGGGGGTCCAGAAAAGAGAAGGAAAAAAATTATCAGACATAAAAATGAAAAGTTATCTGTTGATAACAGTGCATATGGTAATATATTTGATTTGACTAATATGCACTCTATTTGTGCTGGAAAATACAATTTTGATCACTAGACAGATGCACAGTGATTAAATGTAATTCTAAAAAAAAAAGAAATTGGCGGTTTGAAGATATACTAATAGGGTGGAGAATTGTAGATACAATGAGTTTTAAACTCACTTTTTCAAATAGGTACTTTTCTTATCATCTTAGCCCAGATAAAACTCACCTTGAGGTTTTGCCCTGGTCACTGGGACAGCCACCTACTTTAGTTTCTCAGGCTTATCATTTCCCAGACACCTGTAATGCTTCCCTTTCTTCTTGTTCAATCACACTGACTTTGGTGAAATCCATGTCTTCCTTGCTTTTTGTACTGCAGCTGCCATGTATTAGGATCTCCACAATACTGAATCTCGGGCCATTGCTAGGTTAATTTCCAATAGAACTAGTCTGATCATCTCACCACTTAAATAAAACCTTCAGTGACTGACTCTCCAGGCACATGGAGTAGAACCCGTTCTCCCCCATCTGTTCACCCAGCGGTCTCTGAGATCTGATTCTCCATAGATTGCCAATTGTATTTTCTAACATAGTTCTTGATAACTCTTAAGATATAACTCCATTGTACTAACCATTTTTCTGTACTATGCACTGTGATTCTGTTGTAATCTCTACCTAGAATGCTTTTTTCCTTTTTTACTTTGTCATTGGAAGACTTCTGATTCTTTAATCTTCTGAAGTCTCCAGTCAGGAAGACAGATGCCACAATCTGGTCATTGAATACAAAGTTTTTAATCTGGAGGAACTAGTCAAAACATTGTTGGAAAAACTGAATGGTTCAACAGGGGAAGGTAAGGCAATTGAGAGGTTAGGACCACCAGGGAGCTGCTAGCTCTGCTGGTTGGAAGGACAACGAAAGGAGTCAGTATTACTGGAGTCCGGGAGCTGCGGCTGCCACTGGGGGCCTGATGAAGATTCACCCATAGCCAGAGATAACACCTAAAGCATAGAGAGACACAGAAATGTTTTGGCCTCCTGCCCTCCTCTAATCTCCTGCATGAGACTCCTAATGACTAAAGCTAACTAAAAGCCAAATGGCAATGTGACCTGGGAAATGCAGTTTTCAGAGATAAACCCTCGTGCAATACAGGGCAGAGCAGGATAAAGTATGGTAGTGTCTTTGATTTGGGTGATAGATGCGTTCCAAAATGAAGGGGCTAATAACTAGCATGAACTTTCTTATAAAAACAGATTTGCTGTTGAAATTATGCAGCCCAAATCTCTCCTTTATGCTGTTTGAACCTCTCTGACAGTATCTACTTCTTTTGTGCTTACTGGCATCACCAGATTGAAAGTTAACTGAAGACAAGGATTCTGTTTCACTCATCTTGGTGACCCCAGAACCCAGTATGGTGATTGGAATACTCTAGTAGCTCAGGAATTGTCTATACTAAACCAGAGAGAGGAGTATTCACAGTAGGAGGGACCAGAGGAAGATAGATTAAGGGATGTCCCACACTCTAAGGCGTCAGACAAACACAAACAGAACAAGAGCCAAAGAACTCATAAGAGCAGAAGATAAATGAATAGTAAGGAAATGGTAAGTGCTTAAGTCTCATGGGTTTATGAGCTGTCAGGCATACAAGAGCCTCTTTACATTTTAGTTTTTCTCAGCAGGGACTCCTTTGGTATGACATTCACATTGGGAGATTCCATGAAAGTCTGCAAAATGCCACGTGCAATTAAGCTTCCCAGTGCTTTTTGTCTCAGGGAGAAAGCACTTATTAACTCTTCCTAATTACCAAAGGGCAGTCTGTAGAAGAAGAATTAAAAGCAGAGAGGGAAGTGTGTGTCATTTCTGTGGTCTTCCATGAGGATGATTCAGTGTTGGGCTTCTTATACCTTTTATAATTAAAGAATAAACTTCCAGATTCTGAACTGAGGAAAAGTTGGGTCTAGCTGGCCTGTCCCTGAGCCAACAACGTTACCAGCTATGTTTACAAATGTGTTTCCTGTTTTATAAAATGAAAGATCAGTGAAAAATAGATTTTTGTTTAAAAACGTATCTCTTTTTCTAATTATAAAATCAAAACACTTCTTATATCATAGTTATAGAACACAGAAAGTACACAGAGGAACAGAAAAATCCCACTGCCACTGATAGTCACTGTAAATAATTTAGCATATAAACGTCCTGGCTTTGTTTTTTTTTTTCTCTCTCAAAAATGGGGTCATACTCTATATACTACTCTATAAACTGCTTTTTTTTACGTAAAAATATAATGTGCACATTTTCTTACTTTAATAAACCAATGCTTATTATATTTATATTTATTTTATTAGTATTTATTATTTTCACTTATTTTCCTGTTGTTAGATATTTTGGTTGTCACATACTCTTTTTGATACTTAATGTTTTTCACAATACTGTATTAGTTCTTTATTGTTCCTGCAACTAATAACCACAAATTTGATGTTGTAAAACAAGACAAGTTTATTCTCTTATAGTTCTACAGGCCAGATGTCTACAATTAGTCACTGGTTAAAGTCAAGGTATGGGGGGAACCAGCAGTTAGCGTAATGGCTATGTCGCTGGACTCCCACATAGTCGACCGTGGTTCGTGTCCCGGACCCGGTGGCTTAAAACTCACGCCGGGTGCGTGTGCGTGCGTGCCCAAGATCCCAAGAGGAGAATGGAGGAGAAGGGATTGTGGCGTGACCATCCCCCCTGGGGGGTGATTTCTCGCTTTCTGTCTCTATGTCTCTCTTTCTCTGTCTATCTGGCGAGCGCACGCGCCCTACAATGAAAATCTCTCAAAAAAAACAAAACAAAACAAAGTCAAGGTATGGGTGGGGCTGGTTCCTTCTGGAGCTTCCAGAAAAGAATCTTCGTCCTTGTTTATTCCAACTTCTAATTTTCTTTAAAGGTTTTTGCTCTAGGGCATACCCACTCACTGGAGAAAAGAGAGACAGAGAGATACAAAAGGAGAGAAATGGAGAAATCACCCTCCAGGAGGATGGCCACACTAAAATCCCTTCTCCTCCATTATTTTCTCGGGATTTCGGGGACCTGTGAATATATGCCTGGCATGAGTTGCAAGCCACCCAGTCTGGGACTTGAACCATGGTCGGCCATTTGGAAACCCTGCCACCTTAACCACCACACTATCTGATGGCCCCATATGCCAGCTTCTAGCAGTCACCTGCATTCTTGGATTGTGGTTCCTCCCTCCATCTTTAGAGCCCATCAATGGAGTCATAGCTTACAGTGTCACATGGCCTTCTCTCTGACCCCTGTCTGTTACCATAAGAACCCTTGTGATAATATCAGGCCCATTTGGATAATCCAGAATGATCTCCACATCTCAGAATCCTTAATTTAATCACATGTGCAAAGTCCCTTTTTCAGATAAGGAACATTTACTGGGGATTAGGCAACTTAAAGAGCCATCTTTCAGTCTATTGCTATAAATAGCAATGTAGGAACAGTTTCAAACCTATGCCAGCTCTAAAATTCTGTGATGAGGCTTTTAAAAGAAAGCTATAGTGGGACCAGCAGATGGTGTAATGGTTACATCACTGAACTCCCATGTAGCTGACCATGACTCGAGTCCCGGACCCAACAGCTTAAAACTCACACTGGGTGTGTGTGCATGTGTGCCCAAGATCCCAAGAGGAGAATGGAGAAGGGATTGAGGCATGGCCATCCGCCCTGGTGGGGAGGATGATTTCTCGCTTTCTTTCTCTTTGTCTCTCTGTCTGTCTGGCAAGCACAGTGCCCTGCAGCAAAAATCTCTCAAACACACACACACACACACACACACACACAAAACAAAACAAAAAACAAAAGAAGGAAGCTGTTGTTATGGTGCTTCAGAAAGAGGTATGAGGGCAGCTGGAATAGTGAAGAGAACACTAAGAGGCAGGATACTGGGGTAGCCCTGAATATGCCCCTAGATTATTTAAAGCATTTTCTTTCCTTCAACATCCCTATCTATATAGTGAAGGAGTTGAAGGCTATTTTCAAAAAGTATATTCCATAATTCTTTGAACCAAAACACTCACTATAAGTGATACAACATAAAAACAACAAAGGTACCATTCAAGAGATTAATGGAGGAGACTGGCAGGTGGCATGGTGTTAGGGCTCTTAACTCCCACATTGGTGAGCACAGTTTGAGTCCCAGACCTGGTAGCTTGCTTTCTCACCCTACCCCCACCCCCCATGTCTCTCACTGGTCAAATTAAAATAATAATAATAATAATAATAATAATAAAATTAAATAATGCTTTTAAAATTCATTAGAAAAAGATAATATAGGCAGACACTCCAAGAATGTGTTTCAATAACTAACATCTTAAGGGAGGCCTCCCCTCCACTTTAATGACAACTACCATTATTAAGCACCTACTATGTACTGGATGTTTTGTTTTTATCAATAATAATTCTCATCCCTCATACCCACACACACAAATTAGGGGATACTCTACGTGCTTTTCTTTCTTTTTTTGAAGGATTTGGTGAACATTTATTCTTTTCCACTTCCAGTCTTTTAAAGTAGACACAGATTTAAAAATATGGAACGCGTCACGAATTTGCGTGTCATCCTTGCGCAGGGGACATGCTAATCTTCTCTGTATCGTTCCAATTTTAGTATATGTGCTGCAGAAGCGAGCACTCTACGTGTTTTTCAAGACCTTGAGTGATTTGCCCAAGGCTCCAGTTAGTAACAGCATCGTTGACTTGTGCCACATCCATCTGGATCCAAGTTGAATCCCTGACTTGGACCCTGCTGCCTGTGCACACTTGGTATCAAATTAAATGCAGCAGGGAGAAAATTTACCTGGCATTACTAGAACTTGTAACATCATATCATTGGGAACCTGGGCATTTGGCTGCAGTTAAATGGGCAGCTCTTTGTAAACCTGTACAGCAGGGTTGAGAGCACTCCATTTCTCTTGACAGCAACTTTTCCTGCCCTGTATTCCACAGAGGAACTGGGAGAAATTTGTCCATTCGTTTTGGCTCCTTTCACTGGAGCTCGTGGTCAGAATGTGCACGTGCTGGAGTTACGTGGCCAGCCACTCTCCAAGTTCCTTTGCCTTATGGAAACCAGATGGAAGCTGGAGTCGATGGTTCTCAGCCACAGCAGTGAGGCCGGGCTGCCTCTCTGGATTGATTCTCTGAATTTCAGGAACTGTAATCCCTTTTCTTCCCCCCAACCCCTGTCCCACATCTCTTTCCAAAAACCAAGTTCAGAGATATAGTCTTTCTCTGTGCTTTCCCCAGATACCTTTTTTCCCCCTTTTAATTTATAATTGCAACTTTGTTTGTAACAAAAGCTCTGTTTGGTTGTCATAAGTTGTAACCAAGAGAAATAATATTCACAAACACAGTGGAGTGCTAGCATATGCTTTGAATAGCCTAGATTGATAATGTGAGGTCTTGCGTAACTTTATGAACTTCTTCTAGCATTTTGGGAAAATTAAACAAGTACACAGTACAACAATCAAACAAAAACAAAAAGGAAAACAAAGAGGCTGAGAGTGAGGAGGGAAATTTCAAATGGGTTGGTGACCAGTGAAAGTCAACAAGATTGATACGGAGTCTTATTCAGAAGTTTTCAGGGAATTACCCTTTCAAAATAGGAGAGGCCTGCAAGTTCACTCAGGGACTGGTCCCAGAACATAGCAGTTTAGCCCTGTGATAGGGAGCAGCTTCCACATGTCTGACTGCACCACCCTAGCGGCTTGAAAAACACACTGAGTGCATGTGTGTGTATATGCCCGAATCCTGCTGGACTGGAGAAATGGAGAAGAAAGGATTGCAGTGTGACCATGACCCATTAGGGGGTGCTTTCTCTCTCTTTCTGATGAGTGCATATGCCTTCTGGCAAAAACAAAACAAAACATCAGTAATTAATTTCCATCTAACTATTTTCTATTGGAAGAACCCAGAAAAATTCAGAAGTAGTTTTAGGATGAAATATGGTTGTCACACAAATATTCCACTTGCTGCTTATTAATTTGTAGAGGAGGAGGAAGAGTAATGATAATTATAAAATAGAGCAATTGGTGGAATGTAAGACATGAGAGATTGAGGATTTCATAGTTAAATGGTCACACTCTAATTACATGCTTTGGGCAAAGTCCAGTGCTGTGGTAAGAACACAGGCAATGAGTCAGAAACACATTGGACTCATACTTATTGGCTGTGAGGCTTTAGGCAAATGTATTTAACCTCTCTGAGTTTTTATTTTGGCATCAGAAGCAAAGTTAGAGTGAGTGTAAACTGTGCTGTAGTCCAGTGCAGGGAATGTGGTATGTGCTATGCATGGTGTGATCGCTTCTGCATTTTTGTACTGTCCATAAATTCTTTGCCTGTGCGTCTCCTCTCCCTTTGATGTAAGCTTACTGCTGAGAGCCATAGGGGAATTTATCTTTGGACCCAACCCCCATTTTTTGCCTAGAAATCTTGCCCTTTTCCAGAAAGTCATGATCCTCTTTGGAAGAGTCACAGTATAGCAGAAGCCAGTCGTGAGCGCTATCTCTGACTGTACAGCTTTTAAACAATTCATTTGAAAGAGGGCCAGGCACTGAAGAAACTACAAAAATGTCTGTTGAATGAATGAAAAAGAATGAATTGTACTTTCCTATCCCTGTCTACCTGAAAATTTTATTACTCATTCTACAAGACCCCATTGGCATCTCTTCTGCTGGAGACTTTGCCTAAGCACTGTGGAGATCTGTATTATCACACTGGCCACAGATGTGCATCCCAGCAATGGTAACGTAATGGCAAGGCTGTGGTTTCGTATTCTTCAAATGTAGCACAGTTTCTATGAACTGGCTAAAGAAATAAATTAAGAGGTAAATGAAAGAAAAAAGAAGAAATCCTAAAGGTGTCACCTGCACTTTTCCCCTCCCCTACTTTTGAGCTATATTTCAGTTCCCACATTCAAGTTCTTTGCAGAGACTTGGCCACATTATTGCTTCCTTCCTGCCCACTGTACAGTCCCACTAATTTTCTGCCAGTTCTTACACTTATCTTGTCAGGAAGGTGACCTAGACTATTTCCTGAGTAGAAGCAGAGTTGTTGCCAAGGTGTGTCTCAGAGCCGTGCAGTCTCCAAGACAGATTGACCAATGAGGCAGTTAGAATTTTGGCTGATCACCTTGAGGACACTGGCTCACTGAGGTATCTCGTGTAGCTCAGTGAATTCAGAGTCTGATATTCTCCAAACCAAACTTATTCTCCTGTCCTAGCCCAGACGATTCTTCCCTCTTAATCTATTTCTTTTCAAGGAAATATTCTTGTCTCAGTTAATTAAAAAGTCTCTCTTTTTTCTCTTGCTTATGCATGTAATCAGTTACCAGACTCCATTATTTCAATTTTGTTAACTGGTCTGGATTTGCAGTCTTCTTCCAGTATTGGTTAACTATTTGGTTTGGGGTGAGTCATTTGTGTTCTCAGCCCCTGTTATTTTTTTGTTTGTTTTGTTTTGTTTTGTTTTTGAGAGGTTTTTGCTATAGGGCGCATGAGCTCGCCAGACAGAGCGAGACAGAGAGACAGAAAGCGAGAAATCACCCCCCAGGGGGGATGGTCACGCTGCAATCCCTTCTCCTCCATTCTCCTCTAGGGATCTTGGGCACGCACGCACACGCACCCAGCGTGAGTTTTAAGGCACCGGGTCCGGGACGCGAACCGCGGTCGACTACATGGGAGTCCAGCGACATAGCCATTACACTAACTGCTGGTTCCCAGCCCTGGTTTCTTTATAAGTAAAATAGGACAGTAATCTGTTCTGCATTCCTCACGTGGTTGTTGCTAGGATAAGATCTGCTCATGGAAGAGAAAGAACCTTGACATCTGTGAAATGGTGGCGCTGTTGTTACAACTTCCATGATTTGGACAAACCATCCTCATTTGTCCTACACTATCCTATTTTGAACGTTGTATTGATACATTCTGGAAAACCCATTGGTCTTATGCAAACAAGAATAGATGGTCACCTTTCCTCTTATTCTCCGTGCCTTTTGTCTCCTCCCTAATTCAGTTCCTTCCCATTGTGCCTTTCCAAGACCTCTTAGGTCTGCCTCAACCCAGCCTAACCTACCTGTGCCCACCATCATGATTTCTCTGAGGCACAGTGTAGGTGGAGAGGCACTCTGATGCACTAGCAGAGGGACTGCCCAAGGGGAAGGGAGGAAGGGGACAATGTGGACACTATGGAAGTTGCCATGTGGGCAGGGTGAGTAGTAGATGTTCTCTCTGGTGGCTGGTGTGAGGACTCAAGGTCACTGCAGCTGAGGTGCCAGGTTCCTTCCTGGACATCCGGTATGAGTCTGGCTCCAGCTCCCTGACTTTAAATTCATACTCTGACCTGCACCTATCCCCCATCTTTGGGGGATATTACAGGAAACAGAGGCTTTGAGGTCATTCTGGCTAGAATCTGGGTAGAGTGAGCTCTGTAATTTTCAAAGCCCAGGGAAAGTGAAAACATGAGACACCAGTTAAGGAAATCAATCCTCTCTTCCCACAGTGTCATGGTCTCAATGACCAATGGGTATCCCCTAAGAAACTACAACCTCTGCGTGGGGACATCCTCCCTACCTAGATGGAATGCTTGACAATGAACGAAGGTGACTTCACTGCCTACCTTGCCTGTTGTTTGTAGCCAGTACCATCTCTACTTTTTATGCAGCTACCTCCTACAAGGACTTGGATTTTCTGCCAGCAGTTCTGGCTGTGGGTGCTGGCTTTTCAAAGCAAAAGCAGTCTCACATACTAAGAACTATTTTTAAATATCAACAAAACGAATATTAAACTGGAGGACACCTGCTCAAAAGTCAAGGCTCCTCTCTTTTGTTTTAACTCAAATATGCTCCAAAATGGATTAAAAAGAGCTTTTAATTCTTTAGCTCCTGAGGCATTGTGACACATCTTAATTTATGTGTTGCTGGACCAGGATGGAAGAGATTTCTTTAAAAAAATAACAACTTAGGTGTTCAGGTTGATTTCTTGATGAAGAAGTGCTTCTTACAAAGCTCTCATAACTTCCAGCAGGTATTTGTGGGACAGAACAAGGGCTTGTTTAAAACTAGAAATAGCAGGAGCAGGAATCCAATACATTTTAACAATACCATTTTTTATTTTTATTTTTTTAATTTACTACAGGGCACATGTGCTTACTGGAGAGAGACAGACAAAGGGGAGAGGGAGAGGGAGAAAGCACTCCCCAGGATGGATAGCCTTGCCACAATCCATTCTCCATTCTCCACTCAAGACTGGGCATGCATGTACATGTGCCTGGCGGGTTTTTCAAGCCACTGGGTCCAGGACTTGAACTGCTCAGTCAACTATGTGGAATCCAGTCACCTTAACCACCATGCCACTTCTTGGCTCCATACCATTCTTTTTATGGGCTTCTGACACTTATTGTCAAGGCATCCTCACCTGATGGAGTGCAATTTTGATATCCTTGGTCTAAAAACTGAACATACTGCAAAAGTCGTTTTCCACTAAATATATGTATTAGAAATTGCAGGGCATTTGGGTTTTTAGGATATAAGGTTTCCTTTTCCTCTCTCTCCTTCCCTTGAGAAAGTTCCTGTGTTTATGGCCTTTTAGCCTATGTTTGGTTGCTCCCCAAATCTGATTTTGAACTCAATACAGTATTTTTTCCTTCCAGCAAATTCTGCATCATTATTAAACTGTTTCAAGGTTGGTTTCTGATACTTACAAACCAAAGAGCTTGTGTATGCATCTATTATAACACTTGCCACATTGTTTTGTTTTGTTAATTTGCTAGAGGGCACTTGCTGGACAGAGACAGATAGAGGGAAAGTGAGAAAGCACCCTCAATGGAAGATGGGCACATTGTCATCTTTGTTCCTCCATTTCTCCTTTTGAGACTTTGAGCATGCACATACATGCACCTGACATTTTTTTTTTCACTCTACTGGGTCCAGGACTTAAATGGCACAGTCAACCATGTGGAATCCAGCCATCTTAACCACTATACCACTGGCTGGCCTGCCACATTGTTATAAACTAATACAAACATCACTTTCCCCCACTAAATTGAGATTTTTCACAAAATCAGAGACCTGTTTGTTCATATGTCCTGCACAAAGCCTATCTATGGCACAGAGAGAGGATTTGTGACAATTTAGTACATGGATGACAAGTAGAAAATTATACCTACTAGTTTAGTCCACTCATCTGAGAGACCTTCCTGTGAGAACAGTATACATACTTGCCATTCATTTTAAGATGGTACAACTATACTCTGATACATCTTGGACATATGTCAAGAAATTACTTCATACACACACACACACACGCGCGCTCAAGATTCTAGAAAAACATTTTGGCAATAAAAAGGAAAAATCATATTTTAGATGCAAAGTGAATGATAGCTAAACTTAGTAAACTAGTTGTATATCTGAAAGGATTGGTTTTGGAAAGGGAGTGAGAACAGAAAAATTAGTCTGTGGCTAGATCAGAGAGGAATACTTTGGGCCTACATTGAGAAGATTTTATTTTGTGGATTGGCTCCAGGAGTATACCTGAATCTTCAGTCATTGGTTTGGGACCTTGCAAAGTCCTCCAACTCCCAAAGGGAGCTCTATGCACAGAGAGTTTTCTGTGCACATGGTACACTTGGGAGAGGAGGGTAGTCAAGAGCCGATTACCATGCCCAGGCACACTCATGGGAGTCTGCCAAACTCAATAGCTAAAGAGGCCTTGACATGTTTCCATTTCTGATTCTGCCCTTATAAAATGTGTTGCTAATTAAAATAACTGCCAGCTCAGACTCCTGCAGGGAAACCCATCCACGTGCTCAGAGGCTGTTGTTTTCCATGTTCCTAGCCCTGGCAAAATAAATAAAAACTACAAAACCAGCCATAGAACCCAGCAATCTGGGGCAACTGGAGGGGGGTGCCCTCTCTGTATGTAAGTAATCAGACAATGTGTTAACCCAACATTCCCTTCACTAGAGAAGGAAAGGGTTAAGGAGCAGATTATGCCACTTCTACACAGTGCTATAGGCATGTTTGATTTGGCAAGTGGAAAAAGAAGCATGAAAACACATGTCCTGACAAAGTCAAGTATTAAATCGAATTCAATACACTTACCAAATTGAATTTGGAGTGTGTGTGTCTTTCTTCTTCGTATGAGCCATTGTTTGTGCAATTGCTTAAAAATTTATATCTGGTCATGTTTATTTCTTGCTATACTTTCTTCCTTGACTTACCACTGCACTTGCATAAAGTTTAATCTTCAGGTAACTAGAAGACCTTTTTTTGATCCAGATTTCACTTACCTTTCCAACTTCCGATCCCATTACTCACTCTTTAGTCCCCAAATTACTTGCAATGCCCCAAAAGTGCTATGTTCTTTCTCCCCTTCATGTGCTTTGCACTGCTTGTAAAACTCATCATATTTATCCTTTCTCCCCTAGAAATCTCACATATAACTCTCCAACTCCAGTGTTTGGAGTCCTTTCATTCTGGATGTCTTTCTTGATGTCCTTCCCTCCCACCTCCCAATCCCTGATCTGAAGAGATAACATCCTTTGAGCATTCCCGACTCTTACTTTTGTCCATTTGTCAATTGTAAGTGACATAAAGAAGAAATAAACTATACAATAGCTATGTCTAGAGCCCAATTCTGAGGACATACAAGGCCCTAACTTTACAGACATCCTGACTGACAAAAGAGGACTTGTGAATCTGAAAATATTAGGTTGTCAGGAAAGTTCTGACATATTTTTCTATGCTTTTCTATGCAAAAATGCTTCATGACTTTCCTTGACCACTGATATATGGAAGGACTAACTAAGGACCATAAATACTAACCAGTCTTAGAAATGATATATTGATTAGAAGTATGAAATAATAAATGCACTCATTCATCATTTATACTTTCTATAAATTTTTATTAAGTACTTCTGCTGGACTTGTAGAGTGCTATTTAGAAACTGTAGATGTGGATATGACCTAGGTGATCCCTTGGAACTCAGAATTTAACAGTTTAGAGAGACGTACATACCTATGATTATACAACCAGTTGTTTACTTATAATTACTTTTTAATGCAATAGCACATTTAAATACAACTTAGAGGTTGCAATTCATGCATGATACATTAAACAGAGTGACCCTTTTTCAATTTAAAACCACTACTGTGTAGGGTACAGTAAGTGGCATGGTGTTTGGGGTGCTGGACCCTCACATGACTGACTGCGGTTTGTGGCTTGCAGGACCTGGTGGCTTGCTTTCTCACTTTCCCTGTCTCTCTCTTTCTGATGAGCATACATGCCCTACAGCAAATCAGATAATAGTAATTAATAAAATTAAATAATTATTTTTTAAAAACTGTGTATATCTTATGGGGATGAAGATCTATTTGGCAAGAAAATGATGGCTTTAAACTGATGAGTCTTGAATTTTGCTTACATCAGAATCACCTGGAGAGCTTGTTAAAACACCTAATGCCAGGTCCCCATCCCCATGGTTTCCAATCCCTTACTTCTGGAATAAGGTCTGAGAATTTGCACTTTGAACAGGCTCCCACATGATTCTGATGTACTATTCTACACACTTAAAGAACCATTGCCCTAGGTAGTTGGAGATCCTTGACAGAGAAATAAAAATGCACAGCCTTTGGGAATAGACAATGCATTACCTTCTCAAAATGATATGGAGAGACCCTGAATTCATGAATAACTCAGGGCTGATAGCTGTCTAAGATTTCTGCCCTCTGGCAAACTTACTGCCCCTCCTTGGAGCTACAGGGTAACCTGGAAACCTTGAATAGATGAGTACCTTGAACAGATTAGTACTTTGAATAGATTATTAGTACCTTGAATAGATTCGTCTTCTTGCTTCTCTACCTTCTCCCTTTGACACTGTGCAGGACAGGTTCTGAACCCAAGACCTCCCCTGCCAATTCCCCCATAAAAGACCATGTCCAACCCCCAGTGGGGGCTGGAGATTCAAAGTGTTAACTCCTCTATGCCCACCAGGGTAATAAACAATTCTCCTAGTCTCTCCAAGTGCTGCTTTCCATTCCTCAGCATCTGGTTCTCTGCAACCATTAGCCTTCCAGTGTTTTAAGTTGACATTCAGACATGTCAGCCTGTTAGGCAGGTCACTTAACTTACTAGTCAATGTCTCACTGTGTGGAAAATATCCTTAGAAACACTAAAGATAATCCTCAAATGAAATCTTAGAGTGAGTGGTTCATTGAAGTAGAGTGAGGTAGAGTTTCCCTGAATGCTCTTAGGGGGGACATTGAGATCTGTCTCCTAAAGGGACAGGTCTATCAAGAGCAAGGAGCAATCAGTAATTTCATCACAAACTTGATTACACCTACAAAGTAAAAGTAATGCATTAAATGATGGGCTTTATTAGGAATACCTAAAACAATCAAAGAATCAGGGAAAACACCCCTAAAAAACTGCTACTAGAGGTGAAGTAATAAGGATTTCTGTGCCTCAAAGCAGGGTAGGAACTAAAAGATGCCAGGCCAAGGGAAGACATATGCTGTTATAGTCTAATCAGCAAGAAATAAGAGGACATCCAGACATAGCCAAATTTATTGGAGTTTTATTGATTAAGTCGGCACCATATGGGAGGGGGGATTCATATCTCTCAAAACCCTGCAGCCCTGAGTGAGAGGAGAGGAGTGCTTATATAGGTAAAATTCATAATCAATTCTGGGTTGATATGGTGATTGCAATGGAAACTGAGGAGGGGCTGAAGAGGAAAGGGAGTGAGGGTCTCATGCAAAAGCGTTACAGAAGCTGAATCAAGCAGGTTAATTATTTCTAAGGGTACTCTCAGACCTTTGTTTAATGGTCTCCATGGCTCTAGGTGGGGGTCTGGTGATTGGTTATTACATTGCTAAGGAACTGCTACACAAAGAAGTTTGGGGTTACTTAGCAAAGACAGTAAAACCATTAATCACTTTGTTTACTATGGGCAAAAGTAGGAAGCAAGTATAATGTAACATTCAAAGATGGAGGTGCTTCTGCTTCAATGCAAACTCTCAGAAATAAAGATACTGATGTGTTCAAGGACAAGAGAAGACTAATGCCTTAGAACAAAGTAACAAAAAGACATAAAAGGAAAAGATGACTATGGAGAAGAAGATGGAAGACAGATCACAGCAGAGCTTTGTAAGAAAAGATAATGCCCTTGAATTTTGTCCTTGGTGTAACTGGAAACCACTGAAAGAGTTTAAGGCTGATTTTACAATATTAAATATTATTTGATAGCAGTGTGGACAATGAATTGGGAAGGGGCAAGAATAGAAGAGAATAGACCATTTGGGAGAGTTCTGCAGTATTTTGGGAAGAGATGGAGTGACAGTTGTAAAGTAGAGAACAGTTGTAAAGGAGTAGATGGAGTCAAGAGATACTGAGGAAGTAGAATCAATGGCCCTTGAGATTGACTGTTAGGTTGAATTAGAATGAGGACTGAACACTGGACACAGATAGTTTCATTTCAGTCAACAAGTAGCTATTAACTGCCTATTATGTGCCAGGTAAGCATATTGACATTGATGCCTTACTCATGCCTCTGACCACCTCCTCTCAACAATCATCCTACAAATCTTGGGGTAAGAGAGTATTAAAAAGTTTACTTTATTGACACCAGCAGATGGCATAGTGGTTATGTCGCTAGACTCCCACATAGTCAACCATGGTTTGAGTCCCTAACCCAGAGGCTTGGAACTCATGTCGGGATTTCTTGCTTTCTGTCTCTATTTGTCTGGCAAGTGCACACACCCTAGAGCAAAAAAATCCCTTAAAAAAAAAGTTTATTTCTGACACCTAGTTGACTTAAATACAAGCTTTTTTTTTTTTTTTTTTTTTTTGTAGTCTCCAAATTAAGCTTTATTTAAAAAATACAAGCTTTTTAAATTTTTTACTAAGCTTTTGTCAGGTCAAATGGTTAAATATTTAGCTGGTCACACTGATAGCCCCATTCCCATCCTCTGCTGTCAAAGGTAATTCTCCTTCAGTGAGTGTGCCTTGAAGTGTTGCTTCACTTAGTCCTGCATTGTCTATGTAGGATATTCTGATATCATAGCAGCCCTTGCCCCCTGACCTGAAAGGGCAGGTGTGTGTATGTACCAGGCTGACTCGGTTTTGTGAGAAGTAAATGGCATCTTTGGACCCTTTCCTCTTCTCTGCCCTACAGTTATCTCCACTAGTCCCAGGAAGGAATTTCTGCTTAAGTTAAACCCTCTGTAATTTTCATTTGGGATAGGAACTTAAGATAATGGCTTATGCCACTGGCTATTGATAAGAAAAAGACTAATGACCTTCAACCCTGGGCAAGTCACATCCAAAAGCAGATGATCTGCTCCACTGAACTCAAGGCTGGCGCAGTCCTGTCTCCCCCTAGTGACTCATTTCCCCCAAACTTTGTCCCCATTGTTTAATCCCTCTGCTCTTTAAAAAGCTCCAGTGTACTGTGAGAGGGAGACAGATTCTACAGCTGCAAATGAGTGAGGATTGCTTGTCCATCCTGATCTTATATAACTCCCTTTTGTAAGTTACCCTCTGGTATTTAATTCTGTTAAATCCTCTATGGGATTGCTTGCTTCATTTTTTTGGTCTCAGAGCCTTTTTAAACAGGAGGTAACAAATTGAATTCTGCTTCAGTCACTTACTAACTACATGACTTAAGGCATATTATCTGACCTGCTTAATCTCAGGGTTCTCTTCTCCCACTGGCCTAATTTAACTGACAGTATCACTAATATCATTTATGGGCAATCACATTTAACATGCTTCCCAATGCGATTTAAAGAAACTAACCGATGGTGTATTCTTGCCAAAAACTTTTAACTAGCCTATAACCTAACCTTTAGATTGAACTTCCAGTCTACTGGAAACAAAAGGAATAGACATAATGAGGTAACCCACGGCACTGTAGGGAACAAACACAGAATCTGGACATTCTACATGATGACTGGCTTGACCTTTTCAATGGCCCCAGAATATTGGGTTATTCTAGATTAAAGAAGAGCAAGAGACAAGAGACATAAGAAGTAAATGTGGAGTCTGCAGGAGGTGTGGTGGTGAAGGTGCTAGGTTCCCTCATGGCCACTTGCAGTTCAAGTCCTAGATCTGGTGGCTTGCTTTCTCACTCTCTCTCTCTCTCTCTCTCTGGCCAGATTTAAATAAATAAATAAGTAAATAATGATTAAAAACATTTTTTCTTTCTTTTCTTTTTTTGAGAGGTTTTTGCTATAGAGCGCGTGCACTCGCCAGACAGAGAGAGACAGAGAGACAGAAAGCAGGAAATCACCCCCCGGGGGGATGGCCACGCTGCAATCCCTTCTCCTCCAGTCTCCTCTCGGGATCTTGGGCACACATTCACATGCGCCCGGCGTGAGTTTAAGCCACCGGGTCTGTTACTCGAACCACAGTCAACTACGTGGGAGTCCAGTGACATAGCCATTACACTAACTGCTGGTCCCTCTTTTCTTTTTTTTTAGAGAGAGATTTTTGCTATAAGGCATGTGTGCTCGCCAGAGAGAGAAAGACAGAAAATGAGAAATTACACCCTTCCCCCCCAGATGGCCACACCACAATCCTTTCTCCTCCAGTCTCCTCTCAGGATTTTGGGCATATATGCACATGTGCCTGGTATGAGTTTTAAGCCACCAGGTCCAGAACTCAAACATTGTTCATCTACATGGGAGTTCAGTGACATAACCATTAAGCCATCTGCTGGTCCCTAAAAAATTTTTTAAAAGTATATGCAATACATGCTTCTTGATTTATATAAACTTAACAGATATGTTGGGAAAATGTAAGATCCAAATGTGAAAATGTGAATATTAAAATTATACTAGATGATGTTAGGAAATTGCTGTTGATTTTGTTAGTTGTTAATTTTATTAGGTATTATCTAAAGGAAATTGCTCTTATCACTTAGAAATGCATAACAAAGAAAAGGAGAAATGTCTTGATGCCTGTGTTTTACTCTAGAAATTGTGTGTATGAATATGGGTTTGTACGCATGTGTGTATACACATGTGAAGAGCTAAAACATAGTGAAGTGTTACTAATTACTGTTTCAACACGGATGATATATACACATATCAGTGTTTATTATCATGATCTCTCTACTTTGCTGTATTTAATAACAAAAAGTAAAATAGATACATAAAAATCATACCCATAGTACAGTGTTGTCAGGATAAGAGATAGTATGTCAGGGAAGCTAGTAGCCTGGTAGATAAGGCAGCTGGATCTCACATAGCTGAACATGTGGTTCAAGTTCCAGACCAGTGGCTTGAAAAACATGCTGGGCATATATGCATGTACACCCAAAATCTGGAAAGGAGGGAGAGGTAGAGGAGAAGGGATTGTGGCCTGACCATACCCCACAGCAAGTGCTTTTTGGTTTCTCTCTCTCCTTCTGTCTCTTTCCTTTAAGTGCTAATGTCTTCTGGCAAATTTAAAAAACATAAAAAAATAGAGAAGGAAATAGCATGTCAATAAAGATTTAATTTGCTTTAGATGTTATTAAATAAATGAGTATTCTCTTTCCCAGCAGTTTTCTTCCTGTCTGTATAAAAGCCTCAAATCGAGAACCTCATTGCCTTGAATGTAGCTGACATGTATCGGCATAGGTTGAATGTACACGACTGAGTGGCATCAGTTTGGCAGAATAAACTTTTCAAATTCCTGCCCCCTTCACTCCAGTGGATAGAAATACTGCAATCCTTTTAGCACTTAAAAAATCAAAACTCATAACATATTCGTGTTCAGAAGTAAGTATTCAAACTGGAAAGATCTTTGCTGAGCTGTCTCCATGGTCCTTAAGCACAAGGAATGATATTGCCCTAAGCATAATTCTAAAATTCATGTTTATAAAGGGGGTCTTACTGGGTTCTTAATAGCATGCCATTTTTTTCTAACATCTTCTGTTTCCCTGAGGTCTTCCTCAGATGCAAAAGAATATTGAAATATCTTCAATACCTCGGGAAAGAGAAAAGAGCACTACACTGAGGACGATGTCAGGAGATGTCAGCTTGCTGTGTAATTATACACAGGTGAATTATATACATGCACATCCCAGTTTGATCTTGTTGCCCCAACAGTTATGTATAGCACCCCTTCTTATTCACAAATGTATCTTGGTTCAATGATAAATTTCTTGGTCCTACTAAATATACAGCATATTTGACTACTGAGTTCTGTGAAATGGCTCTTGTCTCATCCTTAGACAATACCTGTATTGCCACTAACTTCTTCAAGCCACCTCTACCCTGCAATGATCCAGTGGTGTCACTTCATTTAAAGGTACATGCGTGCTATGCGTTCTCTCAGTGGGCATTTGCTGACCGCTCTGCCTCTGCCACCTCTGTTTTCATGAGTAATTCCTGCCCTCTCGCAATGGTTTGAGTTAAAAGATACCTAGTCTGGGAAACTCGCTTAGATTTTATAGAGAAGAGTTGGGTCTTTCTCCTCTGTGTTTCTATGGGGCCAGGACAAAGGTGAGCCCAGTGAAGTATCTTAGGTGCAACATTTAAGGAAGCTGTCAGGGCTAGCAGGTAGCATGGTGGTTAAGGTGCTGGATTTCCACAAGGCCAACCATGACTCGAGTCCTAGGCCTGATGGCTTGAGAATCATGTCAGATGTGCATGAGTGTGTGCCCAAAATCTTGAGAGGAGAATGGAGGAGAATGGACTGTGGCTTAGCCATCCCTTCTAAGGGATGATTTCTCACTTTCCCTCATTCTGTCTCTCTCCATTGAGCATATGTGCCCTATGGCAAAGACCTAAAAATAAATAAATAAATAAATAAATAAATAAATAAGGAGGCTTTCATTCTCAGGGTGGTACATGAGCTAACTCTGCAAGTCCCAAAACCCTGAAAACATGAACTTCATTAAATTTTGTACCTAGGTGCCTTATTTACCTTACCCAATCCTGGTCCTGATTTCAGCAACACTTCTTATATCCCCCTGAAATGATTGCACTATAGAATTTATTGTTGATATCTCTCCCTTGCTGAAATGTAAATTTATTCAGCTGGGGTACCATGTGTTATTCATTACTATAAGCTCAGTACCTAGCACTCTGCCTGGCACATAGAAACTATTTCTAAATGATGGTTGAGATAGGAGAGTAATGGAATAATTCAAGTGATGCTAGCACTTTGTATGGTATTAGAGACTTACCAAACTATAAGGAATCAAATGGCACCTTCTGAGGAATTAGGAAAGCATTCAGAGATGATTTTTTTTTTTTTGCTATAGGGCATGTGCACTCACCAGAAAGACAGAGAGAGACAGAGAGACAAAAAGTGAGAAATCACCCCCGGGGGCAATGGCCATGCCGCAATCCCTTCTCCTCCATTCTCCTCTCAGGATCCTGGGTATGCACGCACACATGCCTGGTGTGAGTTTAAGCCACTGGGTCCGGGACTCGAACTGCAGTCGACTACATGGGAGTTCAGCAAGATAGCCATTACACTAACTGCTGGTTCCCAGAGATGAAATATTTGATAAAACATAAATTTTTCATCTGAAATAGTTACTAGTAACTAGGTACTGGAGAATTGCTTAAGAATACTATCTTTCCACTAGGGAAGACTGGAATAGGTTACCCCTACAAGGGCTAAAAAGTCAGCAAAGCTTCGGGTAGGGTGAAACCAGATTATCCTCTCAGTCCAGGTCTCCTCTAAATAGAGGACCTTCCCTGATTCTCTCTGCCGTCTTCACATCCATTTACATGATATGTTCACAATATTGGTACAGCA
>NW_006159776.1:3849672-3947217 GCF_000334495.1 Tupaia belangeri chinensis | reverse complement strand
AGGAATGGCATGAACTAGACACTGGCAAAACGTTTTTTTGTGCCCATCATCATGCTACGCTACTCACAAAGATTATAATATTAAATCATCACAGAAATGCAGTGAAGCAAGAATATGTGTCCCTGATCTATGCATGGACAAAGCCTGAACTTGCCTGAAGCCATACAGCTTAGAGTTGGAAGAAAAATAGCACCTTTAATGTTCAGGGTAATCAAAACAAACTAGATTTTGTTTCCCTCCATACACACACCAAAAATTGTCCTGGTCTAGAAATATAAATAAAGTCATAAAGTGTTTATGTTTATCATGCAAAAATATGAGCACCTAGCATATGCTTTATTGTGGGCATAAAGTCCTAAAAGTTTGTACAAGAAAACTAATGGGATAAAATGCGGAGAAGAGGAAGCTAGATACTGAATAATTCGTAGGTGGTTTTAGAAGAGCAAACATATTTTCTTATAAAATGTTCTTGTAGGGAGAGTGTATATAAATTGCAATGATCATGTTCCCCTTAATACCAAAAGCCACAAGACCAAAGAACCCCAATAACAACAACTCTGTCTCCTGAAGCTGTCTCAAAGAGAAACACTTCCTACCTGTTGTGCCTCTGACTAATTGAAAGGTAGGCCTCTGTGTGAGGAATTAGGCAGAGAATGAGAGCATTGTGCAGGTAATTTTCAGGAGCAGTAGCTGTCAGTTGTTTTATGGTATGCTTTCTTGGTGGGGGAGACTTACTTTTGGGGATATGTAGCTAAAATCTCAACTTCATTTTGTGTGGGTAAGCAGTCTTGACCTTTACTTGGAAGACCCATTGAGGTATGACTTCAGGCTCCTTTGATTTATGAGTTTCGTGGACAAACTACTATTGTATAGGAGCTCTGTGAGAACTTCAAAAAAGCAATTAAGGCCGAGACATTTCTCAGCTCATTTTCAAATTATTCACTCATCATTTCCAAAAGCCAGCAAAAGGAACTCAAGTGATTCTGGTCAGATTTTCCCAACCAAAGCCCCACTTTCTATGACAATGTTACACATGCTTTTAGCTCCATTTTACATACATTCTAGAGAACTTCTTGGCAGGGTCTGTAAAGTGTGTTTTCATATTCTTTGGATTTCATCTTTGTAGCATGGCCTCGTGGAAAAACATTACATTCCAAGAATGACTGGGAAATTTCATTCACCACAATGGTTGCCAATAACATGTGGGAGTTTATCGTCCCTCTAGCAAGCTCATCAAATCCAAACAGAATGTGTTCACTACAATTTCAGCCGATTCATTTCCATAAGATGCAAGTAGATGCTATTTACTAAATCCCCAAAGACCAATTTAAGACTCTCAACAATGGTGGAATTAAACATACAATAGTTTTTAACTCACCATATCATTAGTCTTTTTAGGAAACTAAATGACACACACGAAAGGCTTTAGCTAAATATAATTTCACAAAGAGTATCTACAGAGGCATGAGCAAGGTTAAGGGAATCCACAAGGAATGGTTAGGCACCCTGGAATTGTCAACAGTGGGAAGCTCTTATACCTTGGGCAGAAGGTGTAAAAGGTAGGAGTTGGAGGCTGAAGCCCTGGAAGAAAGGTGTCTCAACAAGACCTGTGGTTGCAGGGTGTTGCTGTGGCTCAGTGCAACAAGGCTGGGAGGAAATAGGAAAGTAAATATCTCAACATCTGTCTCCTTGAATTGTCTGATCTCCTACTGGTGGTGCTCACTGACCAAGCACAACCAAAAACCAGAGGGCAAAGGAGATTGGCAATACTCACTGTAGAGGTCAACCTCCTAGAGGTCCATGTCAGAGAAGGGCAGAGACTTGTCTTTGGACAAAGGAGTAGTCTGACAAATGGAGAATCATCAAGTAGTCTATACTAACTGATTTCAGATTTCACTCCAAGACACAGAGTGGCAGAGCAGGATGAACATAAATTTGGAGGTCAGAAAAATCTGGATTCAGATTCCACCCACTAGTGGTGAGATGTTGGGATCCTTTTGGAGAAAACCTGTTGGTCGACTTCAGAAGAATTCCAGTGTACCCTCTCTGAGTTTCAGTTTCCACATCCAATAAACTAGAAAAAATAACGGCGACTTACCTAATTGAGTCATTAGGAATATTAAATAAGTTGCCCGAGCAAAAGAGCCTGACAAAATGTTTAACACATAAGTGTGTTTGATATTTGTAGGCTTCCTCCCGTTAGTTCTTCCATCAGTTACCCCTTATATGATGAGATAGCTGCCATGTGCAGGTGGAAGAACCAGTCTGACCATTTTTTTATTACCAGATTCCTGTGGGGACTCCCCTGTTGACTCATTCCTGGAGTGATGGGTGGGGCTATGTTGCTCCCAGAACCTGTTTGTTGAGGCCCCCTTGTCAGGGCAGAACCAACCATTTTGCTGGTGTCAACTCTCTGAAGGAAGCCTATTAGGACATCTTCAGGAAGACAGTTTTATCTCTTTAGGTGAACATTGCCTCTTAGGTAGCTATTCTCTTCATTGCTGCATGCATCCTCCCCTTCCTAAACTGATGCTCACAAAGTATGCTCTTGCTGCTAGTGTAAATTCCCTGTTGAAAAGGCATGAGCAGCTGTTGCAAGAATATGACCAATTCAGTTTCTGTTAGTTAAGGTCATTTCCTTTTGACCTGAAGCCACCAAGGAGGTTTTTAGGTTTGTTGTCATTTATTAGTTTTGGAACATATTACTTGTGAATTTTGATCGGATCCTTGGAAATGGGTATTAGTGATTAGAAAAATAAAAACCCACAGTAGCTATTTATTTAGCTATGCATTGGCTCAAATTAGCATTTACCTGTTAGGCATAACAACACGCCTGGAAGGCAATGTCTTATTTTCATTTGAGGAAATTGTGGCCTAGGTAGATAGGCCACAACTCCTGGGAGACAGAGCTGGACTAGAGATCATAGGTCCACCTGAATCAAAGCACAGAGCTCTATAACCTTCGAGATTTTTAAGGAGAGTCCATTGCAACATTATCATTCAGCCATGACCATTTAAAAATAAAAATCATAAGGCTGTGAGTGTTCTCACAACAAGGGTCTTATTCATGTTTCTCTTCTCACTGCTATCCATTGCTCCTGCCATAACATGGGTGACTGATTAATGTTTGTTGAATGAAAAAATGATTGACTGAATGAATCATTGATACAAAGATATTTTTGTCTCTACGTAGCATTTTTCTAATGCATATTTATATTTCATTTGACAGTGTTTGCAAATTGCATAATATTCCCCTTTAGCATAACTCGCAATGTAGAAATGCTTCCATATGTTAGATGTTTCCCCTCATTTGACTGAAGGGAAAAAGAGACTAAGAAAAACATCACATAGTGGCTAAGCATCCATATAAACACAAGTTATAGCGTGTACTGTTCATAAATGGTATATTTTGGAAGAATGATTTTGCAAAAAAATATTGAAGTAGACATACAATTTGGATTGATATGGGTTAGGAAAATATTCTTGTGTAGCCAAATATAGTTTTATATTAATTCACTATGTTGTAGGAGGTATTGTAGGGGGAAAGACTATGGGTCTTGGAGCAACTGCCTGTATTTAAATATAGGTTCTACTACTTAATGGCTATGAGCCTTATTTAATCAATCTGTGTCTTAGTTTAACTCCTCTATATAATGGCATAAAAATCCTGCCTCGCTCATGAGCTGATGGAAATAATGCAATGAGTTGATTAGAAGGAGTGATTAAAATAGTGCCTGGTGAATGACTAGTTTCATTAAGTGTTATTATCTGCAAGCCTTATGGGACTCTAGTTCAGAAAAGCCAGATCTCTTTTGTCCTCTCCATTCCCATCATCCCTCTCTTACTACAGGAGCTCACCAAGTCTTGCCTGACTTGCTTTATCCTCCAACTCTTTCTTCATGTGGTCACTAGAATGAATGTTCAGGGACTCACACTGAACCAGGCTGTTTACCTTCTTGAAGCTCTGCCATTGTTTCCTACTCATTTTAAGACTGAGTACCATCCTCGCAGCATGACATTTAAGGTCCTTCATGAACTCATTTCTTTTTCTTCCTCTGGCCTCATCTCTCATCACTCCCACGTACATGCTGTACTGCAAGTACTAACAAAGACCCAAAGTAGAAAAAGTTATATTGGCTTGATGAATAAGTAACACTTGAGTAAGAAGACTGAGCAGTTAATTTTGCTGATGGAACATTTCAGAGAAGAAGAGATACTTAAGCTGTGCCTTAAAGAGTAAGTTGATGTATGGGCCCAACCATGGTGGGCCTCTAAAACAGGAGGGCCCTACCTTGTTGTAAGTGGAGCTGTGTGGGAGGTCTGAATTTGGTTCCTAGCCCAACCTAAAACAGGCTGGGCATAGTGGCTCATGCCTGCAGTCCTGGAAAACCAGAAGGCTGTGATAGGAGGATCTCCACGTGGTGAGACCTTGTTAAAATTCTCTCTCTTAAATGAAAAGTTGGTATCAGTCAAGCAGGATTGACAGGAAAGTGAACTGATGGATCATCTAAATTAATGATTCATGTGTTGGTACAGAAAAACAGGGTATGGTCATTGAATAAGAACCTGCTATTGTTGGATGGGATGAACTAGAGGATCCCTAAAAGTTGGAATGAGGGAAGGGAAGTATCAGTCAAGGTGCTTAAATATGGCATGAATGCCTGGATGGAAAATGTATTAATGGAAATGAAGGATGTATACAGGAGAAGGGATGTATGCATGTGTGTGGGTTTTGAATGGGAGATAATAGGTGCCTGGTTCACACGTGTACAAAAGCCACCTGGGTATATTTATTACTAAGTTCCTGACTTCGCCATAGTCCCACATCCAAGACGTGCTTCTGTCCCCTCCTCGGCAAATAATTTGCAGTCTTCCATGATTCCTCTCTCTGATATTTAATATATCATCCTTCAGCATATATTCTTGACTTTTCCTTCAAAATATTTCCAGCATCTGATCATTTTTTACCATCTGCATGGCTAGCACCCTCATTGAAGACACCATCAGCTTTATGGGATTATCAAATGAGCCTCTTAAACTGCTTTCTTGCTTTCCGCTTTGCCTTCCTGCAGTCCTTTGCCTTCTTGGAGTTAAAATCTGTGCTTTACAGTTCTCAATGCTGCATCCAGAGCAGTTTTTCAAAGAAAAGTTAAAAACATAAAGTTAAATAAATAAATAAGAAAAATCAGAGCATGATTCCTTTGTCCAAAGTCTTCCAAGTACAAACCCATCTCCCTCAGACTAAAATTCTGAAGTATTTACAATACTGGTCTGCATGACCCTCCTCCTCCCTGCAGTTTACCCTGTTGCCACTAGGGCTTCCTGCTCTCCTATTCCAGCCTTCTTTGTCCTTACTCTATCATACTGGTTTCCTTGGTGTTCTTTAGACATGCGTGGCATGCTCTTGCCTAGGAGCCCTTATAATAACTCTTCTCCTTCTGGGAAGGCCTTTCCTCAGAGGCCTACCTTGCCAGCTCCCTCACTTCCTTCAGGTCTTTGCTTTGATGTCACCTCCTCTGCAAGGCCTCCTATAGCCCCTTTATCTAAGAAATAGACTTCCTCATACTTCAGATATCCCAGTCCTCCCTCCCCTGCTTTAGTAGGTATCACCATCTATCATATTCTATATTTTTACCTTTTAATCTTGAAATTTTATCTACTTTTTGTCCCCCCCCTGCACACTTTCTTGTATATATCATATTTGTTCTATTAGGACACTGATTCTTGTATCCATCATATTGCTTAGACCTTGAACAGTGCCTGACCAAAAGTTACTTAATATATCTTTGCTGAGTTAAAGAATGAATCCAGGCAGGGACTTTCATAATGTGTTGCTATAAGAATCTAATAATCAGGAGGCAGATCTGGGTTAAAGATAGATTTGGGAATCCTTAGATAAGGTGACATCTGTGTGAGAGTAGCTGAGAAACAAAGAGGAAGCTATTTAGTAAGATTTAAAAAAAAAAAAAGAAAAAAGAAAAAAGAGAACAACATAAAACCTGGAAAAAAAAAATTAAGACTGTGCAGTTAAAGTAGTAAAGCTGAGAGCAATGGCCTTGAGTTGTAAAGTAGAGTTAAAATCTGTGCTCTTCAATTTACTAGGTGTATGACCCTAGGAAGTGACTGGTTTATTCTTGCCCTCCATATTCTCAAGGATAATTGAGAAAAGATTTCCACTTCAGAGGGTTCTTGAGAGCATGAATCAGTTAGCAAAAGATAACAGAGAATATAAGCTGTTATTGATACAAACATCATTATAATCCAGGAAAAAAACTTGAAAAAAACAAACAAAGTAATATGGGAGTGTAATAGAAAGTAAGTGCAGAGATGTACAGAGTAAGAAAGAGGGGCGGCAAACTCCGTAGATCTTTTTTGGTTGCCGATAGGTAGTAAGACCCCTGAGTTACAGCTATTTGAGAGAACAGTTTCACTTGAGTCAAAAAGTCTTAATCCCATATTTTAAAATATGCTGACATTTTGTGGAAAATAACAATTGTCCTGCAAAAAAAGTAAATAAAAATAAATAAAAACAAAACCACCCTGGGCCCTCAATTGCGTCCAGCTGACAAATGTAGGAACATGGTGACCCAAAAATTTGCTTCTCTCTGGTTCTTTGGGAGATTTACTAGCTCACTAGTCAGAACTAGTTTGCTAGTTTTATGAGGTTAAGCTATTGTGCAATACTATTCAGCTGGCTTTCTGGGTGTTTATTTACAGATGGCTGCCATCTTGATTTATTGTCTGTCAAATTATAATTATTAAGGATGGAGTTAATTGTCATTTCAACCACCTGGTAATTACCCACTGAGCTTTCATGTGGTGACAAATCTGTCCTTTAGATCAAAATTGGAAGGTTTATAAGATATTTCACTTCCATGTTTATCTCCATTCATATCTTGTTGAAAGTAAAAGATTAGTAGAACTTATTGATACTTTTAAGAGTAATTTGTGAGCCTTCAAGTAAAAGAATTGCTGATTGTTGTACATATTTTTGAGTGGTAGGGCTGGTATAACAAGAATCCAGTGATGTGAGTTATAATAATTGAAATTAATATTATGAGACACGCTCTTTCAAAGATTGGTCTAATAAAAAAAATTAACAATGCTTCTAGTATGTTCCATCATGTATCACCTAGAATGATGGTTTACGGCTCTTGTTATTTGTCTGCCCCATTGTTTATCAAGGCTACTTTATCCTTATGCCCTTCTGAACTTTCGGGACTGAATTCAGCAGAGACAGTATGGTTACTCTAGTCTATTTGGCCTCTATTACTTTGACCAATGGCTGTCGGTGGGATTCTCTGCTTGGTTCTTTAGGGAGAAATCTGATAGAACCAGGGAGACTAAAGGGAGGGGAGGTGTATGTGCCATTGGAACTATACCCCTTGTCCGCTTTTTGGCATCTGGTCTCTTCTTTACATACTTTTCCTTTTTAAGCTTTTGTAAATGCATACATTTTCAGGATATACTTTTCTAAACTAGTCAGAAGAGAATCTGGTGGAAGCTGTCCCATCAAAGTACAACCTTGGAATACTGTTCTGATCTCACCATCTCTTTCCTCTCAGGAAACCCGTCCAGCTTCATCTGACTTTTAAACTGGGGCATCAAGGGAAAAAACACCAGGTCCCTGGCTTCTCAATATTTACATTCAGGATTACATTTAACTGACAACGACCATGTGAAATTCTTGGTGGACTAGAAATTTCACCTTAGTGCTTACTCTGCAGTGAGTCGCCTGACTAATTTCTGCTAACATCCCTCCAAGTCAAAGCATCTGCCTATCAGGCTGAGATAAGCTGAGAGCAAATTCTGCTTCTTGTCCTTTTGTAGGATTGTGAGTCCATGGTTTAAAGAAGAAAAGTTCAAGGGTTTGAGAAAGGTAGGACTATTATGTAGTTTGTTTTCAGATTCAGGAATTTCTTAATCTCCTTTAAGATATACTGACCCACCATCTCTTATGAAGCTTCTTGGGCAAATTTTTAGGGTCAAGTACCCTGACATGGGTCCCTCTTCTCTTTCTTTTTTCAATTATACTCCATAAGGTTATGGCAAAGATTTCCTCTTAACCTGCAAGATCTCCTTATCCTTAGTACCTGCCACCTTCAGTCTAGTTTGTATGTTGCTGCCTGACAGGGTTCCCAATTTCTGTCAGTATTAATTCTCAGAGCCTAAAGTGTTTACCAGAATACTCAGTGGTCTTTGTCAGCTGGTCTTTTCTACATCTGCAGTCTAATATTCCAGTATTCCCCTACACTGGAATATGTCTTTAATTAGTCAAAGGTTCCACTTGACTCAAATGTGTTTTCTTTTTCCACTTTTTCATCTGGAGTATTCTAGTTATTCTTCAAAACTTGTAAGCAATGGCCTCCTCAGTGGAGTCTTCAGTGATTACTCCCTCTCTCCCAACAGTTAATTCTTTCTCCTACTGTATTACTTCTGTAATGTATATTTCTTTCTATCACTCTATCACATGGTAAATTTTGTTTGCATGTCTGCCTGTCTTCTTTCTGGTCTCCAAGAGAGCAGGGTCTAGGATGGAAATATTTCAGACATTATGGACTAGGAGCTCAGTAAACTGAATAAATTTATGTTCTAGTCCTTGTACATCTCCCACTCCCCAGTGCAGTGTATACTAGATAAATATTTGCTGATGGGTCTTTATGAAACGTAGCTAGCATCTCAGCAAATATCCTTGATATCAGTGTTGAAATAGGTAAGTATCTTCATGGATAAATAAGAACTGGCTTTATGGAGAGGTCCACCCTTTACCCAAGACATATGTGAGAACTATTGATTAGAATAGAAGACAGCCCATTATATCCAATTGGAAAGAAAAAAAAAAGCTGGTTTTGCTTAAAAGCAAATTTTTAAATCTAAGGAAATAGAATATGTAATTTTATGGCCAGTGTATACTTTTTCTTTCATATGAAGGATTTCTGTGAAACTTATAGGAGTTTTTCTTCTTCTTTTCTCCTTCCCTTCTTGCCTCCCTTTCTTTCTTCCTATAGAGACAGGCAACCTTAGGAATAAACATGGGGTCAGTAACTTTTATAGATAAAAGGTAGAAAATCTGTCTTCATGTCAATAAAATTCGTCTGATAGCAGAGTAGGCCATTTTATCCTCAACCCAAGATTGTAACTGAGGTAGATGTCTCTGTGAAACTCTTCTCTTGCTCAGAGTCAACTTAAAGATCATTGACTTCATTGACCTAGCATGGAGATCAGGCCCATGAAAGGTAATCTGTTTGTATGTGTACTTTCTGAAATAAAAAAAAGCTCCATATGAAACTTGAACTATTTTACTTCTATCCTGTTCTGATATCATCAGGAACAAAGGAGTTTCAAGGCAAAGGAGACAGCTAAGTTCTAGAGCAGTTTTGAAATATGTACTAACAGAGTGAATGACTCCCTGAGGCCCTGCCGTGCTCCAGGAACCATTAATTACTGTCATGGTGATTTATATGTACACGTCCATTATCTTCATATCAGAAAAATACTGCTCAGAATTTGCTTCAAAGTCTCATGGGAGAACTTGCAGTCTTTGTGTCTCACATAGGAAACACTTGAATGTGAAGTTTCAGTGGCAGGTACAGGAACAATGCTGTGCTGGTCAGATTTAGATTCTCTTCTCCTCTTTCAGAAATTGAATTTTGTTTTTGAGCAGAGATCTCTTTTTTAAAAAAATGATTTATTATCATTATCATTATTATTATTATTTTAAATTTGCTATCGGGCACATGTGCTCACCAGAGAGAGAGACAGAGAGAGAGAGAGAGGGAGAGGGAAACTAAGGAAGCAAGCCTCCAGGCCCAGTACTCGAACTGCTGTTGACCATGTGGGAGTCCAGCTCCTCAGCCACCACTCCACCTGCTTGCTGGCCCCTGAGAGAGCCTCTTCGTTATCCTGCTTCTCTTTATGTCAACAGAAATTAAAAGAAGGAATGAACAGAATAGCATGTCTAAATTTCTCAATGGAAAACAAATTAAATTGATTCTATCTCCCTTCCTCAAATTGTACGTCCTAAAAACTTGAGGAAACAGCATTTCCATCTCTGATAAAAAACACTCTAATTTTCTTTCTTTTTAAAATACTTATCTATTTATTTGCTCTGAGAGAGAAAGGCACAACAACAGGGTCTTCATATCATGATCCACTCCCACTCAGCCAGCCCAGATTACAGGCACACGCACATGCTCGTGGTGTGCACAGAAGACCTCAGGCTACAAATTCAGGTCTTTCCCACGTGGGTCCAGCATCACAGGGTGCTGTACGACTGCTGCACCACCTGCTGGTTCTGCAACACCCTAATTTCCATCCAGGCCAAGAGGTGATAAAAAGTCAGTGGAACTGGGGGCTAGTCCTTGTCTGACACTAACTGGCCTTCTCACTTTGGACAACTCACTTCTTTTTTCTAGTCTTTTTTCCCACCTTGATATGATGTGGTTGTCACTAAGGCTTCTCCCAGGTCTGAATTGTTGGAGAAACTGAAAGCTGCAAGAAAATGGGTGAATCACCTGGCAAACCTCTAAGTCCCGTGCACACACGCCCAGCTGAGCACAAGCCAAGAAGCCTCTTATCACTATTAAAACCTATTCTCAGGGTTATACAATTGTTTGTATCCATCAGATTTGTAATTCTACTCCTGTGAGTTCACTGTATAGACATAAATTCCTTAGGAAGGAGGAAAAAGCTACATTAAAAAAAAAAAGTAGCTCTTTAATTCAAAATTTGATGTGTGCTCATAACCATTAGTAGGAGGATAGACTAGGACATTTGGTGAGCTGTTTTAGTCTTGAGAACTACAAGGAGAAATGCTTTTGACATCCTAGAAAAGCAAAAGATATTTGCCCTGTGGATTGCAAGTATGTATGTGAACAAGAGAATATAAATGATCAAATACTCGTAATGCACCTTCTAATGGGTCAGGCATAGTGCTAGGCTTCTGATTACCTAAATCATCTCACTCATACTTCAGAACAGCCATGAGGATAGGTACTATCATTACTAATTATAGATTATGAGCTTTTGGTTCAGAATGGTATGGTTACTTGCCAGAACACCACTGCAGTGAAGGGGCTAGTGTTCAAGGTTGAAACCTAGGTATAGTTGATTGTTGTGAGTATAGTTATGGTATATAAAGTCTCTGAGTCTTTGCAAACATTGTATTCACAAATACTAAATAATTGTTCTTTTTTTTTTTTTTTTTGAGAGGTTTACGCTATAGGGCGCCTGCGCTCGCCAGCCACCAGAGAGAGACATAGAGACAGAAAGCGAGAAATCACCCCCCAGGGGGGATGGTCATGCCACAATCACTTCTCCTCCATTCTCCTCTCGGGATCTTGGGCATGCACACACACGCGCCTGGCATGAGTTTTAAGCCACCGGGTCCAGGACGCGAACTGCGGTTGACTACGTGGGAGTCTAGTGACATAGCCATTATGCTAACTGCTGGTTCCCTAAATAATTGTTCTTAGAGGAAATAGAGACAGAAGTTCCTGCAAGCCTCTACCTTAAAACATTTTCATGAACTGGGACCAGGAGTTGGCATAATGGCTATGTCACTGGACTCCCATATAGTTGACCGCGGTTCAAGTCCCAGACCCCGTGGCTTAAACTCATGCTGGGTGTGTGTGCGTGCCATGCCCAAGATCCCAAGAGGAGAGTGGAGGAGAAGGGATTGTGGTATGCACAGAAGACCTCAGGATACAATCTCCTGGCCATCTACCCGGGGGGGGGGAGGTGATTTCTTGCTTTCGTCTCTCTGTCTCTCTCTGTCTTTCTGGTGAGCACATGCACCCTATAGCAAAAACCTGCCCCCCCCCCCAAAAAAAAAGACATTTCATCAACTGACCAATATATAAGCTTGTTTCATATTATGTTTTTGTTTAAAGACACCTATTTACTACATATTGGTGATTCATAACGTTGAACTCATGGCCAGTAGTGCTATAACTCATGCTCAGATGAAGCCTAGCTAGCACGTATATTTTTTTCTGTAAGACACACCACAACTTCTTGCATTTAGAATACTAGATGGCACTTAGGGCCATTTGAAATAGTGAAGTCACCAATGAAAAGCCCAGGAATGTAGAAGGATAGTACCAAGTAGACTACAAATAGGTTACTATCTACAGCATGAAAGCTGAAATAGGAAGGTAGAGGAACTGGATTATGGCATGGTAGTAAGATGTGACAGTCTGTAAGGCTGACCCATGTGTGAGGGGGTTCTGAGTTCACATCTGGACACCCTCTGCAGAGTGTGCATATGCCCATGACCCAGGACTTCTGAAGCAGGGGGTGGATCGCAGTTCTAAGACCCTGCTGGGGAGCTGTCACTTAGTCTCTTTTACTGTCTCTCTTGCCTGTGGAAGAAATAAATGACATGAAATAAAATAAAATAGAAGTTAGAGTGTTGCCTTGTTTCATGTCAGTTGAGAACAGGTGCTTTGGTAAGCTCATAATTTTCACCAGTCTGTATATGTCTGTGAATGACTGAACTTGCCATGAATGTTGATTTTGGGGGTTACAAAAAATTTTAGCAAACAGACAAATTTAAAAACACAGAGTCTATGAATAAAAATTGACTGTATATTCATATGGCAAATTTGTATTGGGTATCTATCACATGCCAGACACTGTTCTAAGCTCTGAAGATTCTGTGGTGAACAAATACAGCTTCTGCTAACAGACCTAACATTCCTGGGGAGTGGTAAATGCAGATAGTGCATCATGGTCAGATGGAGATAGTTTATGGAGACAGATTTTACTGGGAGTGGCTTGAGGAGAGACAGGTGGGGGTGGTGGGGAGGCTGGGAGGTAACACCTGAACAGACACTCAAAGGAAATCAAGTCATAGGGACATGTGTGGGAAGAGAGATTTGGGAAGGGGAACAGGAAGCATGGTTGCTGAGCAGCAGGCTAGTTGGCTGGACCTGGGGATGGGTTGGGAGAGGGGAAGTCAGAGAAAGGGTGGGACAGCAAAGGAGGTAGAACTGTCTTACTCCAGAGCCTGGGCTCTTGAGAACAACATGGCATGAAGACGCCGAGTGTCAGCACTGGAATGCTAAGTGGTTTTAATGTTGGCAAAAAAAAAAAAAAAATAGCGTTGCGAAGTTGCTCTTGGGAAAAACTCAGGTAAGTTCCAAAGAGTCTTTGCAGAGAAATGGAGGCTTTGCCGACACACCCAGATTTCCACTTCATGTGAAGTTCAAACATCAGGCACCTCAAGTTGCTACGTTTAGGGAAGTGTCTTAAAAAAATCAATGAGAGCACGGGTGAGATTCACTGGGAGATAACACGGCCTGGGGCTGCAATATTGAGAACAATTTCATCAGCATCTGCAGGGCATCTGAGGAGAAGTTGGTCACAACAAACAAACCATCCCCAGGACAACAGGAGGAGCTGAGACGGGAAGCAAGTCCACACAGTGAGAATTAGCTTGTGGAAAAACGCTGCTCAGCCAGTGCTGAGTTTTGCCCACTGTGCTTGTCAAATGCCACAGCCCTTGCTGGAGCCAGCTGCAAAGAATATTCAGAGCTGGAGATCCTAAACTCAACCCTCCCCATTGACTGATAGGGAAACTTAGATCCAGAGAGTGAAAGTGGTGGGCTTCCAGTCAAACACCATGGGAGCAGCTGAGCCAGGACTGGAATTAGCTCACCAAATGTCACCCTAGACAGTTATTACGAGAATGTAGAAGAAGAAATTTGACAAAATTCCCAAGTTTTCAGAAAAGCCATTGACTGTAGCAGCTGCTGCGGTTGTGCCCATGCTTGCAACAGCAGCAGCCTCTACAATTCTGTGCAGATATTTATTTTTTTTAAACCTGGTTATTTTCAACATCAGGCTCTCAGAGTGCCCTGTGGAAATTTGTGTGGCCATAATGTGAATTAGTCCCAAGAGAAATGTTCTCCATCAGCAAAGGTGGTCACTATCGGTGGAGGAGTCAAAAGGAATTAAAATCCTGTCCCACGTTCTTCAGATTTCACTGGGCAGTTCCTTCATGGTTTTTTGTTTGTAGCCCTGTAGTTTGTAGAACTCTCTAGCTTCAGGAGTCTAGAGATCCTGTTAGGCAGTGAATCCCAAAAGTAGTTGAAAGTGGTTGGTCAGGGGCAGTACTGTGATGGTAAACCAGCACTGTGGGGGATGGGGAAAGAAAGTCTTGATTTGTTGTGCTTGCCACTACTTGTGGTGTAAATATTGGGTCCTTGGAAAAGCCATTACACATTTTTGCATAGACAAGAAGAAGTCATGACTTTTCTGATGACCCAATACTTTATTATGATGAATTTCAAGAAACCAGTTATTAACAACTGGCTTGCAGAATTCCTGAGAGTTCAATAATCTGCTCTTAAGAGCCTACTGCAGCCATGCCCAGCACCCCTCTGTAGCTCTCTGAATAGAGCAAACTCAGGGATGGAGCTGGAGGGTGCGAATGTGGTTTATCTTGCTTAGTTTGGTAAGGTCAAACTACACTTGGGAGGGTATGTCTGGTGTCAAATTCTAGATTTAAGAAGGTCATCAACAAACTGAAAATTAATTAATATTTAGTTAGAGGAAGAAGCAATCTCATCTGAAAAAGTCATTAGGAAACTATTGCTGGGTTAAGAATCCAGGAGAAGAAATACACAGGATAGCCTGGACATCTTTTCCAAATCTTTGTGAGACTGTGAGATACTTCTTCTGAACAGTAGAATCTGAATGAATGGGACGTAGGAGGTGTCTAGAACAGAGAGGCTGTTTTCAGAGCAACCTCAGAATTTTCTGATAAAACTGCCGGAAGAAAGGCAGTGCTGCCTGGTGCCATGGGAAGCGTTTGATCCCCCAGGTATAGTGGGGCAACCACTAGGTGGGGCTGTGGCTGTAAGGACCCCTTTAGCTCTTGAGAATCCTGCAATGGACTCCTCTTCCTTTTCTTTTTTCTATTTAACCAGTTTCCTCTTACTTTTTGTTTCTTTTTATTTTCTTTCCCCTGGCCAGTTGCCAGAGGCTTATTTACCCAGGTTAGCTACGTTAGTAGACAGTGACCGCTACAGCTTTCCCCAGAGAAGAGAACAAGCCCCTTAGCTTTCTCCTGACCACTTACACACCAGGAGAACACACAATCCATCTCCCCCCGCCCCCTCCCACTTTTTTTCCTCTTTTCCAATCTTCTCAGCTCCACATTTTGGAAGAAGGGTAAATAAACAAATTGAAACTGAAACTGAATGTTGGCCATAAAGTGGGGACATCTGGGAGGCTTGTAAGGAAATTTACATGCTTGCCTGGTTTCAGGTTACATATTTTTTGTTGCCTGGTAACGAGCCCACAGTTTTCTTTCATGCATTATTCTCCCCCTATCCCCTGTTTATAGTGTAATTATCACTGTGACATCATAATCCCCCATTGAACAGCTGTCAGGGGGGCCCCACTGCTGAGTAAACAGGGCTTTACAATCTCTCCTCCCACAGGCTGGTTTACTAAATAGATCAATATTTGGTTTGTAGGCACAGAGATTAGGAGGTGGAAGTGCGTTTTGAAAAAGCCCTCTCTCTTCCTCGGGCCCCCAGCACACCTGAGAATGCTGGAAAGAAAAGCCAGGTTCATGAACAAAAAAGGAATCATCCAAGCTGCTTTCACCTGCCCCCGATTTCCCAAGGAGCTGCTCATCTTCAAGAAGTGAGACCTATTTGAGAATTAGTAATGTTTAGGTTCTTTATTCTAATGCTGAGAGAATTCTACCTCTCTCTCTCTGCCTCCCTCTTATCTTCCCTTTCTCCATCCCCAATCCCATTTCACTAATCTTTCTAAATGGATATTATAGCCTCAGGGAGGAAAAGCGTGATGCATGGATAAACAGAAACTAAGCTCTGACCCTGCCCCCACCTCCCACCAGCGGCTTTCCCACCCTGCTCTAGGATTATGAACTCCACAAAGAAAGCAGCTTCCAAGGTTTCTTTGTTCCACTAGAGCTTCCTGGGGGATAGTCTGGAAGAGGTGCACTGAACCCTTACTTTTCCCGAATCAGGAAATGGCTAAAACGCCAAAGGAGCAGAGAATTTTGAGCATAGGCGTGAGCCTCCGAAGATGTCCGTTCTAACGCTAGCTGCCTGTACTTGCTCTGTGACCTGGGATAAGTTCTTTGCGTATTCAACATAGAACTGGCCTGCAAGGCTTTTCCCAGGAAGGTGAAGTGAAGAGTCAGATTGAGCAGGCCTCAATAGCTGGTGCTGATATTATCAACTGCAAAGCCCCCAAAACACAACCCATCCATTGGTGAGGCATTTGCTTCATTGTGAAAAAAAAAGGGGGGGGTGTTAGCCCATCGCTGTGAAGATTAAATGAGATAATGGCACGTTATTGGGGGTTGCTATTACTTGTGTTTGTGTTTCTGTTCTTTTTTCTGTTTTCCTTCCTTTCTGAGAGAGGGACCCCGGACAGGATCTTGATCTCCCACTCCCTGCCTTTCAGTCAGCCTGGATCATGGGCACACTATGGGCATGCCTGGTATGTTCAGGTTCACCCAGGACCCAAACCCCAAGCCTTCCCATATGGCTCCAGTTTCATGCTGTGGTGAAACCTCTGCCACTGTGGCTGGGCCACATAGTGGGTGTCTTTTCAAACTAACATTGTGTAATTCCTATAAAAAACAAAACTATGGTAAAGAAAGGCTTGGACATAAAATTAGAAGGAATAAGAAGAAAAATAACAGTAATAATCAACACCTATGAAACCCATTCACAGGATCAAAGCCCCTTTCCATACATAATCTCAGATTATTGTTAAGACTGCAAAGAAGGAGAAAACACCTCATTTGATGATCTCTTAGAATGGGCTGTTCAGTGTGCTTATTTTTTTACCAACCTCATTTTGGTGATTTATTTTCCCTTGTCTCAGAATAATCAAGATTTAGAGAAGTGAAGT
Organism: Tupaia belangeri chinensis; assembly: GCF_000334495.1. Lineage (NCBI taxonomy): Eukaryota > Metazoa > Chordata > Mammalia > Scandentia > Tupaiidae > Tupaia > Tupaia belangeri. Next base: position 3,930,315 of record NW_006159776.1, on the reverse strand, counting down.
GACATGCCCAAGGTTACCCGATTGCAGAGCGCTGGACCAACCTCAAGTCGATCTGGTTCTAAACCTCTTAGGTTTTTCTCTATGGCACAGACATAGCCAGACCAATGCAGAAAGAGAGGCAGCCAAACAATGAGGTGCTAAAAGTTAATGACCTCGGTGAAGGAAGGGAGTATTTACACAACACCCAATGCTTCCTTCAAGGTTGTCATGCAACACCATAGTACTTTGCTGATTCAGTCATTTCAGAATAATTACAGTCTGTCTCTGAAAAATAAAACACAATTGGCTGTTGTCTCTAGGACTTTGTGAGACTTCCTTTAGACAGGGGATTGTAAAAGGCCTACATATCTAGAAGTGCCTCCCGAAGGCCTCATGTAGAGAATGAAGGAGACAGTAGGCTACCACCAATGGTTGGGGAGAAGTCAGCATCCAATGGCCTCCAGAAACAACTGGGTGCCCTGACTACCACCAGCAGCTGATAATCCCACTACTCTATCTGGCTGGTGGCTTTTTCTTTGAAAGATTGTTATGGTTTCAATTCAGTTTCATATAGATCAATGTGTAGATCTGTACAGTGATAACATTCCTTCATGCTAAGTCTGTCCAAGATAACTAACCTGTTTCCAAGATCTAATTTTGTACGTGGGAATCTTGCCTTGCCCTGATTTCCAGACCCATAGCAGGCTTGGCAGGCAGTAGCTGGGGGAGCTCCATGATAGCCCTGGTGCCCTGAGCCAGGCATCCTCCTCCTCCACTGTTAGGCAGAAGCACCTGTCCTGCCACAGGAGGCACTGTTTTTTGCTGACAAAGTTCAGTTTCTCTGAAGGGGAAGCTATGATGCAAGACCCCTTGAATAGCTCAAAACCCATGATTAGTTGTCAATAAATGAAATGCACTGTGAGTCCTTCGTATATCAGCTTCTGTGAATTATATATAAAACAAAACACCAAAACACACACATGTGCACACAGATACACAATTGTTCTGACCTTTTAGAGACTCTCCATAAACCAGTAGTTCTCAAACTACAGCATGTATGAAAATCACCAGGAGGGACTGTTAAAACACAGATGACTGAGAACAGCCTGTGGTATCATGGTTAAGGTGGCTGGATCTCACACTGTGTAGTTCGAGTCTTGGACCCAGTGACTTGAGAAACACACCAGGTACATGTGTCTCTAGCATCCTGAAAGGAAGGAGAAATGGAGAAGGGATTGTGGTATGACCATTCCCCAGGTGGGGTGCTTTCTCAGTCTCCACTCTCCTACTGGTGAGCACACATGCCTTCTGCCAAAATTAAAACCAAAAACAAAAAACAAAGCAACAGGCTACTGGATTGTATCCTCAGATTTTCTGATTTAGTACTTCTGGAGTGCGGACTGAGAATTGGTATTCCTCATCAATTCTCAGGTGATGCTGATGCTGCCAGTTGGATACCCACTCTGGGGAAAACACTCATCTCAACCTTCCACAGCTGCTGGAGTTTGTAGTCATTGGTGGCTGATTTTCTTTCAACTCTCTTTCCATATTATTTTTCATAGGTGGCCATTGGCTGATCTCCATCAGACTTTTGGGAGTGCCTTTCTCCTTATCAGCAAGAAGGTAAGTCAGCTGATTTATTTAGCTGCATTTTCCATATTCTCTTGCAACCTGTATTATTTCAACCCATAGATGTGGGAAAATCTCTAATCTTCTTTGCCCCTTATAACTCTGCATCTTCAGACTTGCCATTTACTTTCTGGGTCAGAAAATCTCCCTGGCTGATGAATGCTCGATTGTATGTTATAGTGGGACTCATGGCATGGCCCCAGGAGAGTCATCCCTGAACAACCTACCCAAACATAGATGATTTTCTTTCTCTTTAATCTTATAGCTATTAGTATAAACTTTCATTCCAGTTGTTACTGTATTATAATGTCAGGCTCTATTTGCACGCTTCCCCTCCCCACTAGACAAGGAGATACTGGAAGGCAGAGACAAGGTTTAACTCAATTTGAGGTTATCTAAGTACCAAGAATAGTGGGTCTCAACCCTGCCTACACCTTAGAATCACCTTGGGAACTGGTAAGGAATTCCAATCCTTAGGTCTTTATCCAGGCCAATGAAAGAAGACTCCCCAGGGAAAATGAAGGTTTTCAGCCTCCAGACTTTCTAAGGAGAATATTTTGAGAGCCTAATGTGTTCATTCTGATTTTGTGCCTTGGTAGTACTGTTTCTTGTCTGAAAGGAATAGATTTTATAATTTCTGTTTTGTACGTGAAGAAAATGTTTTAAGAGAAGATTATTGATTAAGTAAACCATCGGTTCACTTACTTATCCTTTATTCATTCATTCAGCCATCATTTAACAAATCTTTTTGTAGTTTTCACCATGGGCCTGGACACAGTAATAAACAATAACAGACATTGCTCCTGGTCTCTTGAAGGTTTCAGCCTGTTGAGTGGTATCGTCTGTGATCAATTATCCAAATAAATGTAGAATCGCACTCCTAGTAAATGCCAAAAAGAGAGAGTTTTACTCAGGGGAAAGAAATACATACCTTTAGGATTTGTAATAAGGGAGGAATTGTCTGAGTCCTGGAGGCCAAGCGTGGCTTCCCCGGAAAAGGTCAGCTAACTGGAGGGCAGCAGGGTGAGGTGTCTACTGGGCAGAGGACAGAGTGTTGAAGAAGCTATGGAAGCTGGCCAGAACCACAGTTCCTATCCACCCCTTAGCTTTTCTCCGCCACTCTCCTGGGGTGGCAAGCAGGATTTTAGGGAAATGTGAGTAGGTGTGCATGATAGTGTAAGTACATATACATGTACCTATGCATATGCATGCATCTACAGACATAAATACATATGGTACACGCATATATGCATACTTGCATGTGCATGCATGTGCACACATGTGCGTTTTTCTCAGATTAGAGCTGGGCTTGCTGCTCAGGGCTATGTCTTAATGATGATACCTACAGCCACCTTTCTCTAGGAATCTTGGAACAAGTTTTAAACCCCATTATCTCACTGTCTGGAGGCCTCTGATAAATAATGTCTCTTTATCACAGTGGCATGAGGGAGGCTATGGAGTGCAGGCAGCCAATAGGCAGGAGCTTTAAAAAAAAAAAACAATTTCATTTTAGAGTCCATCAGGTGGCATAGTGGTTAAGGCACTCGCCACCTACATGACTGACCATGGTTTGAATCCTGGACCCAGCAGGTTGAAAATCACATCAGGTTGGGACCAGCAATTAGCATAATGGCTATGTCTCTGGACTCCCATGTAATCGACCGTGGTTTGATTCCTGGACCCAGTGGCTTAAACTCACACCAGGCATGTGTGTGTGCATGCCCAAGATCCTAAGAGGAGAATGGAGGAGAGGGGGAAGGGATTGTAGTGTGACCATCCCCCTTGGGGGGTGATTTATCTCTTTCTCTCTCTGTCTCTCTGGTGAGTGCATGTGCCCTATAGAAAAATCTCAAAAAAAAAAAAAAAGAAAGAAAGGAAGAAGATCACATTAGGCATGTATGCCCAAAATCCTGAGAAGAGAATGATGGAGGAAAAGGGATTGCACCATGGCCAGCCCCCACTCAGGGGTGGGGTGATTTCTCACTTTCCCTATGTCTTTGTTTCTCTCTGGCAAGCACACATGTCCGTGACAAAAATCCTAAAGAAAGAAAGGAAGCAAGGAAGGAAAAAGAAAGAGAGAGAGAGAGAGAGAGAGAGAGAGAGAGGGAAGGAAGGAAGGCACTTTAAATAGTGGGGAGAACACTTTGGTCCTACATAATATATAATCAATATCAATGAACCTGGCCTTTAGGTGTTGCTACCAATAAGAGCCTGTGGCTATCCAAAGGGAAAGCTGCTCATGCTTGTCAGGGTAAAATAAAATCTCCTAAACTTTCCACATGTGACTGCCTCTCCAATTTTTTGTAGTATTTTGTGTGTAAAAAAATTATTTAGGAAGTAAACATAGTTAAGGACTCTGTATATCATAATCTTTCAGAAAAAAAAATATAAATGCAGATTAATGAAATGAAGTCCCAAATTTTTCATGAAATAAGAATGGCTGAAACAAGGCCCTTTTGCAGAGTAAAATGATATGAGGTAATAAATTGCAATCATAACAGCTACCATAAGTACCTTTTTGAACATTTATCTGTATCAGATAAGTGTATCTGTATTTTTAATGTATCAGATATTTTATTTATTTTCATGACAGGAAATTTCCATAACAACCTCGATTTTGTAGAAGAAAACTGAAATTCAGGGAAGTTAAGTAGCTACCCCCAGGTAGTACAAGGACCCAAGGGATTCAAGTCCACCTGATTCTGAGGCTCCAGCGTTAACAGTCCTTTGGACATTTGCACCTCTATTTTTTTTCTCCTGTCAAATGGATTGAGCAATAGTCATCCCTTTATATGCCTTGAAGCGTTATGGAATAACTGTCATTAGCGATAATCATGCTAATACTGTGTATCAGTTTGAGTAGCACTTTAGTTTCCAAAGTGCTTTGTCTCTTGAGTCCCATTCAAACAACACAGAGACCTTGTGACATAGATAAAACACCATACTCATCTTCCAGATGAGAAAGCTGAGGCTCATGATTTGCCCAAGGTCATAGCTGTAAAGAATGGTAGCACCAAAAAATTCATACCAAGGTCACTGTTTGGTCTATCGAATGTCCCCTGGCTCTCTAATTACCAAGTAATTATAATAGACTCAAGGTTCCCCATGGGAAGGGAGCACGCACAGTGTCATGTAACACAGGTGGCTATTATCTTTGTTGCCTTGCTTGTTATTAGTTGTTGTTAAAGGGCAAAAGGGCACCTGTGAATTTTTTTCCTTTTTTTTTTTTTTTTTTTTACCTTCAGCAGGTCATCTTTTTTCTTCTGTTAGTCAAACCTTATCCTCCTTCATCTTTTGGTTACTGAGACCATGGTGTCCATTTCCAGGGCTCCCATTTGCTCATGTTCCCAGAAATTGTGCTCTAAACCCTATTATGTGTTTGGTGGTTGCTCAGGAGCTCTTTTCTTTGAGTGAATCGGAGGAAGTTGGGGTACTCAGCAATTTAATTAATACGTGACTGATCAAAATACTCATTAACTTGCCCTCTGAATGTAAACTGGCACGAGAGCTAGCCCCTAGAAAAGTTGGATTACAATTGGGAGCGTTCTTGACTTCTATGGTTGGCCAAATGGATAGGTAAAAGCCATTTGGGAAAGTAGAAAGCAGCCTCTCGGGGCAGGTGAATAAACTCTTCATGAGAAATAAGAGCTCAGGGTCACAGTGGTCACACATTATGCATTAGACAGTGTGGAGGTTTTTCCATTGCTGGAAATCTAATTCTTAAAAAGTTGATCTTGGCCATAGGTGGTGTTATTTATTGGGATCCAAAAAGTTGATCTTGGCCATAGGTGGTGTTATTGATATCCGTTGACTCAGAAAATATTGGAATTTAGATAGGATCTTAGGAGCATTCTGACAAAAATAGGTAATAGTTCCAAAAGAGATCATTTCAGGAGAACTGAAGGAGCAGGGTATAATTTAAATTGGAAATGGCAAAGAAGGAAGTGATATACTCAGTTATATTCTGAAACGATCATGTGTTAGAGACAGGAATCTTCTCAGTAGGTTGAAGGCAGTAGAATGACCAGAGTATCCCTCCCTTTCCACCGTTATCCTGGCAGCCATAACATAGGAAATTCTTTCACTTTAAAAAAGTATTGCTGTGCTGTCCCTGGCCCTGGGGTAATACACTACTCAAGGGACACCAGATAGTACATGGCAACTGCAGTTAAGGCCCTGGCCAGGGCCTTAACATACCTGAAACATGCCAGGTATGTGTGTGAGTGCTTAATATCCAACAGGCTGGTGAACTGGAAGATGAGGATCCAGCATGACCAGACCCTGTGGAAGGTGCTCTTCTCTCTCTCTTACTTTCATGTGCACACGCATGAGCTCTATCATGAATTAAAGATTTAAAAAAGTATTTCTTTTTGACTTCTATTTCTGATTGATGAGATGATAAAAGTCTCTTTGGTGGACATTTCTGTTTTTAATAGAATAAACAATACCATTCAGGAATGATATCAGTGGTCTTTCTCTCTGGGTTCTCTATACTCAAAAGAAGTTGTGAAGCTCTAGGCAACGGGAAACTGCCAGGCCCAACTCATCTCAGGTGTGAGTCCGAATATCTAGAACTTAGAGAAAAGAAAAAGAATCTCATCTCATATTTCTTAGCACCACGTTTCCACCAATAATATTAATATTCAGACTTTTGTTTGACTCATAGATTCAGAACCCAAATGACAGACAGTGTGATTAATTAAACCCTAAGCAACCCCAATAAGAGTGTGCAAGTAGAATTATAGTGTAGTCTTAAGAAATTCTTCCTTTCATGATTATGAGGTATAGTTAGAAATAGATCATGCTGAAAAAGAATCTTTTTTTTTTTTTTTTTTTGAGAGGTTTTTGCTATAGGGCACATGTGCTTGCTGGAGAGACAGAGAGAGACAGAGAGAAGGAAAGTGAGAAATCAACCCCCAGGAGGGATGGCCATGCTGCAATCCCTTCTCCTCCATTCTCCTCTTAGGATCTTGGGCACACACGCACACACGCCCAGAGTGAGTTTAAGCCACTGGGTCCGGGATTTGAACCACGGTTGACTACATGGGAGTTCAGCGACATGTAGTACACTAACTGCTGGTCGCAAAAAGAATCTTTTTTGAGAGTAAAAAAAAAAAAATTAAAGTACCGAGACAGCTGGTGGTGTGGTGGTTAAGGTGGTTCTGTCCCACATGGATGACTGCATGGTTCTAGTCCTGGACCTGATAGCTTGAGAAACAGGCTGTGTGTGTGTGCACATGCACATGTGCCCAGCCAATATCTCCAGAGGAAAATGGAGGAGAAAGGACTGTGGCATGGTCATTCTTCCTTGGGGGGTGCATCATTCTCACTTACCATCTCTCTTTCTCTCTCTGGTGATGATTTATGCCCAATAGGAAAAAAAAAATAATAATTTGAAGACTGAACCAGAAATAAAAGTTCAATTTTTAAAATAGTTGACCGAAGGTAGACCCTACTAAGGACTCTTAAATTTTTGTTATTTGGGGGCCAGCAGTGGTTAAGGGGCTAGACTCTCTGACATGGATGACTGTGGTTTGAGTCCCAGACCTGGCATCTTGAAACTCATGCCAGGTGTGATTGCATACATGCTTAAAATCCTGAGAGGCTAATGAAGGAGAAGGGATTATGGCATGGCTATGCTGATCTCCCACATGGCTGACCAAGGTTCAAGTATTGTGTCTTGAAACTCATGCCAGGTACGAGTATATGCATGCTCAAAATCCCAAGGGGAGACAGGATTGTGGCATGGCCATCCCCCCGGGGGATGATTTCTCACTTTATCTCCTTTTTTTAAAAAAAATTATTATTATTTATTCAATCGCTATATATATCACTTAGATTGTAAAGAGACTTTAGCCAGCATGATATACACCTCAGTCCAACCCAGCTGAGAATACTGCATACATCATCATCAACAGGTAATAAACCATATTTGTGTTCCACAAATGTCTTACCTCTGTATTTTTTTCCCCAAATTTCCTTTCTTGCACTCTTCCCATCTCCTATTGCCCTTCCACTTTGTCCCTAATGACCATAACAATTTTCATGCTTTTATGTCCTCCAGTCTTTCAGTCTCTACTATAGAGAGTTGGACAGTCAGTATATGTTAAGTGGAGACATACAATGTCTCTGTTTCATAGCCTGACTTGCTTCGCTCAGCAATAAATCTTCCATATTCATCCACTTTCTATCAAATGTCAGGGACTTGTTTTTTTATAGCTGAATGTTGTTCCGTGGAGTATATGTGCCGCACTTTTTCAGATCATTCATCTGTTTGTGGACGTTCTGGTTGATTCCATGTCTTAGCAACTGTGAATAATGCCACACTAAACATAGCTGAGCAAGTGCTTTTCTAACTGAGCATTCTCTTGTCCTTTGAGTAGATACCTAGGAATGGAATTGCTGGATTGTATGATAGCTATATTTGAAGGTCTTTGAGGAACCTCCATATTGTTCTCCATAGTGGTTGGACCAATTTACATTCCTACCAACAAAGCTGCCTAAAGCAAAAACCTCTAAAAAAAAAAAAAAAGAATGCATGTGCCATACTTTTTCAATCCATTCATCTGTTTGTTTGGTCTAATCACTTTCTCTCTTTCTGTGTCTGATGAGCACATGAACCCTGTAGCAAAAATCTCTATTAAAAAAATAAATCTATTTTTTGGCAGAGAACTGAGCTCAAAGACAGGTACAATGGAGAAATTTGTGTATGTGTTTTGCTCCTAGGAAGACTTCAGGACAGGGACTTTCTTCATGTGATCTTGGCAATGTCTTTAAAGGCCATATTGTTCTAGGTTGAAGGAACCCTCCAAGCCAAAGCAAGATGGAAGAATTCTCATAGGTCTGGGAATTGCATTGGTTGTCACTGATGTGAAGGTGACAGAAATCACTTATAGAGAAGTCCATTATAAAGACAATTCAGTAAAAACCTTCTCTGTCCCCATTTTCTCACCCCCTCTCCAGGCCCACAGTCTCAGAGACAGGTTGGTTACTATACCCTGAGATAGTAGAGTTGTTTTTTTTTTTTTTTTTTTGGAGAGGTTTTCACTATAGGGTGCGTGCGCTCGCCAGACAGACAGAGACATAGAGACAGAAAGTGAGAAATCACCCCCCAGGGAGGATGGTCGCACCACAATCCCTTCTCCTCCATTCTCCTCTTGGGATCTTGGGCATGCACGCACATGCGCCTGGCGTGCGTTTTAAGCCACCGGGCCCAGGACGCGAACTGTGTTCGACTACGTGGGAGTCCAGCGACATAGCCATTACACTAACTGCTGGTTCCCAGTAGAAGTTTTAATCATACAGAGAGAAAGGAACTAGATAGCACACCAGGCACTTGCCTACATTATATTACTTGATCCGATGAGCAGGTGGATACATTCCTGAAAGGAAACCAAAACTTAGTATAAGTCAATTTCTCAAGACTAAAAAACTTGGAAGTGGTGGAAGCTGGGTTCAAATATAAATCTAACTGATTCTAAAATCCTTTCTCAAAAACCTGCTTCTGAAAGCTAAAGAGTAAGATACTTGTCTTCCTCTTACCTCTGCTAATTATTTTCTCTTTGTCTGGAATATCATTCATTCACTTATTCAATAAGTATTTTTAGAACACTTACTATGTATCTGGGAATTGGCTCAGCTCTGTACAAAATATACAAAGCATGCTGTTACTTTCCAGGAGCACAAAACCCAGGGAGAAACAGATACAGACAAGAAAAAAGCTATATGAGGTGATGGAAGGAGATGGAGAATGGGTGAAGAGAGGACCTTTGAGAGGCCATTTTTGAGATAACATGCATGGCAATACTTTCCATGGTATCTGAAAAATAGCAGTCTCTCCAAAATAGAAACTCAGTTGCTAGTTAGTTCTCTAGATAGTTATGGAGAGCCCTCTGTGAGTCAGGCACCATTTCAGGCATTAAAGATCCAACAGGGGGCCAGCAGATGGTGTGCTGTTTAAGGGTGCTGGACTCCCACATGGCCAAGTGCAGTTCAAGTCCCAGACCTGGTGGTTTGCACTCTCTCTCTCTCTCTCTGTCTGACTCTGGTCAAAACTGAAAAATAATGATAATAAATAAATAATTATTTTTTAAAGACAGAGACATAGAGACAGAAAGTGAGAAATCACCCCCCAGGGTGGATGGTCGCACCACAATCCCTTCTCCTCCATTCTCCTCTTGGGATCTTGGGCATGCACGCACATGCGCCTGGCGTGAGTTTTAAGCCACCGGGTCCAGGACGCGAACTGTGTTCGACTACGTGGGAGTCCAGCGACATAGCCATTACACTAACTGCTGGTTCCCAGTAGAAGTTTTAATCATACAGAGAGAAAGGAACTAGATAGCACACCAGGCACTTGCCTACATTATATTACTTGATCCGATGAGCAGGTGGATACATTCCTGAAAGGAAACCAAAACTTAGTATAAGTCAATTTCTCAAGACTAAAAAACTTGGAAGTGGTGGAAGCTGGGTTCAAATATAAATCTAACTGATTCTAAAATCCTTTCTCAAAAACCTGCTTCTGAAAGCTAAAGAGTAAGATACTTGTCTTCCTCTTACCTCTGCTAATTATTTTCTCTTTGTCTGGAATATCATTCATTCACTTATTCAATAAGTATTTTTAGAACACTTACTATGTATCTGGGAATTGGCTCAGCTCTGTACAAAATATACAAAGCATGCTGTTACTTTCCAGGAGCACAAAACCCAGGGAGAAACAGATACAGACAAGAAAAAAGCTATATGAGGTGATGGAAGGAGATGGAGAATGGGTGAAGAGAGGACCTTTGAGAGGCCATTTTTGAGATAACATGCATGGCAATACTTTCCATGGTATCTGAAAAACAGCAGTCTCTCCAAAATAGAAACTCAGTTGCTAGTTAGTTCTCTAGATAGTTATGGAGAGCCCTCTGTGAGTCAGGCACCATTTCAGGCATTAAAGATCCAACAGGGGGCCAGCAGATGGTGTGCTGTTTAAGGGTGCTGGACTCCCACATGGCCAAGTGCAGTTCAAGTCCCAGACCTGGTGGTTTGCACTCTCTCTCTCTCTCTCTGTCTGACTCTGGTCAAAACTGAAAAATAATGATAATAAATAAATAATTATTTTTTTTAAAAAAAGATCCAATAGATATGGAAGCCTCTGGCCTCATGAAGCATACATTTTAGTGGAAGAGTCAAGTGCAAAATGATGAAAGGTTCTGTAGCATAACCTGTGATTATTGTGATGATGGAAAATAAAGCCAGGTAGGGCAGTCAATGGAAATCAGGTGTTATTTCAGACAGTCTGACCAGAAAGGGCCTCACCGAGGTCTTTGTGGCGAGAGTCGTAGGAATTTCTGGAAATAGAGTGGCTCAGACTGAGTGAAGAACAAGATTCTGAAGCCAGATCCTGCTGCCTGATGTTGAAGGATGAAAAGTCAGAGAGGGGACAACTGTTTGTAGATGGGGTCAGGGATGTAGCCAGGGGCCAGAATCGAGCACGGTCTTGTAGGTTGTGGAAAAATTTGGGCGGCAACTGAATCAATCTAATCATTGTTTTTTACATATACATATAATTGGGTATAAAGTTGTTCAACAGATAGGATACAATTAATTTTATAAATCTAGTATAAAATAAAATATATTTTAAGCAAGGTTTATTGGGATGGCTCACCCCATCCTCAATTCAATAAACAGGATTCTTTCTAATCACTGATTGACCGATGCCTTAAAGTCACATAAAGCAGGATGTCTGTCATCTGAAGCATAGGAAAGTTATCTTGTGGAAGAAAATTTGAGGTTGGGAAAATATATAATTAAACATTTCAGAGGAATGAGTTGGAAAACCACTTTGACATAGGTCAAAACCAGAACCTGTCTTCAGTGGGTGACTACTTTGTTCCTGGAAACAGGGTCACTCAGAAAAACAGGTGACATCTCAGATATTTCTGCCTTGAGGCTGGCTGAGACAGTCCAGGCCTGAAAGAAAGTCCAAAGACCAAAAGCCTCAGACCTGGCTGAGTCTGCTTTCTCTTGTTCTGGAGCATTCACTGCTGGGCTTTCCTGGTGTGTACACAGACTGTGGGGGTGACTCTGAGGCCATTTGCAGATGTGGAGAGGCCTGACTTGCAGCTCCCACGTAGAGGGTGGGCATTGAAACCTGCCACCCACTGTGAGAATGTTTCATTGTTCCCATTGCTGGCTCTGCTCTCTGCCAATCCCAGAGCCCCCAGACACCAAGAAGAGCCCAGACTCCCTGCGGTTACTAAGGAGGCGAGCCAAGAGCCAGGAGGGGCTGAGGCTGCATCAGCCCCCTGAGATCTATTAAGGCAAGCTCTGAGCAGGATAGGAGTTAGGGAAAGGGGAGTGGATGGGACATCCCTACTGTCTTCCCATTGTACTTTCTCACTGTAGGGATTCCTATGTAATGTTTATTAACAATAATTTAGCAATGGTAAAGGGAGATTGGCAACAACTGTCAAATTCCCACCCAGATTCATATCATGTCTCTTCCTGGTTTTGAAGACAGTGAGTTGGAGATCTGAAAGTCTTCTGCAAGTTTGTCTCTTCTCCTAATGCTATGACTAGGGTCCTGGAGGTAGGGGGATAGGGCTCAGAAAATGAGAGTATGTAGGTCTCTGTGGGAAGAGTTCAGCTGTTTGTCAGAAGTTTCTAGCATTAGCATTCCTTCTCCTGAGTCGACTGTCCAGTGCATGGTTGGGGCCATTTGCCACAAGTGCAGCAAATGAATTTCTCCCTCACCATTAACCTCCCCTGAACTTCGGGCCCTGGTAAGTCTTCAGGGAGGCAACTCTTTCCTCCTGTTGGGGAACATTTTTTTTTTTTTTTTTTTTTTTTGGCCTAGGAATATGAGTCCTACTGGCCTCAGGGTGTCTACTTTCATCACAATCTTCGGTTCTCCCAGTGCTGGAAGTTGCTCCCATATTTCATTAGCACTCAGATTAAGCCTTCATGGCATTCCCCCACCCCACCACAGTGGTTGAATAAATTGAGGCCAGAAACAGAAAATGGCTTAAGTGCCAAATCTACTCCTCTCCTCTTCTTCAGAGGGTCTGTTGTTCAGAGGAAGGTTACAAGCCAAAATTCTTCTTTGGTTGTTTTTCCATAAATGTTTTGGGGGAACTTGTAATGCAGTGGCTGCTTCTAATCTGCTCATGTATAAAATACACAAATCACATGACTTCTCTTACCCCAAGTTACCCTCCTTAAGGGATCATCCCCCCACAACTCCTTTAGTTTGCCTTCCCAAGGGAAGAAACACTTGACTGGCCACTATGGAGATGAGCACTGGGGCTTCTAAAGGCAGTTTTTGAAGTGTTCCAACTGCAAAGGTAGCTTTTGGAAATCGATCTTGCCACGTTATCTTCACTCTTGATTTTAATTCAACTTTTACTCTAATGCTGGCCACATTTTTTTTTTTTTTTGTAAAACCTTAAATAGCTTCTGAGTCCTTTTCTTAAAATTAGACAAATGCACACGACATACACACACACACACACACACACACACACACACAGACCCCACAGGCACTCACATACTCATCCCTTACTCATTCCACATGCAATATTCAAATTTTAGTCTTTAGAGCATGATCTTGTAATTAAGAAGTAAATTTTCTTTGAAGAGGCAATTATAGTTGTAGATGGCAGTTAGCGGGAAGCTCAAAGAATGTTTCCTAGTATTAATCAAAGGCCATTTGCATTACCACTTAGAAATCTTGCTGAAGTTTCAAAATAATAAAGTGAGAATGCTTATAAAAATGCCAAGAACACTTCTCTGCTTGAAGCTGTAATTATGCAAAGAATTAGTATGTCACTATGAGGGTTCAGGACAGATCCTCTCTCTCTGCATCTACTTCTATAGCCAATTTGTAGTATCTTAGGGTGTTTGACCTACAACTCAGCGTACAAAATCATTTCATCTAACACCCTCACCATACAAATGAGGTGTCCAAGTACTCAAGAAAGAAAGTGACTTGACCAAGGTCAAACAGGAAGCTAAATGTGGAGTTGGACTAGGGCCTCTTGTACTCCTGAATCTTAGTTCAGATTGTCCTGTTACCAAAGCTTTTCCTATCCAACACGAGGAAGTAATTTTTTAGAAAGGTATTTCCCCAGTTCAATTAATCTCTAAGTAGATGAAAGCCAGGCAATGGATGAAAGTCCTAGACAGGTCTAGAGCTCAGAATACTTCAGTGGAAGGCAGCGCAGCACTGCTGAGGGAACAGGTGATTTTCCTAAGAGCCTGTGCTTTACTATTTGGTAAATATGCTATTTAGATTAGTGCCTAGATAAAGGAACTAACATTTAACCGGCCCCTATTATGCGATGGATACTTTAGGCAGCACAATAATCCTGTAAGTTATATTTTCCACATTTTATAGCTGAAAAAAAACAGGCTCAGGAGAAAATTGTGCCTTATTGAATGTTACTTAGCTAGGAAACATTGGAACTATAACCCCAAACCAGGCCCCTTGACTGCTACGAAACTTACGGTTTTCCAAACTCTAATATGTTCATTGAAATAGGGTAGTGGGTGGAAATGATGCAGGTAGATTTTATTTAAATTAACTCATGGAAGTAAAACTATCCCATTTTTAGATGTCTAAAAATTGAGCTGCCTTGGATAGGGGTGAGTTCCCTGCCCCTGAAAATGTGAGAGAATGCTGATTATTCCTATGATGCGGATTTTATGAGAGATCTATCACTAGAGGAGACACACTACCAGTAGGTTGGGAACAAGTATCATCTCTGCAACACACAGGGCTTGCTTTTGATCTCGATACAAGCTGGTTTTCTTGTCGATGTGTGTGAGATGTGTAGGTATACGCTCCCGTGCAGTATGTACAGTGGAACTTTTCCTGAGTTCCCTCCTGGTCTCCATACCTGTGTCCTCATTCCTCTATAGGTCATTCATAACACAGTGGCCAAGGTAAAGTGGTACTTCCCAGCACCCTTCACCTTCTTGCTTTGCTCTATTATTTCCATAGCATTTACCACTATGGTGGTAGTTAGGGTCTAGCCAAACTATCTAAAACGTTCTTATTTTTTTTGTCTATCTCCTATTCTTCCCCTACTAATCCCAAATGCTCCATTAAGAAAGGGATTTTGTTTACTTGCTTACTGACATACTATAACACACATTCAGTAAACACTGGTTCAGTACACAAATAGTTGGGTGCTCTCATCTTTTTCAGGACTGGGTTGGGGTGGGGACATCTGTAGAGTGGGGGCCTTCTGTATCTTGCCTCTATTTGCTCTCAGATGCTTGGATGAAACCATCCTGCGTTGATGTTGGGTGCTCTCATCTTTTTCAGGACTGGGTTGGGGTGGGGACATCTGTAGAGTGGGGGCCTTCTGTATTTTGCCTCTGACTACTTGCTCTCAGATGCTTGGATGAAGCCATCTTGCGTTGATATGGGTCAAAGGTGTCTAAGGCATCAACACACATCAAAAGGGAGAATTTGAGACCTTTCCTTCAAGAAAGGCATAAAATAGAGAATTTTGAGGTTCTGTTTTGGGGACTCCTAAGGGTAGGGTAGTGTTCTGGGGATAAAGATGCTGGACTGGAATCAGAAGGCTTGACTGTAAGTCCTGCAAGTCTCTTTTCACATCTGCACACGGCCCTTGTTTACTCATTCATGCATTCATCATCCATGTATCCATCCATCTATTCACCCACATACCTGTCCATTTACACATCCATCCACCCATGAAATTGCTATGTCTCAGGCATTATTTTCGGAGATAGAAACACAGCAGTGAACATGATAACATACTGGAGATGTTAATCTAGCAGGTGAGCTGGGAAAGGAGCCTAAAAACATACTATTTGAATTAATAATAAATACTCTGAAGAAAATAAAGCAGGAAGGGAAGAGAGATTGTCAAGTTGCATGATTTGTAGTCTTTATGATATACATTTCTCATTTTAAAACATGCCCCAGAGTTCTGCCACCCAAAAAATACCAAACAGAGTTTAGGAAATCTTATACCTTAAAGCCCTCTACATACTTTCTAAAAATACTATTTCTTGACTAGAATTTGATAATCATGCTATAACATTTGAAAAAAAAAAAAAAACTTTGTTTCATTCCATTAAGCAGCAGCTATAATGTAATTGTAGTTATATAAAATAACATTAAAGGCTTCTAGTCATATTAATTTGATAAGCACTTATTGAGTACCTGCTATATACCTGAGTCATCAGGAAAGTCATGATGCATTTTTTCATAGAAAACATAGAAAAATATGTCATGACTTTCCAGATGGCCTAATGGTAGCACAGAGGAGAAAGTGACTAACTGTCTGGGATGGTAGGGAAGGCCGGGAAAACTCTCAAGAGAAAAAAAAAAAAGTAGACTTTAACGCTGAGTCTTAAGGAATAAAAAGACTTTGCATATACCAACTATTTATCTATATTCGAGCTTAGTCAAAATGATGCAATATGGCCATTAATAACCTCATGAAGGCTCTTGATATGGGAATAGGTTAGCCTGTTTTGAAAAGAACAACGTGGTCATTTTAGCACCAACAAGCCACAACATGAGAAGGAAACTTTTCACTGTTCCAAAGACATAAGGAATGTGTGTGACTTCAGTTTTTCTAATGAAATGTAAGAACAAAACAAAATCAAATAAAAATGGAATTGCATAACAACCTTTGGGAAAAACTTGCAAAGTTCATAAACCTTTAACTAATGTCTTGCAATGTCCTCACTTTTTTTTTTTTTTTCACCTTTGGAAAAATTAAGATAACATCTAATCTTATTAATATAAACTTTTATTAATTTTATCAATTAAGATAACATCTAATTTTAGGCCTGTGGAGTCCTAGCTCCATGTGCATTGGAAACCCCTCCATTGTCATTCTAGTGGATGTTCAGAGGCCATCGTGTTGTGGGTCCTGCCCAGATGTCTCTAATGGCTATAGAAGAAGGCCTTGGAAAGACAAAGTGTTCCTTCCAACCTGAAAGTGTAGCTCAGACTCCGAGTCCATGGGTTATGTCCCTCGTTTGCACTGGTATAGGTGTTAGGCCGTTCAGTCCTCACAGTGCCCAGTGAAATGGGATCATGTTTTCATTCACTTACAACACAGAGGGAAGGGCAGATGAAGTGTCCCATCCCATTTGTGGGAGGTAGGAAGTGGTAGAGCTGAGGTTCTAAATACAGCTTGCTGGATTAAAAAAAAAAAAAAAAAAAGATTAGCTGGAAATTTCAGAAATGATGCCAAAATGAGGCATTATTGACATCTGTTTGCCACAAGTAGTTATGCAGAGAAACACTCTTAGTACGGGGAACTTAGAGTTCGATCAAATAGTTTTGTCAAAGCATGACTGAGCTTGTGGTAAAGTAAGAAAACACGTAAAGAAGAAAAACACGTGGAAGTGTGATTACAGAGGTATAAACAAGTACAGAGTGCCCTGATGAAGTCTGAAGATCTTAGATTCTTAGTTTTAATGGGCCATAAAGGCAGAGCACAGGAGACAAAGTCCAGGGCCTGAGCACCGTGAGATGTGATTAGAGAAATCATTGCAAGAAAAATAGGAGTTCCTCAAGATGCCCTAAATGTATAATCTAAAATAAAGCCTGTCTGAGAGAGAGAGAGAGAGAGAGAGAGAGAGAGAGAGAGATTCTTTTTTTTTTTCTTTTGGTCTATTTTACTATTTTTTACTGTTTTTCTTCCCCTATCTTTTTTAAATTTAATTTTATTTACTTTCAATCCCTGTGTATCATTATAACATACCAAATAAATTTTCCCGTCCTGAATACATTTTATATTGGTTCAATAAAAGATATTACCATATATATTATCAACAACAAATAATTTTCCATTTTTTGTGTCCTTTAAATGTTTTGCTTCTTTCTTTCCCCCTGTGACTCCTCCTCTCTCACTCTCTCCCATTCCCCACCCTCTGATATGCATAGTACTCTTAACTGCTTTGGCCTTGATTTTTGGTGGAGTGACTGGACAGGGAGCTGGAGGGATGCAAGTATATGTCTCCTTTGAGAGTTTCTAACCACAACTCTGCCTACACATTTGAGACTAGAAGTCACTCTACCCCTATAGCCCAAAAGCCCCAAAGCAAAAGTTTAGTTTAATATGGTCTCTGGTTAGTAGTTTCCAATGTATTTTTTTTTTTTTAACTTTCTTTTTTTTTGGAGAGATTTTCACTGTAGGGCGCGTGTGCTTGCCAGACAGACAGAGAGAGACATAGAGAGAGAAAGCGAGAAATCACCCCCCAGGGGGGATGGTCACGCTGCAATCCCTTCTCCTCCACTCTCCTCTCAGGATCTTGGGCACGCACGCACACACGCCCGGTGTGAGTTTTAAGCCACTGGGTCCGGGACGCGAACCGCGGTCGACTACGTGGGAGTCCAGCGACATAGCCATTACGCTAACTGCTGGTTCCCTCCAATGTAAGTTTAATGGAACTCTAGAATGAGAAATAGAGGGGAAGCAGAATAAGAAAAAATAATCACTGAGAACTTACCAAAATTGGTGAAAAAACATGAGTCTCAGGAGATTTAATAACTCTTAAGCAAGATCAATTTGAAAACAAAACAAAACAAAACAAAACCACATTTGAAATTTCAAAGTAATCAAGATGAAGAACATACCTTAAAAACAATTAAAAAGAGGAGGTTTTGTGATGGTGCAGGGGCAATGCAATCCTCTGTGAAACTCACCCATGTGGATAGGTTCCAGGCTCTCATTCAGAGACTTCTCAGAACGTGCAGGTTGCATGTATGTTCATGGCCTGGGGCTGGCTGGAGCTGGAGAAGATTCACAGCATATAGATTGTAGTGGGTGCTTCTTTCTCTCTCTTTCTCTCTCATTCACTCATGGAAGAAAGAAAGAAACTTTCAAAAGTCAGATAGATGGAACTAGCAGATGGCATAGATGTTACATCATTGGACTCTCACATGGCTGATCATGGCTCAAGTCCTAGACCTGGTGCTTGAAAATCACACTGGGGGTGTGTGCACCGAAGATCCCAGGAGGAGACTGGAAGAGAAGGGATTGTAGTGTGGCCATCCACCCTGGGGGATGATTACTCACTTTCCTTCTCACTATCTCTCTGTCTCTCTTTTCCTATTAAGCACACATGCCTTAAGGCAAATACCTAAAAAAAAGGAAAGGAAAGAAAAGAAAAAGTCAGAAAAGATACTGAACCACAAATTAGCAGATTGACAGCTGATCCTCTCTACTGATGATCAATAGCAATCGCTTCTGTAAGTATGGTGACTTCTTTCTTCACTTGCTGTTCTGAAATGATCAGGTGGCAGTCAGAGCTTAAGTTCAGTGGGACTATCACTGTTTTTCCAGGTGGAAGTATTTATTTTTTGGAAAGCAGCAGGATTTTTAGATTTACAGAGCCTGAGACTTCAGGATGAGCAGCATAAATCACTGGGATCATGGCACTTGGGCCTACTTCTACTTCCACTCCTTTATTACTATACCCATGTATTCTACCTAGTGAGGAGGCAGAACCATCTAAAGATCACTGATTTATGGTGAAGACTACCTCACGGAAAATTGTGTCCCTGCTTAGCGGATGTCCTTATCAAGATGCCACCCTAACTGCACCTTCAAGAAGTTAGCCTGCTATTCTGTCAGGCTGGTGTGTTCTGGCTTACAGAAGTAGATTCCCATGGTTGTGCCCACTGATACACTTTCTTTTCTGGAACATTGGACCTTTGATCTGAGACATTGTCTTGCAGGATCCCATATTGAAGACATTCACTCTACCAATTTCATTTTGAAAAAATAGACCTATTATCTGTTCATTTCATTTATGTTTCCCAGGATTTGTAGCAATTCTACAGTTCAATCTTCTCATGGTATGTGCATGTAGTCCTTTAAGGAACAAATATTTTCTTTCCTCACAGCTCTGTTTGGAATTTAGAGTAAATTCCCATACTAGTCAGATTTTTGTTAATGCAAGACTGAAACAAATTTGTAGCAGAAATGTTTAATGTTTAGCAAGGCACAGAATCCATGTGACATTTATTTGTAACATTTGCTAGTAGTGTATTTAGCACCTCAATTTTCCAAATAGGGAAGTTACCTTATATGCATGGAGTGGGGGGTAATCATGGTGTTTAAGAATATAAGAATTGTAGGGTTTTTTTTTTTTATTTTCTTTCTTGCTTTTTACCTTTTGATACAAGATTGGACAAAAGCAAAGAAAAATTTCCCTGGAAGTCGCTGAAGTTAAGGTTCAGGGCTATTCACTTGCTCAACCCCTTTCACATGGTCCTATGATTTGGTAACATCTTCAAAGAAAGGTATTTGTAGGTTGTAACTGAATTTCTCTTCCCTAATAAGTTCTCACTTTTATAATTTTGTTTTATTAATGATTTAGTGCTCTTTTTCTTAAGGAAAGCACCTCCTGACCCATTATACAAAAACTAAATCTAGCTTTGAATTGGGAATTCCTCCCTGCTTAGATGTCAATATTTGAGCTCCATTGAGAGACCGACAAGTTGGTACTTATTGGCCTGAGACTGCCTGACTAAGTCTGAATGTTAAACTGCTCCCAGGCTCTGGCTGACTCTGCTTATATAACGGCTTGACTTCTGAATCAAGTGTATTACTAATAACTTACATATGAGCAGTGTAAATGCCTGCATCACTGCAGTGTGAGTCTGAATAACTCACAAGTTAGGTATTACAGGTGAAGAAGCAAAGAATTAGAGAACTTACATAACTCACCTCATGTCATGGGGTTAAGATATAACAAGATAACTCAAAATCAGCCTCTACTTCCTCTCCCTTGGGGCTTGCTACTCTGTCATAATGTCCTCTCAATCAAACACATGTCTAAAGACCTATGATTGTGTTTCCTACCACCCTCTCTGTTAAGTGGCAAGGACAAAATTCCCACAAACTTCAAACAAGGGATTGGGTTGTCAGAAAAGCCATGAGGCATTTTTGCATAGAAAAACCCAATATACATTTTTATCTTGAGACTTAGTATTAGAATCAAATAATGCTCAGTCCACCTGAGAGAGAAAGGTTCAGATGACACCTGAGGAAGCAGGTATTGAGAGAAATAAAGGAAGGAGATTTAGGAGATGAATTTGGAGAATCTGATGGTGATCTAGATGTGGAAGGTGAGGAAAAAGTGAAAGATGACTTCGGGTTACGAGCTTAAACAACTAAACAAAGGATAGTGTCCATTTTGATAAAGAAGGCACAGATGGTAAGCTGGATAAAATAAGCCTCCCCACTCTGCCCTCCACACCAGAGATGTCCACATCCTAATCCTTGAAACCTCTAACGTTTATTTTACGTGGTAAGAGGGGCTTTGATGCTATGGTTAAGTTGGAAACCTTGACATGGGGAAATAATCCCAGTATGTCTGGGTGGGCCTAAGGTAATCACAAAGGTCTCTATAAAATGTAGACTGGAATAGAAACATGAATACATAAAGAGCAAGACAGTGATAGAACTGAAGATGTCACCACCTCTGAAGTGTGAGCATGGCAATCTACAGATAATCTGATCAACCTAGGAATCCATAGGAAAAATGACAAAGGAAAATCCCAAGGCTGTTGTGGACAGTGTCAGTTACTTAAGGATTCAGGAAAAGTGTTCTTAGCCAATGGAATCCCATGTACTGGGATTCAATTTGTTAAAGTTCATTTTGTAATGGGAAAGGATATACAAGCTATAGTAGTTAAAGGTTTGTTTTTTTTATTTTAAAAAATGTGCCTGTATGTATATACACATACATACATACATACATAATTTTTTCGGAGAGGTTTTTGCTATAGGGTGCGTGTGCTCACCAGACAGGCAGAGAGAGACAGAGAGATAGAAAGTGAGAAATCACCCCCCAGGGGGGATGGCCACGCCGCAATCCCTTCTCCTCTGTTCTCCTCTTGGGATCTTGGGCACGCATGCACATGCACCCAGCGTGAGTTTAAACCACCGAGTCTGGGACATGAACTACGGTCAACTACGTGGGAGTCCAGCAACATAGCCATTATGCTAACTGCTGGTCCCACATACATACATAAATTTCAGGTTGACTCTTGTCAACCAGATAAAAAATTAGCTTCAATGGCCTCAATTAATCTTTTTTTTTTTTTTTTAACTTTTCTGTGCTTCTCATCTCTAAAATGGGGGAGATAATAGTACTATATTAATGGGTTATTTTGAGAAGTGAGATAATGCATGCGAAATATCTAGCACAGAGGAAACACGAGTATACATAATAACACTATGTTTGCTATTTGTATTATATAAACATATACATATATATATATATACACACACCTGATATATATTACCTTATATATCTGTACACACACACTGCTATGATTTGAATGTGTCCCCCAAAAGTTCATGAGTTAGAAATAACAGTATTAAGAATGGTCAGCCTTTGGGGCTGGCAGGTGGCATGGTGGTTAAGGGCATTGAACTCCCATATGGTGGACGCAATTTGATTCCCGGACCTTGTTGCTTGCTTTCTCACTTTTCTCTCCTCTCTCTCTCTCACTTTGTCCTCTGGTCAAATTAATAAATGGGTAAATAAAGTTAAACAAAATAATTCTTTAAAGAAAAAAAAAAGGAATGGTCAGCACATAGTGTAATGGGTTAGGCAGTTAGATCCCACATGGTCAAATACATGGCTTGCGTCCTGGACCCAGCAGCTTGAGAAACATGACAGGTACATGCACGCACACATGTATGTGTGCCCAAAACTCTTGAGGGAGAAATGGAGAACAAGGGATTGTAGCATGACCATCCCTTATATGAAGTATGTTCTTACTTTCTCTCCTTCTTTCTCTCATTCTATTTCTCTTCAGAGAGCCCTTTGGGAAAAATTAAAATTGAAAAACAGAAAAGAAAAGGAAAATGAAGGTGGAAAATTAATCCAATTAAGGCACTAAGAAGTGAGGCTTTGGGAGGTAATCAGGATTAGGTAAGGTCATCAGTTTGGGGCCCCATGGTTTGATTCGGGTGGCTTCGTAAGAAGAGGGAGAGAGACCAGAGCTGACAGGGACACATAGACACAAACATGGTTACTTTCACTCCTCTACCATGTTTTGCCTTGGGACTCCATAGGGAGTTCTCATCAACAACAAAAACCAGATGTGGCTCCTTGACCTTGAATCTCCAAAACTATGAGCTGAATAAAGCTTTATTCTTCATAAATTACCCAGTCTGTGATCAGATATTAAGAAGCAGGAAACAGACTAACTCACACACTGAGGAAGTACCTATCACGGTAAGGAGACTTCTGTACATGCCATTCTGAAATTCACTTTTCTCCCTTCGTATGTTCTGGGTAACTAGGAAACAATGTGGAGTGGGGGACTGTCATCTGAGTGGGGACTGTCATCTGAGTGGGGACTCCATTCTTATAAGAGTCCAGGCTCCATCCGTGTAAGAACTTGGTTAAGTAACTTCAGTTTTCCAGGTCACAGGTCTTTTCCTGTACTGTGATGATAAAACAGTACCTATTGCACAGAGTGGTTGTGAAGATCAATTAGAAAGTATATGTAAAATGTTTAGCATATCTTACATCCCAATAAATAAATAAAATTCATTAGCAAAAAGTTCAGCCTATAGTCAGTGGCCAAGTACTATTCTAAAATGAAAATGTATTATTTAAGAAATACTGTAGTGATCTAAAACACTTATTTAGTTTTCTCAAACAATTCTTAGCAGAGTAACAAGAGAGAACACATGGGAAAAATATAGGTGAGGATGAAAAGACTATTAAAATTGCTTTCTATGGCGAGTACCACAGAACTTGTACAAAATGATGCTGACATTTGACAGTTGAGATGGTGCTTACATTTATGTAGTGTCATTCTTTCTCTCCTCTCAGGATCTTGGGCACGCACACACACACACGCCCGGCATGAGTTTTAAGCCACCGGGTCCGGGATGCGAACCGCGGTCGACTACGTGGGAGTCCAGCGACATAGCCATTACGCTAACTGCTGGTTCCCACCATGGTCTTTTTTTCAAAAAGCAACACAAGACCCACTTTAACCATAAATTATTTGCTTTCTAAAAGATAACTGGTATATTTAACTTTCTTCAAAACCAAGTCTTTCACTTTCTATGTGACTTCTGGAATCACCCTTGAAGTAAAAAATTTGGTGGGCTAATTCCTTTTTACTGGAATTAAATTTATGTATAGGGCAATGAGAGTTAATTTTAGAAATTATGAGTATCTGGAGGTACAACGAAAAGGAAGGTATCACTGTCACTAAAACAGTTTGTCAAAAAAGTAAAAATTTTAATTATTTTTTTTTAAGAGAGATTTTTGCTATAGGGCATATACACTCACCAGAGAGACAGAAAGCAAGAAATCACCCTCTAGGGGAGATGGTCATGCCACAATCTCTTCTCTTCCATTCTCCTCTCAGGATTTTGGGCACACACGCACACACTTATGGTGTGAGTTTCATGCCACCAGGTCTGGGACTTGAACCACGGTTGACCATGTGAGAGTTCAGTGATATAACCCTTACTCCATCTGGTGATCCCTTATTGATCACTTTTTGTGTGTGTGTTTACAACATCCAGAAGCTACTGTGGCCAGATTTTCATGGAGATGAATTAATTGGCTGATATTGCAGACACTAAGTAAGATTTCAGGCGACTTCTACAAAGTCGGTGTTCAATTAAGTGTAACTATTTAGTTGTACCAGTTACTGAAGCTCTACCATGTGCCAGAAGCTTCCATATTGCTATCTTATTTAATTTAAATCCACAAATTCCTATCAGAAAGATGATGTAATTCCACTCTTACAAGGAAGGAAATTCAAACTCAAAAGAGTTATTTAGAGACCACACAGACTGGAATAAATTGAATGGTTCTGCCTTTTCCTTCAGAGTCATCTTTCTTTTTTCTTATTTAAAACATTTTTTTCCTCCTTTTCTTCTTTTTCCTTCCTTTCCTTTGCCTTCTTCCTCTCTTCCCTTCTCTCACACTCTTCCTTTCGTTTTCTATCCTTCCATTTCCCTTCCTTCCTTCTTTTCTTTCCTTAACAAGTGAACTGCCCTCCTTGTGATTAAAATGGAAAGGCCACTTGGTCTTTTAATGTATGAGTATGGGGACCAGCAGTTGGCATAATGGCTATGTCACTGGGCTCCCATGTAGTCGACCGCGGTTTGAGTCCCAGACCCAGTGGCTTAAACTCACGCTGGCCACGTGTGTGTGCGTGCCCAAGATCCTGAGCGGAGAATGGAGGAGAAGGGATTGCAGCATGGCCAGCCCCCCAGGGGGTGATTTCTCACTTTCTATTTCTCTGTCTTTCGGGTGAGCACACATGCCCTATAGCAAAAACCTCTCAAAAAAAAATGTATAAGTATGTATGTGTGTGTGTAGCAAAAACCTCTCAAAAAAAAAAATGTGTAAGTATGTGCGTGTATATGCGCTTTTGTATGTGTTCTTTTCAATGAAAGTACCAACCCCATAATAAAGCTGATGAGTAAATTAATCTCTATTAAAAGTACATTGAAACACTCATTTTCTTCAAAGAGAAATGATGAGAGGGAATTACGTGCAAACTTCACTGCATACCATACTTACGACGTCAAAGATGGTTTTTAAATTATACCACTTATGAGAAAGAATTGCATGTAAACTTCACCAAATGCCATATTTGTTATGTCAGAGATGTTTTCTAAATTGCAGTGCTTGTTAGAGTCTGCCATGTATTATACTTAGTCATGCATCTGCCTCCTTGATTGAGAAGTGAGCTCTTTAATGTCGAAAAACATGCCCAAAACTCTTACCTATTCCAATACTGAATTGAAATGAAGGGGATTTTGAAAATGTGATGACTTTATTAATAATTTGTTCAGTTACAGCTCCAAACAACGCACTATTTCTGAGTTCCTTAGCAAACCTTTAGTGCCTCGCTAAGATTGTAGAATGCATTTATTTGGTCAACTAATATGCTTCTTTCATAAGAAGGAACTGTGAGCATTTGGGGTCAGGACTGTTGAGGTGGAAAAGACTCATCCACATGGAATAGGGCCAAATTTAGCACAAGTGGAGGAGGTAGAAAGCACTGTTCTAAAACTAGGAGCGCTAGGTTTTGTTAACAGTTCTAGTGCTAATTAGTCACAGAACTTTAGATGTTATTTGTGAAACAAACTAACTGACAGTTGTTGAGTTCCTAAAAATGAGCTGACTCAACCTATTTACTCGGTCATCAAAATTCAGGGTCATCAAAATTCAAAGTAGTCCCTCCTCTACCTTTCTCATTGCCAGAGAAGAAAAAATCAGAGAAAGCATAATTCATATATTAACAGGTTTTTAATGAGGCAAATAATCTTGAAATCACACACTCTTAAACAATGAAGTGAGAACTAGCATAATTGATAACCACAACATAAAAGAACCAAAATCTCCTCTTGAGAAACACTTTCAAGTTAGACACCACCCCCAATTCAAGCATATAATGTCTAAAAGGGATACACATACCACATAATGCAGAATGATCGAAATAAGAACCAAAATCTCCTCTTGAGAAACACTTTCAAGTTAGACACCACCCCCAATTCAAGCATATAATGTCGAAAAGGGATACACTTATACCACATAATGCAGAATGATCAAAATAAAAATATGGGCCAGCTATAACTGGAAAATACAATGAAAGGGAAACAAGATTACAATAGCAACACAACATAAGCAGCATAGACCAAAAATAACTTAAAAGGATTCAATGAGAAATGGAAAAACAGATCAATAACCAGGAAGAAAATGGAAAAAAAAAAGCTAAGTTATTAAACATGAAAAAGAATTCTGGTCTAAATATATTTACAAATGATTTCAAACTTAAATATCTTTGTTTTCATCATTTTTTCCCTTTGGCTTACAGTTTGTCTTTTAATAGATTTCTTTTTTTTTTAGAGTAATTTTAAATTCATGGCAAAATTGAATGGCAAGTACAGAAATTTTTCATGTACCCTTTGCCACACGTAGCTTCCCCTATTAACAATATTCTCCTCTGCACCAGTCCATGTATTACAACTGATAAATCTATATTGACATATTGTTATCACCCTAAATCTATAGAGTGCATTAGGGTTCACTCTTGCTGTTATATATTCCATGGGTTTGAACAAATTGATAAGGACATGTATCCACCATTATCATCTCATGCAAGGTAGTTTCGCCACTCTAAAAATTATTTGTGCTCTGCTTGTTTATCTCTTCTCCCCACTTTAGTCCCTGGAAATCAATGATCTTTTTACTATCTCTATAATGTTTTTTTTTTCCCCAGAATGTCATATATTTGGCATCACACAACATATGGACTTTTTAGGCCAACTTTATTTAATTAATAATATGTCTTTAAGTTTCTTCATATCTTTTCATGGATTGATAGCTTATTTCTTTGAAACACTAAATAGTATTTCATGATCTGAAAATACAATAGTGTATGTATCCATTTACTTACTGAAGGACATCTTGGTTATTTCCTATTTTGGGCAATTATGGCTAGAGCTGCTATAAACATATAGGAGCAGGTTTTCGTGCAGATAGAAGTTTTCAGTTCCTTTGGGTAAATAAATGGAACAATATTCCATGTTCTTGAATAGGAAGACTCAATATTATCTATGTCAACTCTTCCCAACTTGATCACTAAATTCAATGTAACCTAAATAAAATCCTACCAAGGTATTTTGTGGATATTAAAAAGAAAATCTAAAGTTTATATGGAAAGGAAAAAGACCTAGAATAGCTAACATAATAATGTAATAGTAAGACAAAGTTGTAGAATTGATACTACACTTCCTGACTCCAAAACTTGCAGTAAAGCTGTAATAATCAAGACAGTGGGATATTGATGAAAGACTAGACAAATAAGTCTTGGTTCAGAATAGACAGAGCAAGAATAAATTCATATAAACATAGTTAACTGATGTTTCACAAAAGAGCAGCTAAAATAAATTAGAAAGAAGCTAATCTTTTTTAACAAACTATAACAACTGGATAGCCACATGAAAAAAGCTTATTAGTGGCACAACAGTAATGTAATGTCTCTCTGTCTCTCTCTCTCTTTGTGGTGATGCACTTGCCCTATAGCAAAAACCTCTCCAAAACAAAACAAAACAGTTATCCAAAGAAATATTTTAATAAAAACCCAATTTCTAGCATTTTAGTATTTTTTTAAAATAAAAAATTATGCCATGAACCATTTTCTAGATTATGGAGACATATTATTACAGAATCAATGATGAGAAGATATTATTTGTTGAAAAGATTAATAATCACTACTAATTGCTTTAAAAATTCTAAAAATTGACTTTCAGTCCTAGTAATAGTACATAATATAATAATATATTAATCTAATAATGATACATTTAAAAATTATATCCCTTTATTAATTTATAGATCATGTAAAGAATTTGCTGAGCTTTTATTTGGTTCTTGGCACCTCCTGAATCAGGCAAAGATCCTACTTTGAAGGAACTTGCAGTCTTTTAAGAAAGTAAAGCTATTCAACTATAAAAAGTAGTTTATATAACAAGGAAAAAGGAATAAAACAGAGTAAATTGTTGGAAGTTTGAAAGAGAAAGAGGTCCCTTTCAGCAGGGATGAGGAATCATTTTCTCTAGGCCTGGGATTCATACCTTTACAAAGAAAAATGAGTTAGTCTTTTAAGAAGGCCGTCCTGGTAGCAGGACATGTGCCCTAACTCAAAAGACAGAGCTGGGGATCATAGGGATTACTTGAAGAACAGCAAGTAAGACAACTCACAGGGTGTTTGCAGCCATGTTGTTCCATTAAAACATTCATTAAAGGGGCCAGCAGGTGGTGTAATGGTCAAGGCACTGGACTCCTATATGGCTTGAAAGTCATGCTGGGCATATGTGTGTGTATGTCCTAAATTCCAGGAGGAGAATGGAGGAGAAGGTATTGCAGTATGGCCATCTTTCCAGGGGGTGATTTCTTGCTTTCTGTCTCTGTCTCTTGGGTGAACACACATGCAAAAATCTCTCTCAAAAACAATTCTAATTAGTAATTTATTTTTCTTATGAATGAACTTTCCTGGTAGTCTGTATTCTTGAATAATGATATACTTTCTCAAACTGGTCAGATAGTTCAAGAGTCATCATATGGATGTAAGTGTGACAAAATTCAAGTATTTTAATATTTTCTGTATAACTTAAAGGCTAGGTTTTATGAGTTGGTCTTTTTCCTAAGCATTCAGCAGGCAATTTCATTACCTGTTACTAGGCGAAAACTGACCTATAAGAAGGGTGACCAGGTTTAATAGAGAGGTTCCTTGTTACTACATGCGACTGAGGGTAGCAGGGGTAGCACAGATTTTGGCAAAAACATTTTTAAAATTATTTTTTAAATTTTATTCATTCATTTATTTTAATTTGCCCAGAGGGACACACACACACACACACACACACAGAGGGAGAGAGAGAGAGAGAGAGAGAGAGAAGGAAAGTGAGAAAGCAAGCCACCAGGTCCAGGACTTGAACGGTGGTCAGCCATGTGGGAGTATCCAGCACCTTAGCCACCACACCACCTACTGGTCTCCGCCATTTAAATGATAAAGTATAAAGTATTAAGCATCTACCATTGTTTTCACACTTACTATAAAACTTGGAGCAAAATTCAAAGACATACAACCAGCTGGGTTCAACTCAAACATCCTTTGTCACTAAATTAACTGCTATTAGCATTTGACTTTGGGTTTTCTTCCTCTTCTAGGGAAACTCGCAACTCCCAGTGCTTTGGGTGTGTGCAAACCAGAGGACCACAGTGACCATATTGATTCTTTTGTGTAAACTGTGGTTTGGCATTCAGAGTTCTCATAGTCGTGCCTGTCTTACTTTAGAGTTCTCCATGGTCTGGCTTCCTCATGCTAGCATTCATCTTGTCTGCCTCTGTGTCTGTGAGAGTGTATTACAGGAGACCAGGGGATGGCCCAAAGGTTGTCTTTCTATATACCACATTATTTGATTAATAAAAAGATCAGATTAAGTTTTTGTTTATTTATTTATTTATTTTACCTATATTCAGTCTGAGGCATACCGGTTTTCAAACCTATCTTTAGGAATTCAATTACTTGATAAATAAATTTGTCAGCTAGAGAAACGAATGACTTTTTCACTTAGTCTTATAGCTGAATAAGTGACTGACAGATCAAACTATTTCTTAAAGGCATAGCTTCTCATTTTCATTTTTCTTATAAGCCTAGGTAATCAGATATGCTGGCACCAGAGTACTGGCACCATGTCCAATCATGTGACTATGACCATGCAATATTACAATAGCACATGACCCTCTTTCTTTCCTGAGTCTGCCTCTGACCTCAGGCCCTTCTCAGCAAGAGCTCCAGAAAGCCACTAACAACTGATCAAGATTAAATGCATCATGAAAACAGTTTTTCATTCTTTTTTTTTTATAATTCTTTTTATTTTATTTATTTCGGAGAAGTGTTTTTGCAACAGGGCGCGTGCGCTCACCAGAAGACAGAGAGAGACAGAGAGACAGAAAGCGAGAAATCACCCCCCAGGGGGGATGGCCAGGCCGCAATCCCCTCTCCTCCATTCTCCTCTCGGGATCTTGGGCACGCACTCACACACGCCCGGCGTGAGTTTTAAGCCACCGGGTCTGGGACGTGAACCGCGGTCGACCACGTGGGAGTCCAGCGACATAGCCATTATGCTAACTGCTGGTTCTCACAGTTTTTCATTCTTATTTTAAAATTTATCACTTAAATATTTGAGGCTAGTTGTCTAGTTTTATAAAGTACTTACTGTATTTATTTTTTTCCCCTTATGGGCATGATCAGGTGGCCTTTGGTGGCATCCTAGGACTTTGCTTTCCTGGTTTCTATCACACCTCTCTTTTTGAAGTTTTGCCTGCAAGACATCAAGAATTTTTTAAATAAAACTAGAATTTGGAACCACATGGTGAGATGGTAACATGCAATGTTTTTGAAGACAATCCCACATAGGAAGCTTACTGAGTCAAATTTAGAGACATCGCTGAGAACACTGGGCATACACTTGCTCCTGATGCGGAGCTGGCTGAAGGCTAGAGGCGGGTCATAGGTCCAGATCCTGTTGGAGATGTTATTTCTCTCTGTGTCTCTTGTGCTCTTATAATAAAGACATAGAATTAACAAACAAACAGAGAAACAAAAATAATTAGTAGTACTTATCAATATAACCAGTATATATGGTCTTAAACTCCATACTATTAGTTTTGCTTATTTTACATAAATTATGGCAGCTTCTTCTTTCCCTGTCACCCAACCCTCGAGGGTATGTGGACTCACCACAAAGTGGGAACGAGGAAACACCACCCACTGTGGTGTGGTCACACAGCAATCCCTTCTCCTCCATTTCTCCATCCTGTTGGGATTTGGCACATATACACATATATACCTGGCATATCTTCAAGCCATTAGTGCTAAGATTCATACCACCAATCAGGCATGTAGGATCCAGCTCCCTTAACCACTTGGCTATAGTTCTACTTTTAATAAAGTGGGCCAGCAGTGTATTCCGTATATATATTGTAAAGACAGAATCCCTTCCCTCAAAAACCTTATAGATAAAATAAAATAAAAGGGTATTTAAGGGAACTATTTATTCTTTCTTCAGAAGGACTGTGTGGGGTGTCAAAACTTTTTCAAAAGTTGTTTGGATAAGCAACAGTCTCAGATACAAATTCTGTGCCGTAGCATTCTGAAACAATCCAAGCAGTTGGCAGCAGCTGTGATCAACAACAACTGCTCCAAAGCTTTGGAGCAAGAGATGAGTGTGTGTGTGCTGTGTATGACACAGGAACACCACTGAAATCCAACTTAATCCATTACTTTGTAAAACAGAGTCAGTGTTTGTTTAGTGTTTGGCAATGTATTTTCTCCGGTCTCAAAACTCATTGGAAATCCCACCCACATTTGAACATATTTTATTTTCTCCTAAAATTCTTCCATCTTTGCAGATATAGGTTTGCCAAATACATCATGTAACAAGGGCTGAAATTCCAGTTAACACCCAACAACTTAGCACATTGGCAACAGCATGGTCTTTGATGTCAGAACCTTCTAGTCTCTTTTATGGGAACGTTGGAAGACAGGTGACACCTCTGAAACTTGTGTCTTCCTTTCTTGAGTGAGGATGATATCTACCTGAGAGGACTATTATAACATTTAACAGGATAATGCACATTAAATTCTTGGCACATACTAGGCACTTCATAAAAATCAGCTGTTGCTGTGATTTTCCTTTAGTATCAGAAGTAACACTGTTAAGGGATCTAGGTTAAGCTTGCGCTGATCATTCATTCATTCATTCATTCAATAGGCATTTACTGCACAGTACACAGTGTACTATCGGGTGTGGTTTGGAAGTGGTGTGAGTGGACTTTAAAAGCTCATGGAAAATGGAATTAAAATACATCTTTATTTTGGTGCCAAAAATTGTTGAAATCCATGCATAGTTTTTTTATAGTGTACATTTTCCACGAGCTTTTTGGGGACCTCTCATACAAACACACACGGTTTGCCTTCAGTGGTCTCATTTTACTGTTGAGGAAAAAATACATGCATAAATAATTAGACTAGAAAGTGTTTAAGAGGAACTAAATGGAATAGGGCTGAGAAGGAAGAGTTCCATTTTATTAGGAATAGAGGTGAGGTAGGTAGGGAAGGGCTTCCTAGAGAAAATACAGTTTTCTCTGTTCTCTCCCCCCACTGGGTAAGTAGGTCTTCCCAGACCACTTAGCCTAAATCTAAACCACCCTCTCCTGTCTTCTGATGTTCTTGGTATGACATATTCCCAGTGCTGTGAGTGCCCTCTCCCTCTCTGATGACCCTCATACTGGCCCACAGAAGTGAAAGAGACATGAGAGAGTAACTGATTTAGTCCCCTAAAGAGTACCCCAAGTCAAAACAGGTGAATTTTAAAGAGCAATTGTTGGCTTTTATGTATTTATTTATTTTTGGTGTGATATAAAGCAAGTATACCTATCTCTTATCTGCTTATGGGCATTTTTATTTTGGTTTCACATTATATAAACCCCTTGGGCAATGAGGTTTGAGGCTTTCCACATAATTACTTGACATTTATTCAATTTCATGGCAATTATTTTGCTCCCCTTAGACAGTTTGTATGTCATCATTTATTTTTAAAAGTGCTCTGAAGTTGATTTAATAATATGGCTAAATTTGAGATTATTGGAGATGTGTTTTGCAGGATGAAAGTGATTTGCTCTCCCCTATTATAGAAAATAAATACAATGAAACCAATTTATTCTTCAATAATTGCTTAGAACTCTTTGACAAATGCAAAACCAAGCTGTGGAAATTACATCCTGTAAGTACTGTTATAGATATTTAAAAGGCATTTACTGAGTTTTATCAGTTGCTCTTTATTGAAACTCTAGGAGGAACAGAATTGAAGTGCTTTTACCATCATATGATACATATGTGTGTGCATATGCATATGTATTCATACATGCACACCATACAAACACATGTTCACACACAATGTCATTTCCACAAAGGCAGAGGTAAGTCAAGCTTGTCTATTAATTCACATTGTTTTGGAACAACTAGACATACAGATAGCTAAGAAAAGAAAATAATAGATATAAATACAGGAAAAAAGTCAAAGTTCCAATTTCATAAAAATCTAAAAAATCAGCTAAAAGTTCTTAAATATTAAAAGTTAAATTTATAAGATTGTTGACTAAAAAGCAAATATGCAATTAGAAAGATCAGGTAGGAAAAACAATGGCAAATATTCCAATATAAAATACAGATCAGTATATAAAATATTTAGGAATAAACTCCCAAAATGAAGATTCAGGATTTATATTAAAAACAACAAAAACAATCACAAAACCTATGCAACTTCATTGAAGATCATAAAAGGGAGAAAATAAATAGTCTTCCTTTGTTCTTGTACAAATATTCTGGTGATTCCATTTTTCTCTGGGCAAATCTATATTTTTAACATAATCTTGATACTTTTTATAAAAATACTTAAAGGTCATACAAAAATAAATATTAGTATAGGAAAATGTTTTGAAAAGGAGCAATAATGGGGAGAGCACTCAATTCAATAAATGAGAGATGTCATTTAAATATTGAATAGATGCCATATTATCCTAGTAAGCAGAGAAATACTAATTAATGGAGCAGCAGGTGGTGTGGTAATTAAGATGCTGGACTTCCATATGGCTGATCCCAGTTCAAGTCCTGGTCCCAGTGGCTTGTCAATCATGCTGGGTGTATGTATGTGTGTACCCCAAATCCTGAGAGGAATGGAGGAAGAAGGGATTGCAGTGTGGCCATCCCCTCTGAGGATGATTTCTCACTTTTCCTCTCTTTGTCTTCCTCTGTCTCTCCAGTGAGTACCTGTGCTCTATGGCAAAAGGAGAAGAAAAAGGGAAAAAAATACAAAATAAGAATGGGTGCTCTATTTTTGCTTTTTTAAAAAAATACAAATTATTGTATAATAAAAATATAAAGATATTTAATGTTGGTAACTATGGGATCAAGTACTCATGTATAGTACTGCTATAAATGGATATAATTTTTTAAGAATTATTTTATTTTACTTTACTTATTTATTTATTTTGACT
Organism: Tupaia belangeri chinensis; assembly: GCF_000334495.1. Lineage (NCBI taxonomy): Eukaryota > Metazoa > Chordata > Mammalia > Scandentia > Tupaiidae > Tupaia > Tupaia belangeri. The sequence continues at coordinate 3,896,094 of NW_006159776.1, read as the reverse complement.
AGAGAGGGGCAGAGTGAGAGTGAGAGAGAGACAGAGAGAGACTGAGAAAGCAAATCTGAGACTTGAACCACAATCAGCCATGTGGAAGTCCAATGCCCTTAACCACTACACCACCTGCCAGCCCTCAGGATATAATTTTTTAGAAAAAAATTGGTAATATATTTCAGGGCCATCAGATGGCATAGTGGTTACTTTGCTAGACTCCCACATGGCCAACAGCCATTCGAGTCCCAGACCTGGTGGCACGAAAATCATGCTGGGTATATGTGTATGCACCCAAGATCCTAGGAGGAGAATAGAGGAGAAGATATTGCAGGGTGACCATCCCCCTGGGGTGTGATTTCTCACTTTTCTTTTCACAGTCTCTGTCTCTTTCTCTTTCCAGCAAGCACATGTGCCATATGGCAAAAACCTCTAAAAAAAATGTAATACATTTGAAAGTTCTAAATGTACATGTTCTTAGGGTTGTACACCCAAATTTGTAAGTATGAATGATGTATAATGCATCAATTGTTTTGCCTTGAAATTTTTCTTGGAATATGTAGGTATGAATGATTTATAGTGCATCAATTATTTTGTCTCAGAATTCTTAAGATAACTGACTCAAGATATATGAACAAAGATATTTATTGAAGCCTTATTAATAAACAGAAATATAGAGATAAATAAAAAGAAGAAACAGACAAAAATTCTATTTATGGAGGATCGACTCAATTATTTATATGGTGTCTACTTAATACAGGAATAAAAGTCTTTAATACTGAAAATATGAATCTGTACTTACAGAGGAGAGAGGGAGAGGATGAGAAGAAAGGCAGAAAATAGAGGAGAGAGAGCTTGGTATGGCAAGGTGTACATCAAAGTATTAATATTTTTACTCTCAAGAGGAATGATAGTATTATTTATTTCTTTTTTCTTTCCTTATTTTACTGTCTGAATATTTAAAAAGAAGCCCTTAATACATTTAGGTAATACTGGCTCTTGTTCTGCAGTTGTTACTCAAATTCCTTTTCCTTCCTCTGAGCAGACAGGCATCTCTGCTTCCTTGGGGCAACAGCACCTTATTTCTGGCTCTTATTAGTTGATGTCCACTCCCACTGGCCTTCCTTGCTGACTAGGAAGCCACTACAGGTGTTGATTTTTCACCATAGACAGTGGAATCCCCTCTGAGGATGCTTATATCTGAGTTATTATCTGACGTCCCAAAACTTCCCATTCCAATGAGATGTGTTCTGTGGAGTCTGTTATCTGGTTCCTAACCCATTTTCTTTTCTTTATAAGTGCTTATCAAGGCAACATTTCCCAGGTACCCTCATGCTGAGATTTGGCTATGACAATTTCAAACTAGCAGATGTGAGTGCAAGTGAGAGGCACCACTTCCAGCCTGACCAGTTGAGTCTCCCATGGGTGATGCAAACTTTCCACCCTCTGGATGTTCCAGAGTGACCTTGGAAATGATGTGTTAAAGGTGATGGAGCATGGATCTTCGAATGATTTGTGAACAGAGCTGCCCTGTCGACCTAGAATGCCTGTGAACTATTTCTGAGCACACACTCACACACCACAAAAGTAAAAGCAAACAACCAACATGAGAAACACTTCTAGTTTGACCTATTTTACTATTCGATACTGCAGATAACTGATCCTAACTGACACAGAAACCATGTCATCTTCTATGCAGAGCTAGGTAGTGTCCTTTCTCCACTGGATGTGTTGTGTTCCTTATGTTCTGTGTATAAGTCCTTTGTGAAAAGAGCTTCTTTATCTGGAGCCTCAGCTTCTTTCATGGGGCTTACACATGATTTCATGAGGCCCATCAGGGACATTCTCAGATCCCTTCATTATGGTATTCTCCCTCCCTTTTCTACCTTTTCATTAATTGCACATACTTTGAATTTTGTTTGCCCAACCATCACGACATTTGACCCATAGAAAGAGCTCCTCATGTACCTTCTTCTTTACTGATTAGCTATGCTGAGAAGCTGGAGGCCAGACTGAAATTCTTGTTATGCCTTAAAAAAGTCATCGTAGCTATGCTGAGAAGCTGGAGGCCAGACTGAGATTCTCGTTATGCCTTCAAAAAGTCATCATATTTCACAGGATGTTTATAAGCTGCTGATTCTGAATCAGATAAGATGGGAGCACCTTCAGTGAGGAAGTGAGGTTTAGGAAAGGGGTCCAGAGGGACCCAGTTTAGAGTCCTAGGTCTTACTTATGTGTTGTACTGACCTCTCTTTCAATTTCCTCAGCAACGAAATAGAAAAAATAAACAATAATAATAATAATTCCTGAGCTAGCCAGTGATGTGGTGGTTAAGGCATCTAGATCCCACATGGCCAACAGACCCAGCAGCTTGAAAAACACACCTGCCATGTGTGCCCATATTCCTGAAAGGAGAAGGGATTAGGACCTAGCCCTCCTGGGGGAGGGGTTTTGCTTTGTTGCTTAACTTCTTTCTCTGTCTCTCTCTAGTGAGTACATGTCCCCTCTAGCACAAAAAAAAAAAAAAAAAAAAAAACCACGAACAAAAAAACCCCTCTGCATGACAAGAACACTCTGAAACATAAATGAAATAATCTTTATAAATTGGTTGGCACTTAATGGTCACAATAACAATGATACATTTCGTAAGGGAGAAAATAAATAAAGAGTAGAAAAGAAAGGATGAAAAATATCAGGTTGAAATTTTATAGGACAGAGGGAGCGAGTGAAAAAAAGAGAAATAGATGCTCAAAAAGTAAACACTGACCCTAATGAAGTTAAATTGCAATTGGTGACATTGTAATATTACATATGACCCAGCTATAAAATATAGCTTCAGACTTAGCATGGCATTAGTGTCAACTTGGTCGGCCATGTCTGTGGTACTCATTTCCTCTCCCCTAAATTTCCATTATTCTCCTTTGCCATATTTTATGTGAATGTAGATATTTTTAGTGGGTTATTATGCCCTGTTGAGTTATTAGCACCTCCTAGAGTACATCATGATTTCATCTCCTTAGTATGTATTCCCATGGAAACGGACTATAGTATAACACAACTGAGAAGGGACCCATATGCCTTTCCTGTGTATATATTCAAGAACTGTATTAACTAGGGGAACGAAGCTGGGAGCATGGGGTTTATTGTACATTTTCACAGTGACTCCCTTCGTATCTCTCAAAGAGTTCTGTTTTTAATAAACTTTACTAGAAATGTAATGTTACCAAAAGTATAAGCAAGTACATTGTATATGTATGAATCATAATAAATAGGGATTGGATGATGTTTTTGCTTACATATGTAGACTGTTTTACATTTGATATTTATTTTTTAGTGGGAAAATTTGGGTGAAAGGCTTTAGAAGGGGTGGACTTGTGTTCAAGTAAAATATATGAGTAGTCATGCAGTTGACTATACTGTTCTATCTAGCAACTCAGGGCGAGCTTTGCCCCATGAGTGGGCTGAGTTGGTGAGGTCTATAGACACTAAGAATGGCAATATCTGGGGACCAGCAGATGAGGTGATAGTTACATCACTGGACTCCCCTGTAGTTGACAGCAGTTCAAGTCTTGGACCCAGCAGCTTGAAACTCACAATGGACTTGTGTGTGTGCCGTGTGCAAAATCCTGAGAGGAGAACAGAGAAGGGATTGTGGCTTGGCTACCCTTCCCCTGGTGGGGGAGGAGTGATTTCTTGTTTTTTTTGTCTGTCTCTCTCTGTCTCCCTAGCACGTGCACATGCCCTATAGCAAAAATCTCTCTCTCTAAAAAGAAGAAGAAGAAAGAATGGTAATGTCTGAATACTCACAAAGACTCCCCTTATAACAGCTCCTAAATTGAGGACCTTGAACACGTAACTTGGCTGCATTTTGCTTTTCTCTTTTGGAAAACCCTACTGCTGAAAATGGTGTGCCTAGCACGTTTGACACATGGAGGCAGATCATTCTGCACACCTGCCCTCTCTAAGTGACAGTGCTCTTCAGTAATGATCATGAAATGAATGGATAAAAATGACAAGAAAAAATAAAGACAGTAAAACTTCATGTGAACATATATATAGTCATGTCAATAAAATATTACATTCCTTAAAAAAATGAAAAATATACAGCGTTAATACTTTCTAATTACATTAATGTATATTTTAAGAAGGAAAAAAGTTTATATCTATTTGTACAAAAGAATATAAGCATTTTAGTTTTTGTACCTTTTGCAAATTTGTCAATGACTTCTGTATAAATTGATCTTTGCTTATTTATGTCTAACAAAAAGCATAACCACCACCCTGGCACACCTGTATTCCCTCATATGATCAACAATTCCGGTTTTAAGCTAAAAAATATTTAAAAAAATCAACAGACACACAAATAATTGGAAAAAGTATTAAACATAAGGATACATTTAGCAGATTGATGAAAATTCCACTTCCCAATAAAGTCCTGAAATTGTTCTCCTGGCTTCATTTTTGTTTCTTTAGAATCAATTCTATCTTTTCTCTTTTTTTTGGAGAAGTTTTTTCGCTATAGGGTGCATGTACTCACCAGACAGACAGAGAGAGACAGAGAGACAGAAAGCGAGAAATCACGCCCCAGGGGGGATGGTCACGCTGCAATCCCTCCTCCTCCATTCTCCTCTCGGGATCTTGGGCACGCACGCACACGCATCTGGCGTGAGTTTTAAGCCACCAGGTCTGGGATGCGAATCGCCGTCGACTATGTGGGAGTCCAGCGACATAGCCATTACACTAACTGCTGGTTCCCATGAATCAATTCTATCTTTCAAATATCTCTGAAACTTAAGAGAAAAAAAACCACTGAAAATACCAGAAAATTAATCAAAAATATAAATGACATGTTATAATCTTCTATAAAAATCAGGGGAGATGGGTTTATGATAACTGATATTAACATTCTTTGCTTAATTGCTTCAGAACAAGTATCCAGTTCCTTATAAAGATGATTGACACAGTTTAATATCCTTTTATATTTCCTTTAGCAACGTAAGACTAGCATCTTTTATTGTTTCTCTGGGATTTTTCCTTGAAATCTGAATCTTTTTCCTGTGCAAAAATATCCAATTTCGGACTTTTTTCTTGTCCTTGTATAGCCTTCTTCACAATTTCTGTGTGCCAAGGATTTAATTTAAAGAATAGTATTTTACTGGACTAATTCCATTTGTTTGTTTTTTTGATGTCTATTTAATGTTACTTGACATTTCACATCAGAAAATTCAAATTCAGAATGATACTTCATTTATGAACTGAAATTTGTGCTTATCAGCCCAAAACATAATTCTCTTTACCTTTCTTCTTCTTACTGGTTTACGTCTTAAATGGAAATTAATTCTCCATGTAGTCCTGTAGAATATCAGAAATGAAGTAATTCTAGTTCTGTGTATTCACCCTTTAGAAATGAAGTAATTCTAGTTCTGTGTATTCATCCTTTACAATCACTGTGCTGTTGATGTTCATTCAGGATCACCTGTTAAAATATAAAGCTAGGTAGTGCAACCACCTCTAGGCACATGAATTTTACCTTAAACAAACCAGAATCATTTCAAACCGCCACATACCTAACCTCAATCCATGTACCCGTAACTGCTGGGGGCTGTGTGTATAACTGGGAGCTCTCTGAATTAACATCTGTGTAGAATATAGTGTTTATTAAAGGATAAGTAACAAATGAAAGTGTTAATTTAAAGCTTACACATCTATATTATGAAAACTCAGTAATAACCATAACAATTGTTTAGAACTTAGACTAAGAAAACATTTTTTCTCAAGGGGGAGCATTTTATCACATACATTGTTTAGAATTTCTGGTTCTTGGTGATAATAAAGAGCAGACCAACTCTATTTTTGACGTTATTTGAAAATTCTTCACAGTCAGTGCACCCCTTAGTGTAGTGTCTTCCCCGGGAGATAGAGCTCACACTATCCTTCCCTTGGTACCACACTGGATTGAGAAATCTGGTAAGGCAAGTGCCGGCTTGTGCTAGGCAGTCAGCAAATGCTAGCTTCTCTTCTTGAAACATGTTATATTTGCCTACACAGGTATATATGCATTTACTGAGCAGCTGTATAATGCCAGGCCCTGGTTTGGGATTTAGGAATACAAGGCTGAAAGATGAGAAAGCCCTTGCTCTTGAAGAACATGCTTTCCCAATAACAAATTATAGTTCAAAATTTTAGCCATCAATGAAAGTGTTCTTAGTATATCTTTAAAATAAGTATAGCTGCACGTAACAGAATCACCAGATGAATTGCTTAACTCTAAGGCCATTTGCTATCGGATTAGTAGGCTGTCTAGTATAGTATGAGGACTCAGATTTGATGTACAGCTAAACAGTGTCCTCAAGGATTATGATTGCTTTGGTCTTTGGGTCTATTTTCTTCAGTTTGTGTGCAGTGTTTCTCCTCATGATCACAAAATGGCTGCTCTAGTGCCAAGCGTCATGTTCTCACAGAGTGATCTCACATGTAGGAAGTAAGTGAGCCGGTGAGGCAGCAAAACGACTTTTTGGTTTTCTGTATCTCTGTTAATGAAGGTGGGAGAATCTTTTTTAGGTTTCATTGGCAGAATTAGATCACTTGCTCAACTCTGTAAATCACTGATAAAAGGAAATATTATAGGTTGTCAGGACTGGTGTCTACCAATTATGATTGTTTATCTGGGCCTGTGTACATGGTCACATGAATAAATTCAGAGTTTTGTTAGCCAACAGAAAATGAGGTATAGAAGTTGGGTTAGGCAGTTAAGTGTTGACCTGCCTGACTCAGGAGAACTGTGTGCAAACTTACTGTCTGGCAGGTCACTGCCTCAATTTCTTCTCTGTAAATAACAATTTACACCTGACCCTGCTTAGCTTATAAAAACACTGGAGCCAGACAAATTCTGGGTCAAAGAAGCTCAAATTATTTATCTTTGAAGTTTTATAGACATATAACTGACAAATAAAAATTATGTCTATAGTCACGTGTCACTTAACAATAGAGATACATTCTCTTTTTAAAAAAATGATTTGATTTGATTCATCATCATTATTATTTTTAATTTGACCCGAGAGAGATAGAGATACAGAGAGAGAGGGAAAGTGAGAAAGCAAGCCAACAGGTCTAGGATTTCAACTATGGTCAGCCATGTGGGCATCCAGTGCCCTTAATCACCACGCCATCTGCTTTCCCCTACAACGGGGATACATTCTAAGAAATGTGTCATTAGGATATTTCATCACTGGATACTAGCAGTTGGCATAATGGCTATGTCACTGAACTCCCACATAGTCGACTGCGGATCGAGTCCTAGACCTGGTGGCTTAAACTCACGCCAGGCGCGTGTACGTGCGTACCCAAGATCCCTTGAGCAGAAAGGTGGAAGGGATTGCAGTGTGGCCCATCCCCCCTGGGGGGTGATTTCTCACTTTCTATCTCTCTGTCTCTGTCTGTCTTTCTGGTGAGCATATGTGCCTTATAGCAAAAACCTCTCAAAAGAAAAAAAAAAGGATATTTCATCATTGTATTAACATCATTAAATGTGTTCACATGCTTTTTGTTCCCTGTTCCATTGGTCTAAGTGTTTGTTTTCCAGACTATACTGTTTGGTTACTATACCTTAGAAATATAATTGGATACCAGAAAATGTGATAGCTTCAGCTTTGTTCTTCTTCCTCAAGATTACGTTTTGAGGTCTTTTGTGGTTTTATGTGAATTATAGTGTTTTTTTTTTTTTCCATATTCTTTGAAAAATGCCAGGGATTGTGTTGAATCTGTAAATCACTTTGGAATAGTATGGGTATTTTGACAATATTGATTCTTCACATCCATGTGCATAAGATGTTTTAGGGCCTGCCCTGTAGCATAATGGTTAAGAGAGATGGATTCCCACATGGCATACTGTGGTTCAAATCTGAGCCCCTGACATCTTGGAAAACATGCTGGGTACATGTGGGTATGCTCAAGATCCTAATGGGAAGTAGGAAGGAAGGAAAAAGGATTGTGGCATGACCATGCCTTAACTGGGGGTGCTTTCTCTCTTCCTCTATCTCTTGATGGTGAGTGCATGTGCCCTCTGATAAGAAAATTAAAAAAAAAAAAGAAGCAGTTCTAAATTTTGTATGTTTTGTTGGTTTGTTTGTTTTAATAACCTGAGAGAAAATCCTCTTCATTCCTATCTCAACTTGTAAATTAAATGAATGTAGGATTAGATGAACTTTGAGGTTCTTTCTTGTTCAAGCACTGAATGAAGTAGTTCACTGGTATTCAGCCTTTCTTAATGACATCAGTCTCTACTTGTCTGTGCCCTTTGTCATCATTCAAAGATTCTCTTACAGCCTTACTGGATACTTCTACCAACAGAGGCATCTAAACCATTTGTTCCATCTATTTAACAATTAACCAAGAGTCTCTCTGCTCTATGGTATGCCAGTCAGTAAAGCAAAAATATGGCTTGCCTCTGAGTTATTTCAGTCTAGCTACTGTCAAAATAGCATAAACATGTGACAAATTTCCCAGCAATGTGAAGAACCAGAGCACTGGATGCAATTCAGACAGCTTAAGTCATTGCAGTAATTCAAATATTTCACCCTCCCTGAGGCACTTTGACCATATAATATGCAATCCAGCCACATAAAACTTCTTGAAGAAAACAAAGATTCCCAGAGAGCCATCCCTGCTTTCTTGGTGAGAAAGTTTGCTGCAGATCATTTCCTAGATGTTTAATGGACACATCAAGACATATCCTCTTAGATGTCTAAGGACACTTCAAGGTACTTGGGAGATGAGCTTCCTTTAGGAGACATGAGTGATTCTTAGCATTGATTTGTTCTCCTATGCTCCTCCTAGGTTCTCTCAATATAATGTAGCAGAGAAAGAATTGTAGAAGCAAACAGTCCAGGTTTAAATGCTTGTTTTCATCTTGTATTATCTGTGTGATCATAGACAAGGTCTTAAATCCTTTCCAAGGGTCAGGGAATGGCACAGCAGTAGCACAACTGGACCCACAGGGAAAGGCCCTGGGTTTGCACCCTGCAACTTCCTTGAGCTCATGAGGCACATGTCTTAGTAAAGTCTTTTCCCTCTTTGGTCTAAGGTACCATATGTGGGCAGTGAGGGGTAACCCAGCTCAGGTAACTTGTAACTCGGTGTAGCAGTTTTCATATCAGTGGTCACAAGAGAAGATCACATGTCAAAGAAGAAATAAGCCAGGAACTGAGCTGTACTAAGCCATGTTTAGAGACTTTTCAGGGAGTCATAGCATGACCAATAATAACTTTAGGATGACTCCTGGATAGTGTTAGGACTGTCTGGAGCACTGATCATCTTATTTTTAACCTTTAAGTTTCTGAAGATTTCCCTTAATCACTAGAATGTGCCAGGAATTCTTGCTTCATGTGACAAGCACACCAATGGGAACAAAATGTTGCAACTCCAGCAATTTTGGTATTCCCAAATCACTTTTCATATAACACATCTCGAAAACATTTATCTCCTTATTAAGCTGGTAAATTATATTCTCTTTACATCAGACCTTGTTAAACCTTCCTCAGTGACTCTGTATTCTGTCTTTCCTACTTACATACATACACACTTCTTATCACACTCCACCTCTTATCACACTCCACGTTAACAATCTGTTCACTGGTCCTCATTTCCACACACTTTGAGCTTTTTTTTTTTTTTTTTTCCTTTTTTTTTTTTTTTTGGAGAGGTTTTTGCTATAGGGCGCGTGCGCTCACCAGACAGACAGAGAGAGACAGAGAGACAGAAAGCGAGAAATCACCCCCCAGGGGGGATGGTCACGCCGCAATCCCTTCTCCTCCATTCTCCTCTCGGGATCTTGGGCATGCACGCACACGTGCCCGGCGTGAGTTTTTTTTTTTTAAGCCACCGGGTCCGGGACGGCAACCGGGCACCGGGTCCGGGATGAGAACCGCGGTCGACTACGTGGGAGTCCAGCGACATAGCCATTACGCTAACTGCTGGTTCCCCACACTTTGAGCTTTTGATGCAGCACCTGCATCTGACCATCCTCACAGCAAGGTGCCTGGTACAGACATGGCAAATGGAAAAGCTGCTGCGTTCTGTGACTGGTAAATAGATACAGAGCCAGTGAGTCTGACCCCACTTGACTGATGGTTCTCAACTGCCTTGTCAGCTGAATAATTCTGCATCCTACAAGGCTCTAGTTTGCCCTTGCACTTTCTCCATTGGATGGAAATTCCCCCCACTGCATGGGGAATCCCCATCTGGACCATATTCTATTGCCTCAAAAGTAAACAAATAATTCAGAGATTGGTAAATTGACTCTTTAGACCTGGGCTCAAATTGAGGGATCTAAAAGCAAGTAGATGAGATAATGAGTATTTCAGTCCTCTATGTCTGTCTGTCTGTCTGTCTGTCTGTCTCTCTCTCTCTCTCTCTCTCTCTCTCTCTCTCTCACACACACACACACACACACACACACACACACACACTACCTGTTCCACAGACTGGTAGTTAAGGCAGCTGGATCTCACATGATTGACCTTGTGGTTAAGTCCCAGACCTGGTGGCTTGAGAAACATGGTGTGTGTGTGTGTACCCAAAATCCCAAAAGGAAGGAGAGATGGAGGAGAAGGCATTGCAGCATGATTGTTCTCCATGAGGGCTGCTTTCTTCGCTCCCTCTCTCCCTCCCTGGCAACTGCATGCAACCTCTAGCAAAACAAAAACAAAACAAGACAGACAAACCAGTCAAAAGCACACACGCAAGCAGATACACACACATACACACATATATACATTCAAACCCAAACTATAGTGAAGCAGTGGAGGGTGTTGCTGAAGTACATCTCTCCTGATGGGACCGGAGCTGGACCTTAGACAAAGAAAGACCAAAAAAGCTTCAGGGATAAAAGAAAAGGAACTTTTCCTTACTGGAATTCTCTCACCTGTGGTTTGAGAGAATTCAAGTAATTTAGCTTTGAAGGTAGCACAAGAAGCTATACTGGAAATTAATTAATAGGTTAATTAAGTCATCAGCCAATATCCACTAAACACCCATCCTGCCTTATAGTATGAAGAGACATTGAAATACAATACTCTGTTCTAAATACTATAAAAGGGAGAAGTGAATGTCATGAGATGGGGACCTCATTCAGATTGGGAAGGAAAAGAGAGAATCTGGGCTGAACTTTGTGGTATAAGTGAATGATAATCACATGAAGAGGGAAATGGGAGAGAAAGTATTCCATGCAAGAGAGCAGCCTGGACAAAGGCATGGAACCAGGAAATCTAGCAAACTTGGGGGATGGCACAGACATACACATGGCAGATATGGAGAGACAATAGGCAGAGAGAATAAATAGGTAGAGACACCAATCATGGCAGAAGATAAGGAGGAAAATTTAGGCAGGAGACAAATCATAAGATGCCTTGGAAGTTAGGATAAAAACCTTTCAGTCCTTCCAGAAGGTGCCAAGAAGCCTACGGTGCCTCTTTGGGTATATCATCCTTTACCTGGATGGCAGAGACAGAGCACTGTTTATTACCATTGCTGCTCCTCCTGTGCAGCCCAGGGAAGGAAAGGAATAAGCAGCTAATCTCCTGAGGCCAGGATCATTTCTCAAGGCATGTAGTCAAAGTCACGTGAATAGGAAGACTATGTAAAGCTCATGTCACCTAGATAAGTGGTTTCTAAGAGGAAATCAATCCTCAGAGTTACATATTGTATGTTATATCAAGGAATTAGGAGAAAACCAGCAAAAGGCCAGAATGGAAGCATCGCTCACATTCAGCCACATGACTGTCCATCTATAGATCTAGCAGAAACTGAGTTGCCAAAGAAAGAATTGCAGTTTGAAAGACATAAGAGGGAACTGTGGAGGTTGGTCACTTCACACATTCTAAACGTCGTCGCATTCTAAACAAAACAGAGGGAGCACACACACACACACACACACACACACTACCTGTTCCACAGACTGGTAGTTAAGGCAGCTGGATCTCACATGATTGACCTTGTGGTTAAGTCCCAGACCTGGTGGCTTGAGAAACATGGTGTGTGTGTGTGTACCCAAAATCCCAAAAGGAAGGAGAGATGGAGGAGAAGGCATTGCAGCATGATTGTTCTCCATGAGGGCTGCTTTCTTCGCTCCCTCTCTCCCTCCCTGGCAACTGCATGCAACCTCTAGCAAAACAAAAACAAAACAAGACAGACAAACCAGTCAAAAGCACACACGCAAGCAGATACACACACATACACACATATATACATTCAAACCCAAACTATAGTGAAGCAGTGGAGGGTGTTGCTGAAGTACATCTCTCCTGATGGGACCGGAGCTGGACCTTAGACAAAGAAAGACCAAAAAAGCTTCAGGGATAAAAGAAAAGGAACTTTTCCTTACTGGAATTCTCTCACCTGTGGTTTGAGAGAATTCAAGTAATTTAGCTTTGAAGGTAGCACAAGAAGCTATACTGGAAATTAATTAATAGGTTAATTAAGTCATCAGCCAATATCCACTAAACACCCATCCTGCCTTATAGTATGAAGAGACATTGAAATACAATACTCTGTTCTAAATACTATAAAAGGGAGAAGTGAATGTCATGAGATGGGGACCTCATTCAGATTGGGAAGGAAAAGAGAGAATCTGGGCTGAACTTTGTGGTATAAGTGAATGATAATCACATGAAGAGGGAAATGGGAGAGAAAGTATTCCATGCAAGAGAGCAGCCTGGACAAAGGCATGGAACCAGGAAATCTAGCAAACTTGGGGGATGGCACAGACATACACATGGCAGATATGGAGAGACAATAGGCAGAGAGAATAAATAGGTAGAGACACCAATCATGGCAGAAGATAAGGAGGAAAATTTAGGCAGGAGACAAATCATAAGATGCCTTGGAAGTTAGGATAAAAACCTTTCAGTCCTTCCAGAAGGTGCCAAGAAGCCTACGGTGCCTCTTTGGGTATATCATCCTTTACCTGGATGGCAGAGACAGAGCACTGTTTATTACCATTGCTGCTCCTCCTGTGCAGCCCAGGGAAGGAAAGGAATAAGCAGCTAATCTCCTGAGGCCAGGATCATTTCTCAAGGCATGTAGTCAAAGTCACGTGAATAGGAAGACTATGTAAAGCTCATGTCACCTAGATAAGTGGTTTCTAAGAGGAAATCAATCCTCAGAGTTACATATTGTATGTTATATCAAGGAATTAGGAGAAAACCAGCAAAAGGCCAGAATGGAAGCATCGCTCACATTCAGCCACATGACTGTCCATCTATAGATCTAGCAGAAACTGAGTTGCCAAAGAAAGAATTGCAGTTTGAAAGACATAAGAGGGAACTGTGGAGGTTGGTCACTTCACACATTCTAAACGTCGTCGCATTCTAAACAAAACAGAGGGAGAGAAGGAAGTAGATGGAGGTTGTAAGGGGAGATGGAAGTCAGAAAAAAAAAAAAAGACAGGCATAAAAGAGAATTTCTGTAGAACGTAGAGTGAGGTCTTGCCCCTCCTGTGGTATAGGAGATACATTTAAATAATGAAGAAACTTGACGTTGAGCTACTGACTCGAATCCTTGAATAAATAATTACCCAGAATTACACTGGGGAAGTATAGTTATTCTATGGAGAGATGGGGACTCAGTAATTTCTAATAGTCATAGGCCTATCTTCCATGTGGAGTAAAAGCAGTGAGGAATATTGATCCATAGAACTGCCAATTGGAGAACTGAACAGTTTATTCTACTCATTTTTTCCTTCTTTTAATCATATCTAGTGATGTTTCTGGTAGGGCTGAAAGGATGAGATTAGAGGTAAGAGGTTGTCATAGAGATTTATTACCAATGACTGGGGATTTGTGTGTGCCAGGGGCTAAGCTAAGGGCTTTATGTGCATGATCTCATTTAATCCCTACAACAATCCTGTGTTGTCAATACTATCTTGTCTATCTTTATCCTCATTTTAAGAAATGAGAACAAAGTTAACATTTAACTTATAAATGTTACGGGGTAACAAGGTCATTACGTTTCCTGAAGATCCTTATGCTGCAAAATTCATAAAACTTCTGGGTAAAATATCGGCAGAATAGATGAAGGGAAGGAAAAAAAAATCCTATAAATTGATGAGTAGGTATTTTTAAAACTGCAAGGCTTATCCCTTTGGTATATAGGATAATCAATTTAGTGGATTGTGATAAGTATTTTAAAAATGAAATGGAATGGGATGGAATAAAACAGAATGACATGGAATGAAACAGAACAGAATAGATCAAAACAAAATCAGAATAGAATAGAATAGAGAATAAATATGTCAGAGTATACAGAAGGTATTAAGGGTAAGTACTATTTCAGGAATTAAATTCTTTTTCTGAGTACTGGGTTGCAGTTTTACCATGTATGTGAGTCATTGCCAGAATTTGAAAAGCGCTGTTTAAATGTATTGCTGAACTTGTTAGAAAATTAGGGAAACCTATGGAAGCAAAAGTGAGCACAAATCTAGAGAAAGCAGTAGATGTTTAAGACAGCAAATTAGGAAGCTGTTGATGGACCAATGTGGATTTTCCCATCCAGGTAATTTGTGTCTCTTTTTTCTAACCACCCTTTAAAGGAAGGGAGACTTAGCTTTAGGCTAGAATAAAGTGGGAGGTTATGCTGGAGACTCTGGAAAAAGCTGGATCTTCTAAGTACAAAACTGTAGAGTTTGAGGCATGAGAACATGGTCTTTTAAAAATGTGATTCAAACCTGTTGGTAATTTTCAGGGTGCTTGCAGATTATTGAAGAGAATGCAGATATTGGATATAAGCTAGAGTTTCTGTGGAAGCAAATGGTTGCAGATCATTTATTATTCATTTGCTTAATAAAATATTCTTTAAAGAGTTACTTTTACCATTAATGTGCACCCTGAATATGCACAAATTTAGGGCATTGGGATAAAATAAACTGAATTCTGGAGGAAGATTTTATTGCAAAGACAATCTTACAAAAATAGATCATCAGAAAGATTCTTACAAACTGATGGACAGAAAAAATAGTTATTATTAAGTCATCGGGAAAGTCTTGATGTATTTTTCTATGTTTTAGAGGTTCTTGCCTTGGGACATGTGCACTTACTGGAGAGAGAGACAGAGACAGTGAGAGGGAAAGTGAGAAATCACTCCCCCTCAGAGGAGGATGGGCATGCCTTATCCCTTTTCCTTCACTCTCCCCGGGGTCCAGGACTTGGTGGGAGTCCAGCAACATAACTGCTACATCATCTGCTGGCCCTTTTTCTGTGCAAAAATGTGTCATGACTTTCTCAATGACCCAATATTTTTGTCTTTCAAAGTGACTCCAGAAGAGCATCATTTTCTCATCTCTAGTTCGAAAGAACATATAGCTTTCATTTCTGTGACTCCATCTGACATCTGGGAAGGACGCACTGAGGGAATCTGCTTAGTCCTTGGCAAGCAGGCCAAACATCTCAGGGAGGAAATCGATTACCACTTCAGGACTTCCATGCAGCTGTGGTCTAAACTATAGTGAGCCCGAAAGACTTTAAGTTAAGCTGACCTCCTGCTGATATGCCTGGGACACCATCACAATCTATATCCAAATATCTCAGGAGGGACCATGTGGAATCCTCTGACTTCTGGAGCATCAGATTGAATGGGGAACCTGTTTTTTATTATGGTTGAAAATAATGAAAAAAAACAATGTTTAACTATTCCATGCCTTTAATGTAATACAGATTTGGTTTGTCTTGGAAATGACTGTTCAGCATTATAATTACAATTTGCTTGCAGCCTCAGTGAAGGCACACAAACCACAGAAGCAAAGAAGAAAGAGGACAAACACTGAGATACATGTGTGTGTACACACGTATGCACGTGCACACACACACACACACACACACACACATCACCCATTGGTTCATTTACAATTCATGACTCTTTGGAACTGGGAGGATTTTTTTCAAAAAGCAACATCCGTCTTTGACAAACTCATAAATCATTTGATTTCTCTGCTATAAAGCAAAAGCCATTTTCAAAACCAGTGCAATCTTTGACTCTTTCTCATTTGGCAAACGCTTCTCAAGCTGAAATAAACCTGCTGTCAAGTTTGACAAGAAGAACACATTCCCTGCATGTCTGTGCTTTGCAGTGTTCATCCACCAGCCCGCCATTTTGGGTGATGTCTCATCAAGCTGCTTTCTGCTGGAGCGCCGCCCTCAACATTTATGTCCATCCCTTGGATTCTTGCCAGTGTAGCCCTTCCACCATGTTTGAGGGCTTTAATGTTTCACCCAAGGAGTAAACGTGATAGTGGAGTCTAGGAAGAATTGAAATAGGGCAGAGGAAATGAAGCAGAACCCAGTTAATGAGGGTATGCAAAGAACCTTATCCTTGTCCTGGGACTTTCACTGTTTTCTCCTGGAAACAATAATCTTAGAATGAGTGAATATTGCAGGAAGCAAAGGGCTGGTGACTGAAAATTATTCAGTGTCCCATGTTTGGTCAGCTGGACCTTTGTACTCACTATTCTCTCTTGCTGAAAGGTGGGTCCTTCAGGACTTTGTGTAGCTGACTCTGTCTCATCCTTTAGTTCATTAATTCATTTAATTATTCATTGACTTCAGCATTATTATTATTATTATTACCTCTTAAAAGTTAAAGAAACTGAGCTCAAAGAATATAGATTGCAGGACTAGCAGTTGGCATAATGGCTATGTCGCTGAACTCCCATGTAGTCGACTGGGGTTCAAATCCCGGACCTGGTGGCTTAAACTCACGCCGGGCATGCCATGTGTGCCCAAGATCCTGAGAGGAAAATGGAGGAGTGGAGGAGAAGGGATTGCGGCCTTCCCATCCCCGCTGGGGGTGATTTCTCCCTTTCTGTCTTTCCGTCTCTCTCTGTCTTTCTGGTGCGTGCACGTGCCCTATAGCAAAAACCTTTCCAAAAAAAAGGCTAGTGGTATAAGAGACAGGATTCAAGCTTCATGGGTCTGAATTCAGACCCAATATTCTTTTCTTTCTTTTTTTAAAATCTCATCTTACTTTTTTTTTTTTAAATAAAGTTTCTTTTCCTTTTCTTCATAAAAGGGGGAAAGAGATAGAGAGATATGTTCCCTTGACAGGTTTTTGCCATGCCACAATCATCCTCCCACCCTTTCAAGTCATAACATGCTCAGGTCTACTTGGGATCTGAACCTTTGGCCTTCCCACATGGCTCCAGTATCATGCAAGGGTACTCTACCACCTGCACCTTCTGGCTGGACCCATAGCCCATGTTCTTAGCAATCACATCGTGCCACTTAGTTTTCAGCTCTATGAAGGATCTCAGGCAACTGCAGAAAAAATATTAGGGTTTTTTTTTTTTTTTTTTTGAGAGGTTTTTTGCTATAGGGCACGTACACTCGCCAGACAGACAGAGACAGAGAGACAGAAAGCAAGAAATCACCCCCCAGGGGGGATGGCCACACTGAAGTCCCTTCTCTTCCATTCTCCTCTTGGGATCTTGGTCATGCATGCACATGCGCCCGGCATGAGTTTTAAGCCACCAGTTCTGAGACGTGAAGCACGGTGGACTACATGGGAGTCCAGTGACATAGCCATTACACTAACTGCTGGTCCCTAAGATATATTAGTTCTTATTAAGTCATGCCAGAATGGAGGTGCTCTTATGATACTGCAAGAACATGAGAGAGGGATTGTAGGATTCCTTAAGGAAACACACCTTGAGTTGAATTGTGAAGTGGTACTAGGAGAGGAAAAGATATTCTATGCAAAAAAATGGAACACTTGAAAAAATGTCATTATTTCAGAGGAATAGCAAGACTTGTAGAGAGCTAGTCTAAGGAGCTTATTATTTTCAGGCATTACTGTAATGAGGAACACGTACAAACTATGGCTGGGGAATCTGAGAGGAATATAAGCAAATTGTTAGATACTGTCTTACAATACACCTACCCAGGAGGCCATGCAGAGTGATTGTAGGCAGCAGGGTGACAAAGGCAGAACTGCCATTTAGGAATAGCAATCTGGTAGACCTGTGGAGAACAGAATGGAGCATGGCAAGGCTGTAGGAAGGAAGACCTTTTAGGAATGTACCACAACAGGGCAGGTAAGAGATACTGTGACTGAAGCAGGGCAGTGGCAGTAGACAGGGAGGAGATGGGTTTGACTTATGAAGACTTAGAAGGTAAGGTCAGTGAGACTTGGATTGCAGAGGTAGGGAGGCTTCTGGTTTTCCCAGGGTGAGTGATGATGCCATTCTTGGAGAGCTGGAACCAGGTCTAGTGAAGAACACAAGTTCTTTTGGTCTGATACCAGATGGGACGTAGTGGGACATGGTCCAGCATGCCCATACACATGAAGTACTAGACAAATGACTAAACCAGTGAGATGATTTGGAATTCATGAGTATATAAGAGTTTACAAAAACCGTCACTTCAAAGCAAGTGAGTAGAAAAAGAAGAATGGAGCTTGTGGACAGACCTCACATGTTTATAGGGTTCTCATGGCAAGAGAAACTCACACTAGAGATCTGACCTTGGAATTAGGCAGGGCACCTAGAAGTACTAGATCACCTTGGTAGTCCACAACGTCCTTGCCTTCTACAAAACACAGATCAACTTCTCTTTGAGAACTATGGTCCAAAGAATCTGTGAAAATTATTATAATCATCACTTTTCTGATTTTTGGAACCTCCATTGGGTGCAACAAGGGAGGGCATAAAAAATATTTTGAAAAGTTAAAAGTGCTTTTGAAGAGTGAAAATTTTTAATGTATTTTTCTTAGCAAAACCCACAAGATTGCTGCTTAATTGAAATGACACCAGAATTTTGAATGTAATAACTGTTTCTTTTCTTTCTTTCTTTTTATTATTATTATTTTTAATAAATCTAGCTCCAGGTTTCTATGGCAGTAACTTTCACAAAGTTCTGGCCCTTAATTGCGACAGTATTTCTGATGTTAAATAAAAAGTGGAGTAGAGAGGAAAAGGAGATTTGTATTTTCACCATTAAACATTCAAAGGTTTGGTTTATGTACTTAGTTTTCTAAGGAGGCTTCATTTGCAGCTCGCCATTGTTATTCGAATGTAAGATTCAGTAAGGGTTTCACAGAGCTGCTGTTTGCCTGGGGTCCGCAGGTGTTTCTTTTAAGCATATCATTCCTAGGCCAGAGTGAGTTCAGCATGCATAGGTCCATTTCACAGATAAAGAAACTAAGTCTCTAAGAGGTGAAGTGATTTGTCAAGTTTTCTCAGTCAGTTAGAGAAGGTCAAAGATCTGAACATATATGACCACATACACAAGCGTGCACACACACATTTTAAGTTCTAAGTCTAGTGTGTTTTTTTCTTTTCATTCAACTGCTCTGTTTCTAATTCTAAATGTGGTTCACATCTTGCTGATTTTTCTAACTGAATAAATCTTCTCTCTTTTCTTTAACTCCTGAGCATCCCGATCTCACTGAACAAAATGCAATCAGTGGAATAATGACCTTTGTAAAATAATTATTCCTAGATCATCTGCATAAATCATTTTGGTCTACATATTTAAGTCTTACAACAGATAGTTTTGATTACAGAAGTCTATGGGTAGGACATAAAATGCAGTCTTGATGACTTTCTTTACCACCTTCCTTTAAATATGTTCAGATTATCACTGAGGTCTAACAACATGGCAACTAGGTATAAACACACTTCAGGGAAATAGCCTTTTATGACTGCAAAACTGAGCCTTGGTTAGAACAATCTTGAGTGGCTTCAATGTTAAGTGCATACATTCCTCCACTTAACTCAGCAAAGTTCATATATTTGTTATTCATTTTTTGTCTTCTTTATTTCATTTTCCTAGGAAGTGGAATTGACTCTATGTCTCTATTCAGAAGGAAAAAATCTTTGTGTTTTTAAACAAGATTTGCTAGGACATAGGAACAGAGAATAGATGCAAACAAACCCCAAAGTGAAATTGTTGCATATATCTGTAATACTACACCAATAAATTTTATACACCAACATTTTTCATGAACATAGTGAATTTTGGAAAATCTGACTGTGATTGTCTAGGAAGGGTAAAAAGACAGTATTCATTCACTTTTTTTTTTTTTTGAGGTTTTTGCTATAGGGCACATATGCTTGCCAGAAAGAGAGAGAGAGAGACAGAGAGATAGAAAGAGAGAAATCACCCTCCCCCCTGGGGGGATGGCCATGCCACAATCCCTTCTCCTCCATTCTCCTCTCGGGATCTTGGGCACACATGCATATGCATCCGGTGTGAGTTTAAGCCACCGGGTCCGGGACTCGAACCACGGTCGACTACATGGGAGTTCAGCGACATAGCCATTACGCTAACTGCTGGTCCCCATTCACTTTCTTTGTTAATGCTGCCAATGTTGGTTGATGACCTACTTTAATCTGGGGCTTCCCTAGAGATTGCAGGCATGAAAATATGCAAGATAGATATGGTTGCTGCAGTTACTCTCACAAACACTAAGTAGGTCACTGGGAGTGCTTATGAAGGGCCATGTGTAGACATTGATAGTTGACATAGATATTAGCAGTAGCCCACATATCTGATCCCTCATCCTTTAGAAGAATCCCTGAGTAGGAAATCAAGCACTTAGTTGAGATGGGGGCTTCCCCTTTCTAGGGCATAATTGCTGGTGGAGTAGCCCTGCTATATGAGCTGATACATAAAGAAGGGAGAAGAGATTGAGATGGAGAACCAAAGTATGGATGTTTGGACCTACCTGATGCATTCAAAGAGTAGAAAGGAACAACAAAATAGGATGAGAGTTACTGGAAAGATCTCAATCTAGAAATTCTATTTTCACCTGTGGTAGGTCCCTGAAATAGCATTATTACTAATAAAAATACTAACAATAAAAATATTGCAAAAGTGGATAGAATCTACTGAGTGTCTGTTACATGCAGGTCCTGCCCTAATTGTTTTCAAAATGATCTCATTGAATTACTCTTCAGTCCATTCCTGTGGGTTGTGCATTATTATCACCTCTAAGAAACAGAATCAGAGATGTAAAATGACTAGATCTTGGCCATATGACCGCCATGCTTTCTCACACTTTTGCTTCCTAGGACACTATCTTTCAAAGCTCACCTTATATGCATTCTGCCATTGTTAAGACATTCTCCTGTAGTAACAATTTGCTTTATTCTCCTCTTTCTTATTTCAACCAGGAGGCAGGCCAAAGACCTTACATATCTTATCTCATTTAAATTGCTCTGTAGCCCAATGGTATGGGCACACATATGTCCAGTGCCTGGCATGCTTATAGTGGTCTTGAAACTGGAACCTTCCCATGTGGGTCAGTCTCACAGAACATTTTGCTTTACCACTGTCATCATCTGTCTCTCTTCTTAGTTTCTTTTAACCTTGGTTTCTCCATTTTTTAAGAATGATATCTGCATTGCACCATTGTTATGAAACTTAAAGTATAAAGCTTCTGTCCTCTAATAGTTGCTTATTAAATTATAGCTGCATTTGTTGTTGTTGATATCCTCAGTAGGATGGTCAAACTCTGAACCCAGATATGTGTGATTTTAATCCATGCTATCTCAATAGCACCTCCCTGAAATAGCATTATTACTAATAAAAATACTAACAATAAAAATATTGCAAAAGTGGATAGAATCTACTGAGTGTCTGTTACATGCAGGTCCTGCCCTAATTGTTTTCAAAATGATCTCATTGAATTACTCTTCAGTCCATTCCTGTGGGTTGTGCATTATTATCACCTCTAAGAAACAGAATCAGAGATGTAAAATGACTAGATCTTGGCCATATGACCGCCATGCTTTCTTACACTTTTGCTTCCTAGGACACTATCTTTCAAAGCTCACCTTATATGCATTCTGCCATTGTTAAGACATTCTCCTGTAGTAACAATTTGCTTTATTCTCCTCTTTCTTATTTCAACCAGGAGGCAGGCCAAAGACCTTACATATCTTATCTCATTTAAATTGCTCTGTAGCCCAATGGTATGGGCACACATATGTCCAGTGCCTGGCATGCTTATAGTGGTCTTGAAACTGGAACCTTCCCATGTGGGTCAGTCTCACAGAACATTTTGCTTTACCACTGTCATCATCTGTCTCTCTTCTTAGTTTCTTTTAACCTTGGTTTCTCCATTTTTTAAGAATGATATCTGCATTGCACCATTGTTATGAAACTTAAAGTATAAAGCTTCTGTCCTCTAATAGTTGCTTATTAAATTATAGCTGCATTTGTTGTTGTTGATATCCTCAGTAGGATGGTCAAACTCTGAACCCAGATATGTGTGATTTTAATCCATGCTATCTCAATAGCACCTCCTACACCATGTTGCTTTTGGTCTGAGTTAATCCATTCTGAGATGGGCCCTTGTTTTCTAAGATAATTTGCTTAAATGGTCCAAGAAGAGTCGTCTATCTTTGTGTCATGTGCAAAGGGAGCGCAAGGTGGATTTTTTTTTAACAACTATAAATTTGAGGAAGCTTTCGTAGAGAAGTTTTCTTTGTTCAACTCTTTAGCTAGTCTCATAAGACATTTTAATGTTAATGGAGCTCCCAGTGGGATAATATAATTGATACAATACTCTTCCAAAGCTGTTCTAAATATCACAGTCTCCCTAGTATAGTCATATATCTTCCTAACGTCAGAAAGCACAGAGCAGTTAACTCCAACTTGCTTGACTCTTGGATGGTTTCTTTGAAGAAGGATCTTAATGGGGAGCTGACTGTGGAGCCATGGGAGCAAGTCTGATGGATGTGCTGGAAGTGCTGCAGTGGCCTTTAAAATGCCTGAATGCCACTGGGGGAAATAAAAATGCTAAAGAGAATTAATGTGATAAGCAAGTGCTGTCGGTGAGCCATCTCAGAATCACGGACTTCGGATTTTAGCTAAATCACATACTGTGACGGAAAGACCATGGGTTTCAGAGTCAGCCAGACAACGCTGGGTTTGAGTCCAAGTTCTGCCTCTCTAGCTGGGTGGGACATTGAGCAAATAATTTAACTTCTCTAAGACTTTTTAGCTACTTACTATACAAAGTCAGGTAATAATAACTATATCACAAGGTTGCATGGGTATAAGATCACACTAAAGATAATTAATAAATTTTAAACCTCATATTCCTCTTAGGGCTTGTTTTTAATCCAATGATGGTAAATATTTAACAACCAGCTCTCCAAAAGGTAGGAGGAGAAGCCCCGACTTGCAACCTTCATGTATTTTTGTGATGTAAAAACTTCCATCATGCTGATTTCAAGGAACCAACTTGAAGACATCAAACACAAAGTAAGAGATGAGTCATATGAACTCTTAGGAGGTCATCTCTGTCTAGCCTTGTCCTTTTCATGCTGATGGATTCCTTTTGTCAGAGCTATAACCCATTTTGGCAAAATAAAAAATTGTGTGAGGGTCCAGCAGTGATGGTACATGTGGTCAGGCCCAGCTGTGCAATATTGAAGCTACACAGGAGTCCTGGGTTGGATCTCAACTTGACCTGAACGTGAAAGGTACTCCTTTAATTCTGCCTGAATGGGAGACAAACAGAAAGATTGCACTGTGGCAAGACCATGTTGAGGGTACCCGTCATGTGCTCACTGCTCCTTGTCTATCTCTTTTTCACTAAAGAAATCAAATAATTTTTAAATGGTATGCTCCTGTCTCTCAGTCCCAAAGCAAACTATTCTTGCCATAGGGCGGGCGCCACCACACCCAAAAGCAAACTATTCTTCATGAATAAGTATTGAGTAGCAGGTAGCACCTTGGACCAAAGGAAAAAGCAATCTGTTTTCTCTTTCTCTGGAAGGACATTGCCTTAAGTCAGAGCCATTACTTGGCAAGAATAATGTGAGCAGGGTTTCAACCCCTTCTTACCATCTTAGTTAAGGATCCCTTTTGACTTTATCTGGTGGCCTTGGCTTTTGTAAGATTTTAGTGTACAATGCTTTCTGCTCATTAATAGGCTGTATCTCCCAAAGTAAGCAATACTCTGAGCCTACATTTTTGGTGCTTCTCTGAATAAGAAAGAAAGTAAATTTGTCATGGTTTGTTCTCGGTGTCTAATTTTAAGCAGAAATATGTCTGTAGATGTAAGTGTGTAAGAAGGAAGAAATAAGAAAGGGTGTGTGAAATTTTTCTGATTGTTAGAACATTTGCTTGAGAGTTGGCTTTTTATCTAATCTCTGAGATTCCTTCAAATTCATAAAAATGCTAACATCTGTACCATACAAGAGAGATTACAAAGCACGTTCAGAAATGTTATTTCATTTGGAATGCACCTTGCAAGGTCAGTAATATGAGGAAACTGATGCTCAGAGAAATTAATATCATACAATGTTGAAATGAGGCTCAAACCAGGGCTTCCTGCTCTATATTTCTGCATTGCATTCTTCTTTATTGCATTATCCTGTTATTAACTCACCTCTCTGGATAGTCTTTCCTGACTGAGGTTTCTCATTTGAACAGAACATGGAAAACAATGTCAATAGCTATCATCTCAGTTCTCCCAAGAGTGCTTCTAGTGCATTCTATTGGGTCATTGGGAAAGCGATGACGCATTTTTGCATAGAAAAATATGTCATGACTTTCCAAATGACTGGATAGATGCAATGGGGAGAATTTAATTCACTAAAAACAATGGATGGGGTAATAGGATTTAATTATTTTACTAAAGCTTAGTTGAGAAAAGCTATATAAGTCATGACTTAATGCTTCACAATCTCATACCACCAATAAAATCTAGAGTGAACTGTGCAAGTCTGTGCTCAAAGACATTTTCCTTCCAATATTTGTCTAGCTCAGTTCTTGCTAGATAACATCCCCCTCTCTCTTAAGACAGATAAGATGTCCAAAATTGTGCTCTTGGAAAATATCCTGTTATACATAAAACACTGTTGACTTGGGTTCTGCATTACCTTGAGCAAGTGTCCACATCTCTGGCTAAAGTTCTTTACCTGGCTAAATCCACACCCAGGGAGTACCATGAACACTCAGGAACAACAACAAACCAAAGCAAGGCTGGTGGCATTCAGCTACTGTGCTACCACATAGGGATTAGAGATGAAGCATGGTTGTATTTTAGTAAAGAACCTAGCATATAAACAACTTATGATAACAATAAAAAAAAGAGATCCCAGGGGGAAAGTCTGTGGAAGGGGATATATGGGAGAGTTTGGTGAGGCTTAATAAAGAGATAACTTTCTCTTTATTTTTTCTTAAGAGAGATTTTTGCTATAAGGCATGTGCACTCGCCAGAGGGACAGAAAGTGAGAAATTACCCCCCAGTGGGGATGGCCCTGATGCAATCCCTTCTCCTCCAGTCTCCTCCTCCATTTTCCTTAAAACTCACTTGCCCAGTGTGAGTTTTAAGTGGCCAGGTCCGCAACTCGAATCATGATCAACTATGTGGGAGTCCAGCGATATAACCATTACACCATCTGCTGGTCCCAGAGATAACTTTCTGAGTTGAGTAGCAAAGAAGAACTAGGGATATACTAAGGAGGGTAAGGGCTTGGTGGAGGCTGGGGGGCGGGGTGGGGAGGGGAGAAGGGAGCAGTCAATAGACTCAATGAGTAGGTGGTATTCTCATAATTAAGGGCGAATGTCATGGCATGGGAGGAAAGGACTAGAGATGTTGGGTAAAGAACAAGGAAGCACGAATAGCATGACAACAGGGAAGTATGACCTACTGATATAACCACCTGTACTAACCCCGGAAGCATTGTATTAAATTAACACAAAACACTGCATACTCCATATGTCCACTCATATGAAATCTAGCAAAGGTAAAAGCAAAAGGGAAAGCGGAACTATAGCTTCCAAAGGCCAGAATAGAGAAAGTGGGTTGTCTGCCCAGGGAAGGAGGACATTTGAGGCAGAATTGGAATACACTTCACCTTCATTTTATTAGCAGCTGTGTGATTGTGTATTTTTAAAAACTCATTGGCTTATACATTCAAAAACAGTAAATTTCAGGCCCAGCTGTGGTGGTATAGGCAGTAGGGTGCTGCTGTGCGATGTTGGAGACCATGTCGGAAGGTTCTGAGTTCTCATCCGGGTCTACCTGAACATGATGGGTGCCCCTGTGATCCTGGTTGGCTGCAGGGCTCCGGGGAGGATTGTGGTATAAAGATCTTATCAAGGGTGTCCCCAGACTCCGTGTGAAGGAAATAAGTAAATACGCTTTTAAAAAAAGTTACTGTGTATAAAATTTTACTGTGCTTACACTTTAATAAAACCAATTTAAAAAAAATACCAGTGAGAGGAAACCTAGGTGGAGGGAGAGAAATGGGGCTTCAATATGGGGGTCAAAGGAAACGACTAAGTGAAATCAGAGAAGGGATTAAAAATAAAGCCATGGGAAGTATTTTTGTCTTGCTTTTTATTGTAAGAGAATTCTCTATGATGCTTTCATCTTATGCATGCTGATGATCTGTAGTGCTTTTGTTATATTTTTATGTATTTCTTCTCTTTTTTTGTGCCAGGTTTTATTGACAAACATCCACAAAGTGTCACTGTTCTCTGTCCTATGTATGTATCATCTTTTCCCCCCTTCATCCTTACTTTACTTCCTCACCTTATTCTTTTGTATATTTGAAACATTCTTTTCCTCTGCTTTCCACATTACAGCCTGAAATTTATGCAGTGTCAATTTTTGTCCTTTATTGCTTCTGAAGCAAATTTTATGTCTGCTATTGCATTTTAATTTTCTCCTAAGAGTATCTTAATTTAGCCAGCTCCCATGTGTTGATACTTGACTCTAAACTCATACCTAAGAAGGTAATTAAGTGGGGAAGACCCCCCCATAATTGACTAATTTTTCTAAATCAGAACAGTGTATCTAGCTGTTTTATTATTATTTCCTCTTTTATCTTTTGTTCCATAGCATAAGTTTTTATAGACTTTTACTGAGAATGCAAAAGTAGATATGGTTCTCTTTTCTCTATATATGATTTTTTTCAAATATACATTCTTCATTTCTGTAGTGCTACATTATCCATTGTTATCACTACAGTTTTTATTTCACTGAGAACATGCCCAATTTCTGTTTATTTAACCTTAAATTTAGGGGAATAGATGCCCTTCGCTTTCCATTCATCCTTGAACACAGGTGAACGTATCACCCTCCTTCCCCTCATTGTCCACCTGGTTTCTCACACAGGCTGGAGGGCGAGATGATGTCACTGTTTATTTTTGGTTGGTTAATAAAGCAGCCAGAGGGGGAGAAGGTAGGGAGTTGGAGCCATGAACTCTCTCACCTTTGCTTGTTCTGTTTGCTTAAACCATTGTTCAGAGGGTCACCTTCTGCATCTGGTTTCCCATTCCAGTTTTCTCATCCAGGGACTAAGTGTGGCTGTAGCCAGGCACCAGGGCCTCACAAATAGAGAAAAAGCCAAGCTCTTTGCCAACTTTCTGGTAAAGCTGCTATGTGTCTGGATGCAAAACTTTTTATTCATCCTGCGTCCCTTTCTTGCCTTTCTCAGTTTCGAAAATTCAGGGGCCTGCCTGTGTATTTTCCACTTTTTTTGCTTTCTCAGATGCCAATTAGAGAAGTTAGTTCTTACCAACTTCCTTCCAATTTTTGCTCTTATCTAGCAGAGGCCTGGCAGATGGAATTGTTTGTTAGGCTGAAATACAAATGCAACCTTTTCCTAATTTTGAAAAATTGTTCTTGTGATAATTGCAATAGAGATTTATGAAGGAAAACTTGTATCCTCTTCAAGTAACCATCTTATTTAGACGTCTTTGCTAATATTTGCATTTTCACAGGATATTAAATGCCATGAGGCAATAAAGACAAAGGGGTTTTCATTTCTATCTACCACTGAAAAACATTTCTTGGGGATCAGGAAGGATTTTAGAGTTTTAAAAATAATCCTCTCTAGATGTATGTCCAGTTCACTTGTCCATAGATTGAATGCAACAATAAGAGGAGGAGCCCATTTAAATGTTGGCTCTTGATAAAAGTTGTTTTTATTTTACTAGATAGGGGAAAATAAAAAGTCAGGATATGATTGCTATAGTTCCTTTAAAAAAGTTTTGGAGTTATTCCATACCACTCTGGAGGAAGCTGAGTCTTGTTCCCTTTCTTGTATTACAAGCCGTGCAACAAAGGCAGTAAGAAACTCTCACAGGTAGATTTGGGAGTGCATGTAATATAACACATCTTCCAAGCTCTCTACACATCCCTCTAGATGTATAGAACCGTCTCCCTGTAATAGTGAGGATTTAGGGAGAGTTTATGGAGCCACTCAATTCCATATCACAAGCCCCTTAGAGTTTAACTTTATTATTATTATTATTTTTGGAGATGTTTTTGCTATAGGGTGCGTGCACTCACCAGAAAGACAGAGAGACAGAGAGACAGCAAGCAAGAAATCACCCCCCAGGGGGGATGGCCACGCTGCAATCCCTTCTCCTCCATTCTCCTCTTGGGATCTTGGGGATGCACGCACACGTGCCTGGCGTGAGTTTTAAGCTACCGGGTCCAGGACGTGAACCACAGTCGACTGACTATATGGGAGTCCAGCGACAGAGCCATTAAGCTAACTGCTGGTCCCAAGAGTTTAAACAGAATTTTTTTTACATAAACTACTGTGACTGTCTCATTGTCTTTGAGAAAAGCCAACTCTCTTCCTGGACACAGCCTATTGGGAAGATCACTGGGCTGGAGGGAACTATTGAAGAATCTCAGTGGGAACTTTGACCAATGGAGACAAAGCTTAAAGAGTGGCAGCAAATGGAGCCAGTTTAATCCTTTCTTTCTTTAGAGGGATTTTTGCTATAGGGTACCTGAGCTCGTTGGAGAGACAGAGAGACAGAAAGTGAGAAATTATCCCCCAGGAGTATGGCCATGCCACAATCCCTTTTCCTCCATTCCCCTCTTGGGATTTTGGGCATGCATGCACATGTGCCTGGCATGAGTTTTAAGCCACCAGGTCTGGGATTTGAGTCGTGTTCAACTATGTGGGAGTCCAGTGATGTAACCATTATGCCATCTGCTGGTCCCTGAATTCTTTTTTTAAGAGAGATTTTTTCTACAGGGCACGTGCACTTGCTGGAGAGACAGACAGCGAGAAATCATCCCTTGGAGGAATGGCCACACTGCAATCCCCTCTCCTCCATTTCCCTCTACGGATCTTGGGCGCACATGCACACACACACACACAGACACACACACACACACACACATATTCACCCAGCATAAGTTTCAAGCCTCTGGATCCAGCCCTTGAACCATAGTCAGCCACGTGGGAGTCCAGCAACATACTTACTACTCCATCTGCTGGTCCTGAGCCAGTTGAATTCTTGTTGGAAAAGAGTTGTAAGTGCTAGGTGGATTAGGGCAAGGAATGTCACTTCAGCTCATACTGCTGCGCTAAGAAAATTTAGTACCCCTTGTTTCTATAAACCCCATCATCTACCCCAGGTACAAAAGTATTGCAACCCGCAATCTCATGACTGTGGCTCATGATAGAATTCCCAGCGTGTGTATTTTCCTTGCACCACAATCATTAGGCCATAGCTACCAAGTCAAATGTTTTAGTGGTTAAAGAAAGCATTTCATACATCTTTCAGATAGGAGTGTTAGTCTTGAAAAGAGCAGTTCAGTGTAGATCTTTCATTCTTTTGGGAAAGAAAGCTTTACTAAGGGTCCCCACTACACCCATACCATCCCCCAAAGATTTCTGTACTTTCTTGTTGTAAGGGAAATAAAGATTAGGATCAGCAGTATAAAATCTAGGCAACTGTGTCCTTTGCCTTGTTTTATGGGATTACCCCTGATAGTACTCTGGGAGCTGCCCCTAGGTCAGATGAAGACTGTTTAGAAAGTTGGATGGGGTTTCTGTTGACAGTATTAACTTGGCGCTAGATGCCTTATTGCACATCCAAGCATTCATTGGAAGATCATTTTATGACTAACATTTGGGCTAAATCTGTAAACATTGTTTATCTTTGACAGTATTTCTTCTCTCTCTCTCACTTTTTTTTAAAGAGGCAATAACAGCAACAATTTTTCCTTCTGTCATTTTGGTCTGCAGCAGGGGGAAGGAGGTTGGTGGAATAAGGGAGAAGGCGGCAACAATGACAAGATGTTGAGACACTATCTTTTCTTATATCTTCCAATTTTGCTGATAAAAGAAAAAATTGTTGACATGACACAGGTCTTGCCTCAGGGAGTCCAAAGAGTGAAAACTGATGGATGTTCTCCACTAAATCCCTTTCTTTAAGGGGTGTTACCATGTCATATTTCTGAAAATAAGAATGCACCCTGGATAATATTTTCACATATGCTGATAAATGCAGCTGCCAAGAAAAGCGTGCTTTACAAAAAATTGAAGAGATGTTGAGGGTCGTGGCTCTCATTGAACAAAATTTATATTCTCGTGGCATTTTTTGATTCTCTTAGTGAAGTTATAAGGTTTACCTATTTTCTTCTCTTCTTGCTCCCAACCTAACCTTGTTCAGAACTGGAAATAATTAAAGCTTGATTCTTAATTTTCTAATGATAGATAATAATAGAGATAATAAACTTGTCCCATTTTGAATGAACACACACAGCCTAACCAAACCAAATGAAACCAAAATGAAAGCTTATGTTTAAAACATGCAATAAAATAATCTATTATCTACCTGTAATAACACATCATGGTATTTTTGTTTTTATTTTCTATACTTCTGCAGTGTAGATATTTTATATCAATGCAATCATTTTGTGTTCTATCACTCACGTATCATTGAATGGATTGCATCAGTTTGGCAAGTCATGATTATCATCATTTATATCGCCAAAGTAATTAATAAAAAGGATATTCCATGTTTTACTTAATTATTCCCCTATTTTTGTATACTGGATTGTTTTCTCTCTCTCTCTCTCACTCTCTCTCTCTCTCTCTCTTAGGATTTTAGCAGAGGGTGCTGGTGCTTGCTGAGAGAGAGAGTGACAGCAAGAGGAAAAGTGAGAAATCACCCCCCAGGGGGGATGGCCACACCATGATCCCTTCTCCTCCATTCTCTTTCTTGGATTTTGGGCACACATGCACACACTGCTGGTGCGATCTTTAAGTCACTGGGTCTGGGACTTGAACCAAGGTTGGCTATGTGGGAGTCCAGTGCCTCCAACACTACATCACCTGCTGGCTCCCTGGTTTGTTTTCAGTATAACTAATCATAGATGAACCTGCAATGATCATCTTTATCCCTTGGCTTTGTTTTTATTCTTTACAGTTTTCTTTCTCTTTCTTTCCCTCCCTCCCCCCCCTTCCTTCCTTCCTTCCTTTCTTCTTTCTTTCATGAGAAAGAGATAGAGATGGAGGCAAAGAGACAGAGAAGCACCCTCCACAAGTCTCCCATAGCATTTCCCAACCCAACCAGTACCATAGCGTGTACACATGCCTGGGTGTACGGGTTGACCTGGGGACCAAATCCCGGTCCTCCTTAAGGCTTTCAGCATTGCAGAATGTTGTGCTACTGTTGTGCCACCCACAGTTGGGGCTGTTTTACTTTGGATTAAATCACTTTCTCAGGTTAAAAAGTTTGAAAATCAGTTACTCTTCTTTCTCTTTTTAACCACTTTTTCCAGTTGTTTTGCAAAAGTTTTGCTAAGGGTTCCTTTGGACACCATTACCTGCATTCTTAATTTTGAATAGTGGCCATTATATATAGTCTTTATATAGGCATTAGGACTTTTGTGATATTTTCACAGGCATGATGAAGAGGTGTGGAAAATAAGGCTGATTGGGTTATGGAAGATGGAAACCAGCGCCTCTGGTTATTCTGATATGTGGCCACAGGATAACACATTGAAAAAGACTCAGTAACCAATTGCTTCTCTCTTTTCAACATCTTCTAAAAGCAAAGATTACAGCCCATCTTTATCAGATTATAGAATTATATCTTAGTTCTCATGGGTTAATCTTATGTCTGGTTTCATCCTTCTACCTGTATTTTTCCTTCACCGCAATTTTTTTTCATTTATTTTTAAAATCCATCTTTCTTAAATCATTAGTGTAAGATCACCTTCTAAACTAGAAGACTAATTAGAAAAAGAACTCCACTAGGAAAATGTTCTGCTACATACACTCAATGAATAATTGTTGGATGTATAAATGAGTGAATTCATTGTTCAGAAGTCTTGAATGTTAAAAGAACACTTGTTTTTTTTTTTCATTCATTTTTGTCAGATAAAGCTGGGTGATATAAATCATGGCTTTCTTGTACTAGATGGTGGCACAGAAGGAAAACATGACACTCTGCAAGGCTGACACACATGCTTCATGTTTGATACTTTTCTGAGCATGGTGGGAACATGCTTGCCCATGATCCAGGGTGGCTGAGGCAAGGGGTGGGTTGTGGCATCAGAATCTTGATGGGGTGTTCTCTCTCTCTCTCTCTCTCTTTGTCTTACTCCTTGCTTATAGAAGAAATAAAGAAATAAAACTTGGAACCAGCAGATGAAGTAATGTTTACATTGCTGGACTCCTACATAGTCGACTGTGGTTCAAGTCCCAGACCCGGTGGCTTCAAACTCACACCAGGTACATCTGCATGTATGCCTAAGATTCCTAGAAGAGAATGGAGGAGAAGGGATTGTGGCATGGGCACTCCCCTCAGGGCGATGATTTCTTGCTTTCTGTCTCTCTGTCTCTTTTTGTCTCTCTGGCGAGCACACGTGTCCTATAGTGAAAATCTCTTTCTCAAAATAAAAGAAAGTAAGAAAGAAAATTTTAAAAAATAAAAGGCCTGCTGATGTAGACTCATTACCTAATTTGAATTTTTATTGCCCTGCCACTTTATAGTTTAAGGTGATTTAACTTTTATTACCGAGTTTAAAAAGATTACACCACTTTTTCTATTTCAGTGAAAAATGAGCAAAGGCCAGGAAAGGAAAGAATGACTTTGAAGTCCTGCTACAGGTCATGCCCTGTACCGGGAGTTGTACCTGTGTTAGTACAGTGCAGATATTATTATCTCAATTTTACCAAAAGGAAATGAAATTCCAGAGGAATTAAGTAGCTTGCCTAAGAACAAGGGGAACACCCAGGGCATTTGAATCCTACACTCACCCCATGATCCATTGTTTGGTAGACCTAAGGCTATTTCTTTTCAGATGAGAGAACTAAAGCTCAGGAAGGGTTGTAACCTGTCTAAACTCAGGGAGCTCAGAGATGGAGCCACTGGAACGTAGATTACAGTCTTTGTGCTTTGCTCAGTCCTTCAGTGGAAGTACAGAATACAAACACCAGAAATTACCTTTGAGGTCATCTGGTATAACAATAACAAAACATATAAGGTAATTGTGTATGTATGTGTCAAGGATCATGCTAAGCATTAGACATATATACATAGGTGTCCGTACAGGTCTCATGACAACCGTTTAAGGAAGGTACTAGTCTCACCTTTCTTTCCCCATTCTTACCTTCCTTTCTCATTTTATAGATAGTAACAGTGAGGCCCATAGATGTTAGGTGAATTGCTCATGACCACAAAGTAAGGACAGAACGAATCTATGTGAGAGTCGCCCTGCATAGCTCAGAGGGCATTCTCCATCTACTGAGACAGTCTTTCCTGCCTATTGGGAGATTCATCTAACAGTTGCCTCCCTGAGATCCCACTTATAGATCTAGAAGAATGCCTAGATAATAATAAACACTACACAGTATTTGTTAAATAGATAGGTTAAAGACTTGCTTTGTCTATTTACTCTTTTCTGCTGAGGCCTGAGACTCAAGTGCTGAGATCATGTTTTTCTGTCATTTCTTCTCCAGAACACTTGACCTTTTCTCAAATTTTTTTCTGAAATATTGCCCACTGTCATGCTTTCTTTTCTCTCTTTTTTTTTTTTTTGAGAATTTTTTTTCCTATAGGGTGCGTGCACTCGCCAGAAAGACAGAGAGAGACAGAGAGATAGAAAGTGAGAAATCACCCCCCAGGAGTGATGGCCATGCCACAATCCCCTCTCCTCCATTCTCCTCTCGGGATCTTGGGCACACACACACACACACACACACACACACGTGCCCGGCGTGAGTTTAAGCCTTAAGCCACCGGGTCTGGGACTCAAACCGCGGTCAGCTACATGGGAGTCCAGCGACATAGCCATTACGCTAACTGCTGGTCCCAACCACTGTCACGCTTTCAATGCCTTTATTCTTTTAGAACCCTCAGCACAGAATGAGTACTAAGAGGCCATCTTAAATCTAGATACATATTCTCAAGCAGTACACATAGGTACACCTCCCACCTACACCCCCCCCCTTCCCCTTTCTATTCCTGAAGCCCTGGAATAGTGTAGCCTAAGAGAACCATCGCAATACAGGAAATCCACTGGATACATGGTAAAATAGGTGCAGTGGCATTACTACTTCTTAAAAGTTTATTTATTTATTCTCTCTATGAGAAAGAGGGCACCACCAACAGAGCATTCATGCCATGATCTACTCCCAGCCTCAGCCAGCCCAGATCACAGGAATGTGCATATATGCTGATATCTACAGGGAGACCTTAGAACCTTCCCATATGGCCCAGATCACAGGAATGTGCATATATGCTGCTATGTGCAGGGAGACCTTAGAACCTTCCCATACGGTCTCAGTCAGCATCATGAATTGTTGCACACCACTGTGTCACTGCAGTTGGCTAACTGTGATTTGTTTTGTGATAAATTCCCAAATAAAGCCTGGGTCATCTGTCTACAAAGCTTTCTGGTTTATTTCTCCCTATTAAAGGAAAATGTTTTTGAGACCAGCAGATGGTGTAATGGTTACATTGCTGGACTCCTACATAGTCAACCGCAGTTTGAATCCCAGACGCAGTGGCTTAAAACTAATGTCGGGTATGTGTGCATGTGTGCCTAGAATCCCAAGAGGAGAATGGAGGAGAGAGGACTGTAGCATGGCCATACCCCTTGGGTGGTGATTTCTTGCTTTCTGTCTGTCTCTATCTCTCTGGTGAGCACACACACCCCTAAGGCAAAAGTCTCTCTGAAAACATGCTTTGGATTATTAAAGATACTATATGTTACATCATATTAACATTTTTTAATATGTATCAAAGTTGAAGATATACATAACCATTTATCCAGCAATCTGGATAATCTTGTTGCTAAGTATATACCATGAAAAGGTGTGCACATTATACTTTAGGACATTCAAATGCAGATATTTTTTATCACCATTGAACCAAATATCCCCAAGGTAGAAACAATGCAAATGTTCATCAACAATAAAACCAATCAATATGTCATGGAGTATTTACACAATGGGATATGATAGAGCAATAAAAACAAATTAACTACAGATATATGCAGTACCACAAACAAACCTTAAAGAAATAACTCTGGGCAAAAGAAGCCAGATTCAAAAGAATACATACAAATTGAATGTATTTATAAAAAGTTTAAAAATAGAGACTATATAGTTCTAGGAGAAAAAGTGGTAAAACGATGATAAATAAAATTCTTACCATAAGAGTCTAGAGGGTTGAAACTTTTTTGGGGGAGGAGGGGTTGTTTTAATTTAAAGGGTACCTTCTGAGATATAGTGACTACCTCTTCTTAAAAAAATGTAATGTTTATTTATTTCTTCTGAAAAAGCATGAGAGAGAGAGAGAGTGCACCCCTTATTAGGTCTGGATGCCAGTATCTACCCCAGCTTCACCAACTCTACCTAGATCATGGGCATGTACGTGCCTAGCATGTTCAAACCCTGAACCTTCCGGTGCAGTTCAGCCTCCGGGTTGTTGTATTTTACCACTGTGCCACTGTCTGGCCCTGGTGACTGCCTCTTAAGCTGAGTAGTGGTTATTCACTCAACAGTATTTTGAAAACTCTATGTCTATGAGTTTAAGTCCTTTTATTTATGTATATATGTCATAATTCACAATGTTTTTTCTTGTTTTTAAAGAGTAGCAGGAGAAAAAATAAATTGCCATGTGCCTACTGCTCAAATTCGTCGTTGAAAACATCTCAGTGTAGTTCCTTGCAGTCAAGAAAATAAATACTGCTAGGCCCTCATCTGCTTCACTCATGGCTTCTGTAAAAGCACAATGGACTGAGTGAGGGAGAGAAAGGGAGAATTGTTTTTGTTTGGTTGCCTTTCAGTATCCCCCACCCCCCTCACCCCGTATTTGAATGAGCCATATTGAATAAAC
This sequence comes from Tupaia belangeri chinensis, assembly GCF_000334495.1. Taxonomy (NCBI): domain Eukaryota; kingdom Metazoa; phylum Chordata; class Mammalia; order Scandentia; family Tupaiidae; genus Tupaia; species Tupaia belangeri. The sequence continues at coordinate 3,859,996 of NW_006159776.1, read as the reverse complement.
AAAGAGTTGATGGAACAATATGTGTCTAATTAAGTTGTTACTTCTCGGATGCATTTCAGGTCCCTAACATTCACCAAGTTAAATGTCAGGAAAAGTTAGATTGGCTGTGCACTGCTCTCCTCTGATGAGCCCTCCTTATGGGAGGTGGTAAACAAACTGCCAGGCTGTGGATTTTGAGCAGGAGTAAGTAGTGGCAAGAATACTAAGCACTGCCAAAATGATGCCCACTCATGCCTGTCGGCCTTGCCGTCCTCTGCGGGGAAGGCAAGAGCCTCATTTCCACTGTGTTATATAAGCCGGAAAACGGAATCGGAATGCTTGGCTAGGCATACAGCTTTCAGCTGTCTTCTTGCCAAGCCTTCCAAGACATTGAGCTGCTCCCTAGAACAACTCCCCGGACGGGCGTTCGGTATGCACTCTATATGCTCCTTCACTGACCCCCACATACATCACAAAACATTTTTGTTTTATTTGGATTACAGCATTGCCTAAATATTTGTCCTTATTTTCTAAGACGCATGGAAACTGGATGAGGCTGAATGTGAAGCAAAGCAGGCCCATCTAATTCATCCAGGCCACTCATTAACATCCTCCCATTCACTCTGATCTGGGGCTCATTTTGGGTCCTTCTCATGGTGACTATGACTGGGGCTCAGAGCACCAGCAGCTGCTAGATCTTACATCTCTGCTAGGTCCTTGTGCCAAGATAGGGGATTGTCCAATGCTTTGAGGTGATGAACAAGCTGTCATGATCCGCTTGCCTTCTAGACTATCTGACTTGCTCTTTCTAATTAGACACTGACTTTAGAGCAAATACATTTGTGCTGATTACATTTATCCAGGACCCCAATTTACTGAACACCCACTGTGTGCCATCTTCTGGAATATGTGCTAAAGCTCAGAGGGGAATTAAATTTCACAGCTGACATGGAAGCAAATGCATCTTAATCAAGCAAGAGAAATGCAATGTCAGGTTTGTTTATAGGGCATCCAGGAAGATGTTATTAACGATGAAGACTGAGAAGGGCAAGGGCAGGGAGAGCTTCACAAGCGGCTGATGTTCCCATGGTGGAGGGAAGATTTATTATAGCACTGACAAGGCAATTTGAAAAATGCAAAACTTAACCAACGAAGTGAAGGACCTAACTTTGAAATTATAAAATGTGATAAAGGACACTTCTAATTAAGAGATAAAGAGCAATAGGTAGCTAGGAGTCCAATTTCATCATCTCAGCAAGATAATTAAAAACATAACAAAGAAACGTGGGCCAGTTCAGTGGTGCATGTGTACCGCTCTCTGCAAGTGATACTGAATCCATATAGAAAATCGTAGGTTCAGGTCCCCAGTCTACCTGTACATCCAGGCACCTACATCCACAATCTTGGCTGGCAAGGAAAAGCTTGGCTCAGGGGGATCACGTGAGACCCTAGTAAGGATGTCCCCCTCTCTCTCAATAAAGAAATTTTAAAAAAATGAAACAACAAAAAACATCTCTGTCTTTGAAATAGAAATACAGCATAGTAAATATGCTACTATAACTTATTCATCTTTGTATTTTGAGCACCCAGCACTAAATTCATATTGATGAGGTGAGTGAATACATGATTTATTATATGATCTGAAAATGCATCTGTATACATGTGTAGAAAGTATGTGAGAGCAGGTGCCATGTGTTTAGAACGCGGAAATGAACGTGTTCGCAGAGAGGGCCAGCTCTAACTGGCCCAGCTGTCGGAAGCATGGTGGTAATAACAGCTTGGTGTCAGCACTGATGTTTGTGTCATTTGTGTCTCAACTCTCCCAGCCACCTGTAGCAGACTTTTTAAAAATTATTGCATGAAAAGGAGATTGGGTGAGAGACACGGTGTTAGGTTTCTGTTCACTTTCTTCCACAAGGATCTGCAGTGATAAGGACAGTCCCAGAGTCCATTAGAGGGAAACATCAAAGGGCAAATCAAAGCCAGAAGCTCTCGGTTCCGAGATGTTCTTCAACTGCCCCTGCTTGTCTCCCTTTGGCCTCCCCACCCACCTGTCCCTGTATCCTTCTAGAATCCTGACTAAATGTGCTTTAAATGGCTTGGTGACCAACTTGGAGGTAACAACAGGAGTTTTGCTCATCATGCTGGAGTTGCATAGGGAGTTCACTTTCCTTCCTTGGAATGGCATTCAGTCCTAGACCTTGAGACTTGCCCCCTCTGGCTGCACGCTACCTCTCACAGGCTGACTGCCCTGATTGAGTCCAACACATTCACCAGGCTGGGGCTGTCACAATTGGGCTAGACACATCAGTTCATCCTCTCCCATAACCAGATCCTTCTGGGCCCATCCTCAGGGGCACCAGCTGAGCAGCTCACTATTGGTCCATGAAACATTTGTATGAAAGCAGTGCAGGATGGAGTGAGTCCCTGCTAAGGACACATCTTTTAGTGACAGGAGATAAAGATGCACTGGCATTTTCCTGAGTGTCTCCTCTAAAGCATCACTGGCTGCTCTGCATGTAGGAGGGTTGGGCACCTGGAGAGGAAGTTGCTATTTAGAAGAGGCTGCAATTGGGGCCGGCAGGTGGTGTGGTGGTTATGGGTGCTGGACTCCCATATGGCCGGCCATGGTTCGAGTCCCAGACTTGGTAGCTTGCTTTCTCACTTTACCTCTCTCTCTGTCTCCTCTGATCAAATGGAAAAGATAAATAATAATAACAAATAAAATTAAATAAATCAATTTTTTTAAAAAAAGAAGAGGCTGCAATTAGACTGGTAGGAATCAACTAGGAATATGGTCATGTGAGGTGCCAGGTAAGACTAGAAGATGCAGATTACTGGTTTGGGAAAGGAATAATTGGCACCATCTGCTTCTTTCAGCTCAGGTTGGTGCCATCCTTTCTAGCCTCACAGTAAGTTCTGTCACTGATGTAAATGGAAAAGGCTTTGGTAAGCCCTAGACCATGTCCTTATACTGGCCAGTGGCATGCTGATGGGCAAGTTATTCTCCATCTCTGGACCTTGATCTCAATATATAACATGGCTGGGATTTAAAATGTAATGGGTCCTTCCAGTTATCACAATCTGCTAAATTTCAGTTTGTTCTCAAAGATGTAGTTTGGGAGAAAAATTTAAAAAGAATTTGGAACTAAAGAAACTTTAGAAGAAAAATAAACCCTCAGAGTTTTCATTTAGGAAACAAACAAACAAACAAACAAACTCAGATACAAATTCCAACAGTATCTTTTTTTTTTTTTAAGAGATTTTTGCTATAGGGCACGTGCACTCGCCAGACAGACAGAGAGACAGAAAGCGAGAAATCACCCCCCAGCGGGGACGGCCACATCTCAATCCCTTCTCCTCCATTCTCCTCTCGGGATCTTGGGCACGCACGCACATGTGTCCGGCGTGAGTTTAAGCTACCACGTCCGGGACGCGAACCACAGTCGACTATATGGGAGTCCAGCGATATAGCCATTACGCTAACTGCTGGTCCCATCCAACAATATCTTTATTATCCCATGGCTTCCTAGAATATCTTTTTTCAATAAAATGCAAATGATTTAGCAACAATCCCTCTGCATGAAGGTCTTATTTATTTCAGTGTTACAGCTTTCTAATAATACATCCTCTCAAAGATTTCGTATTTTCATGTCATTACTTTCTTATCATTCTCAATAAAACCCCACAAAATTGTAGACACAAAGGTGACAGTTTACAGAAATGAAAGAGGAGACACTTTCTTTTCTTTTCATGTCTAGAAGGGGCATTGTTTTGGATGGATCCCATAGTTGCTTTAAGGCAAAATCCATTGTCTCCCCTGCCTCCCACTCTCATCTTCATGCATAATTCTTATCTCTCTTGCTATTACCTCTTTCCAGAACCACACTTCCATCTGGGCATCGGACATTGCCCCTTAGTTATCCCACAGACTCAACACAGGATACACTGAACTCCAAATCCCTGCCCAATCCACCCTCCAGTTTTCATGATCAGTTATAAATAATTACACTTATTTGTCAGAAGAACTTGACATTTTAGAAAACAATTTTCCATACATTCTTCATTTGATTTTTATTTTAAATTGTTCCTATTTTTTCCCCCAGATGAAATAACTTAGGTTCAGAGTAGTTAAAAGTCACATAACTAAGAAGATGAATACAATTCAATTCCGGAATGTCCCAGCTGTTTTATCTGCTCTCACTTAGATCCTTTGCTGGTTTTCCATCAAGTTTACTCTCCTTAGCCTGACATTTAAGGACTCACTTTAGATTCAAAATGTTTTTCCAACATTATCTTCCTGGAAATTTAAATGCTGTTCCTTTGGATGGCTTGCTTACTTGATTTATTTATTTTAATTAAATTAATTTATTTACTTTCATTCACTGTGCAGTATACAAAATGAACCTTTCCACCCAGAATACACTATACTGGCTCAATTAAGGGTATTACCATACACATTATCGTCAACAAATAATTTTAAATTTCTTGTTTTTTATATATTTTGCTGCTTCTCCCCTCTACCCCCCATCGATTCCCTATCTCTCACCCTCTGCCATTTCCTACCTTCCTCCCACACTGTCTCTAGTATCTACAGTTCTTTTCCATGCCTTTTCTTTTTTAACATTTTATTGATTCACTAAAGATCTTAATTAATCTAAAAACTTTCAATAGCAAGCACAGCTGATATATACATATCTATGAACACTTGTCAGAAGTGGTTTTAGACAAATTACTGTGCCTAATCTCAAAAAATATTTATTGTATAGTTCATTAGACACTGAGGATACTGTGATAAATCAGATAAATCAGACTGCAGTTTCCGGTCTGGTGGTGAAAACAGGACCACAAAAAGGCAAAAACAGTCAAGTGGGTTGAGTCCTAGGATGGAGCTAGAGCACTGGGAGCTATAGGAGAATAGGCAACAGCCCAGCCTTGGATGGAAGGCAAAGTGAAGAAATGGTAAAGATTTTCTGGAAGTGAAATCATCTGGGTTGAGCCTATAATGAGAAATAGGGGTTAGCAAGGCTAAGAAATGGAGAATGGAGAATGGAATTAAAAGGGGGGAGAACAGTATGTTAGTAACATGAAGGAGAAGCCAGACTATAAGACTGGCATCTGCAAGCATTTGGGTTTCAGAATACTGAAGGATGAATGTGAAAAGAGAGTGGGAAATGAAGTTGTAGAGCTCTACTCGAATCTGAACTTAAAATTCCTTGCATGGGTGCTAAGGAGCTAATGCTTTATTCTTTCTTCCTTCCTTTCTTTCTTTCTTTCTATTATTTATTTTATATTTTATTTCCTTTTATACATTCAATCACATTATTTAGCTTACAAAGTGAATGTTCCAACATGTGAACATTTCTCACTAGTCCGTTGATAAACTATAAAATTATGTTCAACAGATAATACCACATTTCTTTGTCCCATTAATGTTATTTTTAAAGATCATGAGTGAATGACTGAGCACTCCATTATGAAGAATGAACTGAAGGGAGGCAGGATTGGGGTTAGGAAGGCCATCAAATGAATCTCATAGGACTGACCCTACAGCCTAGTGGTTACAAGAGCTGGATCCCACATGGCTGACCATAGTTTGAATCCTGGCTTTGCTCGTTTGAAAAACATGCCAGGCTCATGTGAATGTATGCCCCAAATCCTGACAGGATGGAAAAATGGAGGATAAGGGATTGTGGCATGGCCATGCTCCATTGGGGGTTTTAATCTCTCCTCCCTTCTCTCCACTGCTCCCTCTCTCTAGTGAGAGAGCAATTTAAAAAAAAAAAAAGCGAAGAGAAAGGAACTCATCAGAAACAGGGTCAAAGATGGTAATATGGAGGAAGGGAGGGCCCTGGGGCTCTTTTACCCCTATTACAGCATGTGTCCCAGGTTGCCTTGTTTTCTTTTTTCTTTCTTTCTTTTTTTTTTTTTTTTTTTTTTTTTGAGGGGGTTTTTTGGCGCATGCATTAGCTGGAGAGACAGAGACAGAAATCGAGGATGGCCATGTTGCAATCCCTTCTCTTCCAGTCTCCTCTCGGGACTTGGGGCATGCATGTACATGTGCCCAGTGTGAGTTTTAAGCTGCTGGGTCTTGTCCTCCAACCGAGGTTGACTCTGTGGGAGTCCAACCATGTAACTGTTACACCATCTGCCTGTCCCCCTTTGTTTTCTATTTAATTTCCCAAATGAATAAAGGGGTCATGTCTTCAGGCAGGGACCATGTCTTAATTTATTCATTCAATAAAGTTTACTGAACATATGATGATGGATCAGGGACTATTTTAACTAAGCCTTGGGGATACTGCTATAAATAAGTCAAGTTAGGTCTTTCTTCTTGGGAAAATATTTACTGACAGGGTGGAGGGAGTTAAACAATTAAAAAGTTAACAGGTACCAGCAGATGGCGAAATGGTTATGTCACTATACTCCCATGTAGTTGACTGCAGTTTGAGTCCCACACCTGGTGGCTTAAAACTCCCTCTGGGCACATGTGCATACAATCCAAAGATCTGGCAGCATGTTCATGTTCCCCTGGGGGGTTATTTCCCACTTTCTGTCTCTCTGTCTCTATAACAAGTACACATACTATAGGAAAAGTCTCTAAAAATAAAATAAAACGACAAAAAAAACACAAGACCTAAGCTAATTTCAAATGGTGAGACGTAGGTGTTCTGTAAAAAGTAAAATGAAGTTATATAAAGAGGGCATTTAATGGTATTATAGAAAGAGTGAATGGATGGAAAGAAAAGACTTTCTTAGAGGAAGTGACTGGCAGAGACCTGAATGACATGGAGTCAGTCATGCAAAGGTCTGGGGAAAGAGCATTCAATGGGGAAGGAAATGTGACTTCAGAATTCCTGAGGTGAAACCAGCTAGAGGAATGAAGCCAAAGAGAAGTGCCTGGTGCAGCTGGCACATAGAGGGTTCAGGGGATAGTGCTCTGTGAGAAATTGGACTGGTACAGAATTGGGTCACAGGAGGCTATCTTACTCATGGAAAGGAGTTTGGATTTTATTCTAAGTATCTTGGGAAGTCATTGTAAGGTGTGAAGCAGTGAGTGTTATCATATGATTCAATTTTTATTAAGTTCACTTGACTGTGAAGGTGACAAAAATGGGGTTAAGAGATATAGAAGTCTACTGGTTATTGCAAAGATCTCTGAAGTGGTAACTGACCAGCTTTGGAGAGATGGTAAAAGATCATTGGTCTGTTTGGGGCTTGCTTATGGAATGTGTGTGTGTGTGTGTGTGTGTGTGTGTGCGCGCACACGCACGCACATGTGTGTAAGAGAGAGAGCGTGTGTGTGTGCGCGCGCGCACATGCACGCACATGTGTGTAAGAGAGAGAGAGGATAATGCCAGAAATCAAGAGTATTGTGGTCACCTCAAGGCTTGGCATGTAAGTAGCTCTAAATAAGTGTTTGATGCATTGAAAGCATGTGTTTCTCTTTATTTAAAAATTATCACCCTTGAATAATGACTTAATAACTACATAGCTTATGCATCATGCAAGCTTAATGAAAGTGTTCTGAGAGGTTTTTCAACAAAATTGCATTTTTGTTGTAAATATTTACTTGAGTACAACTCATTTGTGAAATTAAGTCATCTTTGTGAGACATACTCGATTATTTTTGTAACCAGTGAGCAGCATAATATCTATGGAATTATACCATGCGAAGCCTTTCTAACTAATTATCTTACTTAGAACACATAAACACAGAATTTTTTTAAAAATTGAACTAACAAGCAAAACAAGTTTTTTGCACCTCTACAATATTTAGCAAATATAAATGCAGTGCCTGACAAGGTACAAGTAGAAATCTCTAAAAAGCAGGAAGCCATTACTTCTTCAGTTTCTTTTCCAAGTTGTCAACCTGTTGTAGGGTCCTGTTGTCTCTATGTGCAGCACTTTCTAGACCACTGGGGACATAGGAAGGAACCAGAAATGGTCTCCATCCTAGAGGAGTTTTTGGTTAGTGAGAGAAAGAGACATGTAAACAGTTCACTAATAATTGAGTATGAAAAGTGCTAAAGAGAGGTGTAAACTCAAGGTGCTGCTATGGGAGCCCAGAAGAGGGGCAAGTGAGGGGTGCCAACAAAGTGTCAGAGGATTCCTTGGAGATTGGAGGGGTGATCAGAATCTTGAATGATAAGAGGACTTATTCATGTCAAGTGAAGAAGAAAAAGAGTGGAAGTAGCCTGGGCACTGGTTGGGGAGTGAACAGTGTGTAGTTTTAAGCCGATGGGTCCTGCCCTCAAACCACGGTTGACTCTGTGGGAGTCCAGTGATGTAACAATTATGACATCTTCTGATCCCAAGGGCTTTATTCTGAAAACAGAAGGGTGCCCCTGAAAGAGGTGAGCAAGAGCCATGAGCAGATTTGCCTTTACAAAGGCTTATCTGTTACTAGTGTATGGGAAACACTTGCACTTGAATTAAAGGGGGCATTGAAAATCAGAGTCTAGAGGCAGAAAGGAAGGACAGAATGCTGCTGATCTCCAGCCAGGAAAACTGAGGCTCTGATCTCGAGAAGAGAGAACTAGGAAGTAGAATAAACCATTGTAATGTAAAAGGTGAATGAGGAAGGAGACAAGGATAATTTAAATTTAGGCTGAACCCAGATGACTTTATATTTTAACAAGCAAGCAACTACGTGAGACACCAGAGTGAATGCTCTCACCTCCATGACTATGGGGATTGACAAAGCCACATTTGTAGTCTAAGATTTTTTTAACATTTGTGTTGCCTCCCTAGCATTAGCCTTATTTAGGCATTGAACAAGATTCATAAGCTATGAGTTTTCAGTTTGGAAACAGAGTGGTGTGGTGTGGCAAAGGAGCTTGGGACTGGAAGCATCTTGTAGGAAATGCTTATAGCTTTTGATGAGGTAGATGGACTACTTTCCCCTCATGGGGTTCTTTTCTTATCTGTAAAAGGGGATAAAAAGTTGAGATCATTTGAGTTATATAAAGGAATTTAGGGGACCATCAGTTAGCGTAATGACTATGTCACTGAACTCCCATGCAGTCGACCATGGTTTGAGTCCCAGACACAGTGGCTTAAACTCACGCCGGGTGCGTGTGCGTCCATGCCCAGGATCCTGAGAGGAGAATGGAGGAGAAGGGATTGCAGTGTGGCCATCTCGCTGGGAGGGTGATTTCTCGCTTTCTGTCTCTCTGTCTCTCTGTCTCTCTGTCTTTCTGGCAAGGGCACATGCCCTATAGCAAAAACCTCTCCTCCCTCCCTCCCAAAAAAGGAATTCAGTAATTCAAATGTTAATTTTAGCTGGTTTTATATATTTTACCTTCAATTCTTACCACACTCCTATAAAGTAGAAGTGTATTACCACCGTCCTTTTACAAATGAGGACATTGAGGCACAGAGAAGGCCAATAATTCCCTTACGGGCATGTCGTAATTAAAATGTAGGATTCAAACCAGACCATCTGGCTCCAGAGTCTTTGCCTTTAACCACTGTACTCTACCTGTCCAGAGTCTTTGCCTTTAACCACTGTACTCTCTCCCTTCCTCTGTGCCTTGGTTCACTTTTCCATTCTGCTCTAGAGGGGTGTTTAAGTTGTTGTTTTGTTCTGTAAATACCAACACTGCTTTGATAAGCATACTTCTACCTAACATCTGTGCTCATATGCAAGTGTTTCCCACAGACTCTGAAAGGTGATACTGACTCATAGGGTGCCCATTCACTGTCCAGACCACTGCCCATCACTTCACCAAAACTGTTCCTTTAACAGTTGTTGGAAGCTTCCATGTTATTGCATCCAGTGGAAGGTGTCAGCCTTCAATCCATTTTGTCATCCCAGCAGCATTAGGTGCCTCCTTCCTTAAATACTCCCATTCTTTACGCATAGCTGCACCACACTCTCATAGATGTTTCCCCTTCCTTCCCTTCTTAGTCCCCTTGGTCTTCTCTAGATCTCTTTGTTCCTTAAATATTGGAAATCCCCAGGACATAGTTCCAGGCTCTCTTCTTTTCTCATTCTTTGGTGCGCCTTAAATAATCTCATTTATGTATATATGTACATTTCAACTCTGAAATGTACATCTCCAGCCCAGACCTCTGCAGAGCTCTGAAACTAGACAGACATCATACTATCCCTTTGACAGTGCCACTTCAATACCATACAAGATCTCAAACTTAAATCTCAAACCACACCAAGCATGATCCTGCTTCATTTTCTGAAACTCAATGAATGGTACCTCCATGACACAAATATATTACCTATTGATTCTAACTCTTAAATATTTTTTTTTGTAGAGGTTTTTTCCTATAGGGTGCGTACACTCGCCAGAAAGACAGAGAGAGAGACAGAGAGACAGAAAGTGAG
>NW_006159776.1:3825585-3849085 GCF_000334495.1 Tupaia belangeri chinensis | reverse complement strand
CCCCCCCCAGGGAGGATGGCCATGCTGCAATTCCTTCTCCTCCATTCTCCACTCAGGATCTTGGGCATGCATGCACAGGTGCCCGGCGTGAGTTTAAGCCACCGGGTCCGGGACTCGAACCATAGTCGGCTATATGGGAGTTCAGTGACATAGCCATTATGCTAACTGCTGGTCCCCCTCTTAAATATATTTTGACTCCTTTTTATTTTTCTCTATTTTTCTCTGCTGAGACCCCAATCCTGGCTTCCATATTCCCTACCTGGGCTATTGTAAGTCTACTTATTTTCCTCCCATCTTTTTATTTTTAAGTTTACCCATCAAATTTCATTTCATCCTCTTGTGAAACTGTGATCCTCTTCCTCTCTCCCTCCAGCTTGTTCAGATCTTGGGTACATACTTGACAAGTGTGTTTCAGGTAGACTGGGTACCTAAACCCATGGGTGGCCGTATGACTTCTAGTGCTATCTTCTAGTGTAGATTAGTACACTACCACCTGCACCTCTCAGGGTGAATGTCCATATTAATCTCTATTCAGGATCCTAAGTGACACTTAAAATGCAGGTCTGATATTGCCTCACCTTTTGTTTAATTGTTCAGTGCCTTCCCATTAAAAGAAAATTAAAAGCCTTAATGCTATTCTAATGGATCTAGCTCACTGGTTCTCAACATGGGGGACTTCACAAAAGTTCTTTTGTCTAGAGTCCACTTCAAACTAATAATTCTGATCTCTACATCTGTACCCTTTCGAACCTTCCTTTGGTGCTTCTTAGGTGAATCTGGGGTGAGGACCACTGAGCTACACTCTGTGTAATTCTCCACTTAATCTCGTGTTATTCTCTCGCTCTTACATACTTTAAAAATCTTTTACTTTCGCTTTTCTCATACTTTTAAATCTCAGCCCAGGTGCTTTTTGTGCAAAAAGGCCTTCTTGTATGTGCTTCCTCATCTCAGTTAGCTCCCCTCTGCCTTGTTCCCTTAGAGACTTGGTTATTTATTTCATTGTGCCATGTGTCATAATATGTATTTACATATTTACTTGCATAGTTATTTGTTTAATGCCTGTCTTCTCTAGTAGACTATAGGTAACTTGAAGTCAGGGGCTGCTTTGGTTGGCTAATCTCACCCTCTCAGCACATACAACAAGGCCTAGCCCACAGAAAGCACTCGGGGATACCAGAGGCAAGAACAGTGATGGCTCAATGGCAATGGGCGTGCCACATATTAGCCAGTTGGCCCTGGAGAAATCACTGATATTGAATCTTGGCTTGAAACACGAATAGTAGTTGTTATCTTTCCCACTTCAGAGTCAATTGAGATTCAAGTAGGATAATGGGTCAGAACATACCATGTTTACCATAAGGCATTGCATAAATACAGCAAAATGTCCAGTGTTTCCCAACAATCACTTTAACTCATGTGTAAATAGGATCTATTATTTTATATATCAGGAAGAAGAGTCAAGGAGGTCAAGTCATTTGTCTGAGTCCCCAGGGTATCAATTTGCTAGTGGAGAGTAACAGATCCTAGAACGGCCTGTCTTCTCTGTCTCTACTCCTCCTCTCTTTTTGGCTCCCCATTGTCTCGAGCCCCACCTCTGTCTCTCCACATGATTACTTTTTAACACCAATAATCCTTATTGACCTCATCCTCAAAACTATTATGCACTAAGGGACCTTCTCATGCAAGCTCCTGCTACAGGAAATTATTTAATAGTGCCCAGTGTGCTGCTGAGAGCCAAAGCAACTCCCCCAAAGGCCTTGGAAACCAGGAACCAGAAGAATCTGGCCCTTCACAGCCTCAAATCATTCAATTATCCCTTTCTCAAGTAGAATGAGGAATGATAAAGCAGCAGAGAACTTGATTCACAAATGAGATTTGTTTGGAGATCCTGATGAGATTTTAATGAGGAGAGAGAAGAGACACAAAATACCACTCATTCAGTAGACACTGACATACATACCAGCACTCTATAAAGTTGTATCCTTGTTTTCTTATCTGATTTCAGTAACAGCTCTGTGAATTCCATTTCTGTAAAGGAAAAAGATTGAACTCAGGAATGCTCTGCAAATGTGTCTGGGTCACAGAGCTGGGAAGTGGTGCTGATGCGACTTGAAATTCTGAAGCCAAATCTTGAATTATTTTTTTCCCTTGTGGCAAACTACCAGACACTAAGAAGGCTAACATGGGGTATTAAAAAATAGGCATTTGTGAATGATTCCTCCTGCGTGGATGCCTTCTGCCACCCCTACACCCTCCTGGAGACCCCTCTCCTTGGAAGAGCTCCACTTCCTCAGAGAGACCCTATGCCAGGGCTGAGTCTCTCCCTGTCTCCTCTCTGCCTGCTCTGTATTCTTGCTGTGCTTTGTTAGTCGGTCCCATGCCCCTTCTTCCTTTTCTTCCTGGACTGGCTGGTGTGAGCAGGGCCCTCTGGACTCTGGAGTTGGTAGCTTCCTACTGTGCATAACCCACGTCTCTCCCTTGACTTCCTCTTCCTCAGGTTTCTTAGGACGTTTTTCTCAGTTTCACTTAATCAACTAGAAGTTAACCAAAGTGTGGATGCTGCCTTCCACAACACAGGCCTGCTTAGCTTGTACCCCTCTCCAAATCCCTGGCTGGTCACGGATCCATCCCATCCAGAGATGCCAAATAAAACATAGGAGATCTAATTAAATTTGAGTCTTATCTACACAATGAATGATTTTTAAATACAAGGATATTCCAAATAGAACTTGGAATATACATATACAAAATATTATGTGCTGTTTATCTGAAATTTACATTGAACAGAGCAGCTTGTTTTTTTTTTACTAACTCAGGTAAACCTAATCACAATTCTTCCCTTTCCGGAGGCTCAGACAGAGGGAAGGGGTGGTAGGGAAGGATTGTATGGATTGGGTAGCAGGAGGCTGGACTAAGGTCCTAGCTCTTCCATATACTCATTGCAAATCCTTGTCCTTCCTAGTGATTCAGTTTCCCCATTTGTGCACTAGGGAGTTGAATCAGGTAGTCTCCAAGAACTTTAATGGCTCTCATCCTCTGACATAGGACAAAGTCCTCTATTTTCCATGTTCCTACCAGCATGCTCAAACTGTAAGAGGGTGTGATTATTTAATTATGGAACATGTTTCCACTAGATTGTACCTTCTGAGATCAGGGATTGTTTCTCATTCACAGGCACTGTGGTGTCATGGAAGAAAAACACAAACAAAACTTTGACATCCTGAGTTGAGGACTTGGCAACACCATTTACAAGTTACTTAACCTGTGTAAGACTCGGTTTCTACATCTTAGTACAATCGAAAGGTTGATGTAAAGCTCTCTCTCTAGCCCTTAATAAGCACGTACTAAGCAGTAGCAATTACCATTGACTTTAGATTTCCAGAGACGGGTTAGGTTTCTGACCCAGAATTGGCACTCTTAAGTATTAGGTGGAAAAACAACATTGAAGAGGTGATTTGAGAGCTAAGCTTCAGTGATTCACTGACCATCAGCAACTGAGAGAAACTTGGAATTTTTCTCCTTGCACGGAAGATTCCAATAGGCCTGCATCTGCGTGGCTGCAGGAGAAGGCTATTGCTATTTAAAGCATGTAATTTCAGAGTCAGCTCACCTGGATGGGTATGGCCTGCAACCCTCATCCAGACTTGGCTAACAGTCTCTGAATAATAGATTATCCAGCAAGAGACTTCTTACAAGTGACAGAGCCTAGGTTCAATATATAGAATCCAGGCTTTGGATGCCTGGCTGCCTTCCAAGCCATTGGAAGCATTCAGTGCGTTCTTAGCCACAGCACATCATATGTAGATGAGGAAGTGAGGAGCATAATTTATTCTTTGGGTAAATGGGTGGTTGATGAATGGGTGTATTGAGCCAACTTTCTGATTAGAGTGCAGAAAATAGATGAAATCCTGAGTTGGGGCCTAGGAAGGGTAGGCACCAAGCATGAAGCATATCCAGGGACGAGGTGGAGGAGGTTGAAAAGAATGAGGGCAATGGACCCGCTGGTGGCATAGTGACGAGGGTGGCTGGCTGCCATATGCCCAACTGCATGGTTTGAGTCTCAGAACCAGTGGCTTGAAAAACACACCATGTGTGCACATGCTAAAAATCTGGAAAGAAGAGAGAAATGGAGAAGGGATTGTGGTATAACCAGTCCCAATGGGGACTGCTTTCTCACTTTCCCTCTCTCTTTTTGTCCCTCTCCAGCAAGTACAGTTATTCTCTGGCACAATTATATTAATTACTTAATTAAAAAAAATAAAATAAAGTAAAAGGACTGAGGAGGACTAATATCCAAGAAGCAAGGGTCCAGGTTTGCTGGGAGTATCTATGCTACCAGAAGAAATAGCATAGAGGCAGCTTAGAGGAAGGGAGATCTTCTCTTTTGTTGGACTTAGTTCCCTCAGAACAGAGTTCAGGCTCTTGGGGATACACTCTGGCATGATTAACAACAATGTTAACAGCTCACATGTATGAGCATTTACTGCATGCCAGGCATTGTGCTAAGAACTCTTGACGCGGATTGTGGAATCTAATCATGATCATTGCTCTCTGAAGTATTTACTAATAGAAGGGTTTAACGGGTACATCTGAGTGTAAAAATATTGAAATAGTTCAAGTCTGGTTGATCAATAGCAGCTAAGTGGATCTTCTGAGAGGCCTATACCCCTCTCATGAGGCAGGAAAGCAGAAGATCATTATGAGGAATCCGTGCCATGCCATCCTGATTGATATAGATATTTTAACATTGCTGTGATAGACATCAAAGATATTCAGTCCTAATCCCTGGACCCAGTGACTATTACCTTGTATGGCAAAAGAGAGTTGGCAGAATGTGAATAAGGTAAGGATTTGGAGATTGTATGCTTATCCTGGATTATCCTACAGGCCACAAGTGCAGTTGCATACATGTCCTACAAGAGAAATTGAAGCTATCTACTCTGAGAGGAAAGTAAGGGAATATTTGACATGGAAGGCTGAAGGTGAGGAGATGCACGGAGAGATGTGAAGGTGCTATTCTCTACTACACTCCTGACTTTGAAGATGGACAGAGTGCACCAATCTGAGGAATGCAGATTTAGAAGTTGAAAAAGACCAGAAAATAGGTTCTGCCCTGAGAGCCTCTGGAGGGAGCACAGCATAGTCACCAGCCAGCATCTGCTGGCACCTGGGTTTCAGCCCAGTGAAACCGACTTCAGACTTCTGGCCTGAAGGAATATAAGCAAATAAGTTTGTGTTGTTTAAGTCACCAAATGTGTGCTATTTTGTTAAAGCAGCCATAGAAAATGAACACAGTTGTCCTAATAGCAGTCCAGCTTGGTAGGTTAAGTGATTTGCTCCTAGGTGGTGGTATGAGTTTGAACTTTGGCTCCCTGACTCTAGAATACCTGTCCTTACCCACTATGATGCCTTCCTTCTAGTAGTGCTGCAAGAAATTGACACTGAATCTATTTTCTATGTCTAAACAGTTTATTCTTTCTTTCTTCTGTGAGAGAGAATGAGACAGAGAGGCACCCACAAAATGGTCCTCACACCACAATCCCTACCTAGTCTTAGCTGGCCTAGCACGTGTGCCTAGCATGGAGGTCCCAGAATGTGAAACCAGGACATTTTCCGTGTGTGTCCAGCTGCAGTACCAATCTACCACCACCTGGACCCCATTAAACCCATTTCCAACATGAGAATTAATCACTGAGGTTTAGAGAATTATATGACTTTGTTTGAGGTCAGAGTTGGAATTTTGAGCACAGGCATACCTCATTCTGATGCATCCTGCATGATAAGTCCTCCTGCCCTGTGACCTGGGTTAAAACACTGGCTGCAACTCAGTCTTTCTGAGTATCCAGAATTCAGCCCAGGCTGATCTCTGATAGGGCAGCAAAACTCCTTCAGATGCCTTTTAGTGCTGGAAACCAGGCTGCTGCTATTCATCTTGGCCCAGTGGCATGTCTTAGAAATGTAGGTATAAAAGCAGCCTGGGCCTGCCAATTGGGCTGCTGCAAGGAGCCATGAATACCAGGGTGGGAAAAGGAAGTGGACCTGACTCAACCAAGCCACATGCCACTCTTAAGGAGCCTGCTTTCTGGACTCAGCTGTATCCACAGAAATCAGTAGAAGGACACTCCTTGGCTGGCAAGCAGGCTGAGGCACATACCACAGAGCAGGCTCGGGTGGTGCCTGTCAGCCAGAGCTTTCTTGGCCAGCTGTGGGGAGCTTATGCCAGTACCTTCATTCAATTCTGGATTTGAGAGACTTTCTAGGACCAGATCACTGTGCAGTGTTTCAGGTCAGGCCAAAGAATGACTATAGCAACTCTGTGGTAAGAGACCATGCAAAGCCTAAAATAGTATCGATAGACCCAATTTAACACTTTCTTCTCTGCACAGTCCATCTCTCTCCATCATTTTCTCCAAATTATCATATTTATGAAGACATATGCCAATAAAGAGACTGACTCTGTGAGAATGAAAGAAAGACTATATCTGTCTTTTGGGGCATCAATGAACATTCCCTATGATCCTTGAAAAATAATAGGACCTGTTACGGGCTGAATTGTGCTTTCTAGGGAAAAGGAAGTGGACCTGACTCAACCAAGCCACATGCCACTCTTAAGGAGCCTGCTTTCTGGACTCAGCTGTATCCACAGAAATCAGTAGAAGGACACTCCTTGGCTGGCAAGCAGGCTGAGGCACATACCACAGAGCAGGCTCGGGTGGTGCCTGTCAGCCAGAGCTTTCTTGGCCAGCTGTGGGGAGCTTATGCCAGTACCTTCATTCAATTCTGGATTTGAGAGACTTTCTAGGACCAGATCACTGTGCAGTGTTTCAGGTCAGGCCAAAGAATGACTATAGCAACTCTGTGGTAAGAGACCATGCAAAGCCTAAAATAGTATCGATAGACCCAATTTAACACTTTCTTCTCTGCACAGTCCATCTCTCTCCATCATTTTCTCCAAATTATCATATTTATGAAGACATATGCCAATAAAGAGACTGACTCTGTGAGAATGAAAGAAAGACTATATCTGTCTTTTGGGGCATCAATGAACATTCCCTATGATCCTTGAAAAATAATAGGACCTGTTACGGGCTGAATTGTGCTTTCTAAAAAAAAAATATGCGAAAGTCCTAATCCTTGGAATCTGTGAATAGGACCTTATTTGGAAATAGCGTCTTTGCAGATATAATCAAGTTGAAATGAGCCCATCTGGGTGGGCCCATAATCCAATATAACTAGTGTCCTGTAACAAGAGGAGAATGCCACATGAAGGAACAGCCACACAGCCATACACAGGAAGAATGCTGTGGATGACAGGGGCAGAAACTGAAGTGATGCAAACACCAAGGAACATCAAGGATTTCTGGTCATCACAGGGAGCTAGACAAGGGAAGGAAGAAAGCCAGACAGCGGCATGGTGGTTAAGGGGGACATGGGCATAGACAACTACATGGTCCAAGTCCTGGGCCCAGTGGCTTGAAAAACACTAGGTACATAAGTGTGCATGCCCAAAATCCTGAAAGGAGGGCGAAATGGAGAAGGAATTGGTGTATGACCATTCCTCATGGCGGCTGGGAGGGGGGGTGCTTTGTCATCTTCTGTATCTCTGTCTCTGTCTCTAGAGAGTCCATGTGCCCTCTTGCCTGCAAAAAAAAAAAAAAAAAAAAAAGGCGAAGAAGGATTCTACCTCTTAGAGGAGGGATAATAGTCTTGCAGACACCTTGATTTCTGAACTTTAGGCCTTCAGCACTGTGCAAGCTCATGTACCCTCTGTCAATTACAAAAAAAGGAGTTTAAAATAAATTGCTATGAACTTTTTGGACTTCTAAAGGACTATGGGATAGTGGTGTCACAAGTTGATGGCCGAAAAGTAGGTACTTTGGACTGCTTTTTCCTCAATTCTAATAGTCTCCCCACCAAAGCCATGCCAGACAAACTTGCCATCAGCAAAATAAGCAACACAGGGTTTGCTATGAACATGGAGCTTCAGTCCTGCACTCATTCTGTGTAGGTTGTTATCCCTAAACATCTCCTGAGTAAGACGTCCTGGAGGTGCCACTGTCCAGGGCTAAACTTGGTTCTAGTGGTAGACATAAAGCAGTGACTGAGAGAGGAAAGGAGTCCCCACTCCTAGAGCTTCCGTTACAGCATAACTAACAATTGAGTAGTCAAGATGCTATGAGCTTTAGCAGCGAGGGACATTATACCCTGTGATGGAACTTAGAAGGATGGAAGAGGGAGGGAGATAAAGAGAGAGCCAGGCATCTGGTATTTCCAATTTAGATAAAATGGCCACAGGGGGTTTCCTGAGCCATTCATTCTCTACTCTGCTCTCAGAACACTAACTTTGTTGTCAAGCCTACCACATGGCACTTTTTTTCATTTGTTTTACTCTTCTGTCTCTCTCTGGATTATGAACTCCTCAACAGCAGAAATGCCCACTGAGCTCCATGAATCTCTTATGTCAGAGACAGAAGAGCTGCTTCATTGAAAGTTGCTGAATGAGTACGTCTAGTTGCACCCTCCACATGCTGCCTACACTTCCACCACCAGCCAACCGCAGTAAATAATTTAGGGAGACCAAGGCAGCAGCAGGGGAAACCTTGAAGTCCAGTTCAGTGGCAAACCCACTTCAAAGGGAGATGACTGAAGAGAGATGGTTAATACATGTGCATTAAATTTACCTTAGAAATTAAGGGCAAACATCTTCCAGACAAGCGCCACTGGGGTTTTCCCCAACCATCTAAACATCTGAAAAATAACCCGTTAAGACACTGAACATACACAAAGTGTGGTGGGATTTTAGCTGCTTGTGGTGATGCCTCCAGATAAAAATAGCCACCCAATGGCCTGATCCCTTAGGGAAGACAAAGCCCTCTCAGTTCTGATGGGGGGAAATTTATGTCTTAAATCCTACTTTTCAAAAAATGTATATTTTTACATTTTCTTCCCCCCCAATCATGAAAGGAATATTGGCTTACTAGAAAACATTTGAAAAGTACAGAAAATGGCAAAAAGCCTTATCGAATACTTTGCCAATTTCCTTCTAGTCTCTCAATACAATTTTGCTGTCATGCTGACAGCAGAGCTAGTGATAAGTAGGAGAGGGAGAAAACACAGTCAGTTTGCTCTTATGTTTTATTCAATGAATTACCAAAGTAGTTCTCACCTGCCTAGAAGAGGCTTTGCCTTTTTGCATATGTTTTTACTTTTATCTGATTTTAAGCTCAATATTCTGTTTATGGAAATGATAAGAAAGAAATATCTTCACCTATAATCCCACCTCCAAAAGATAAAGTCAATGTTCTGATATACTTTGCTTTGGCCTACTTTCTAGGCAGATAAATATACCGAAGTCCCCCCTTATCTATCAGATATATGTTTCAAGACCCCTGCACTGGATGCCTGAAACTATGGATAGTACTATTTGTTTAGAGAGATTTTTTGCTATAGGTGCATGCACTTGCTAGAGAGACAGAGAGAAAGAAAGCAAGAAATTACCTCCCAGGGGAGATGGCTGTGCTGTAATTCTTTTTCCTCCATTCTCTTCCCAGGATTGTGGGCATACACACACATGCCCAGCATGAGTTTTAAGCTGCTGGGTCCAAGACTTGAACCATAGTCGACGATGGGGGAGTCCAGTGACATAACCATTATGTCATCTGCAGGCCCTTCCTCCTTCTCCTTCTCCTCCTCCTCCTTCTTCTTTTTTAATCTGATAATTGAGATAGATACTAATAGGTGAGTAGTGAGTATATACAGCATGGATATGCTGAACAAAGGAATAATTCTTAAAAATGTTGACCCTTTGAGGACAGAGTATCAGAGAATATGGTATACTTTTTTGTTGTTGTTGTTGTTAGCTTTTGTTATAGGGTTTGTGTGCTCGTCAGAAAGACAGAGAGAGAGAAAATGAGAAATCACCCTGCATGAGTGATGGTCATGCCACAATCCCTTCTTCTCCAGTCCCTTCTTGGGATATTGTGCAGACATTTAACCCACCAGGTCCAGGACTCTAACTGTGCATTCGGCCACTTGGTATCCAATGCCTTGCCCTCCACACTACCTGCTGGCTTGACCTGGTGTACTCTTTCACTGGATGAATGCAAGCTCTGAGAGCAGCAGCAGGGAAGTAACTTGCCCATGGCCAGAGTCAGGCTAGTACATGTCTTCTTCTTCACTGAATGCTCCTGTGCTGTGTATATAACTGGTGCTAAGCCCTGAGCTAGGTGTTGCTCTCAGGAGCTGACAGTACAACAGCATAGGGGCCTCACATCCTTATGCTGTCTGCAATTTAAAAAAAAAAAAAAAGCCAGAAAATGGGCTCAGCCGTGGTGACATAGGTGGTAGAGCACCATTCTGCGGTGCTGTAGTCACACAGATGACCATAGTCCAAGAGGCCAGATGGTGGTGCAGTAGTAAAACTTGATAATCTACAAGGCTGACCCACATTGGAAGGTCCTGGATTAACAGCTGGAGGCTTCCCTGAGGCCCTCAGGCATGTGCGTGCCTATGATCCAGGGCTGGCTAAACCTGGGTGTATATGACAGTGTCAAGAACTTGTTAGGGGTGACTGTCTCCTTGCCTCTCTACATCTCTCTCACTCTGAGTCTCTCCTACTCATGGAAAAAATAAACTTAAAAATAAAAAAAGAGAGACTGTTATTTGAATCCCAGGTTGATGTGAACCTGGCAGGGGAGGAAAATTGTAATATGATGAGACTTTGTCAAGGGTACCTCCTTTCTCTCTCTCTCTCTTTGTGTGTGTTTGTGTGTCTGTCTGTCTGTCTCTGTGTCTCATGAATAAAATATGTAAACTATTAAAAAAAACAGAAAAGAGCAAATATTGGCAAGACATAGAGGAATTGGAACCCTTACATACTGTCAGTAGAAATGTAAAATGGTGTAGCCAATTCATAAAGCAGTATGGTGGTTTCTTAAAATTAACATTATTTACCATGTGGTCCAGCAGTTCCACTTCTGGGTATGTACACAAAAGAATTTAAAGCATGAACATGAAGAGATATTTTCTTTTTTCTCCATACCCATGTTCAATGCAGCATTATTCACAATAGCCAAGAAGTGGGAACAACCTAAATGCCTATCAATGGAGGACTAGACTAAGAAAATGTGGTATATATGTATAACAATATTATTCAACCTTAAAAAGGAAGCAAATTCTTCATTTTTTTGGAGGGAAAGATTTTTGCTATTCAACCTTAAAAAGGAAGCAAATTCTTCATTTTTTTTGTGGGGGAGGATTTTTGCTATAAGGCACGTGAACTTGCTGGAGAGACAGACAGAAAGTGAGAAATCACTTCCTCCAGAGAAATGGCCATGCCACAATCCTTTCTTCTCTTGGGATTTTGGGCATGTATGCATGTGCTCCCGGCATGAGTTTAAAGCTGCTGGGTTCAGGACTCAAACCATGGTCGACTATGTGGGAGCCCAGCAATGAAACCATTATGCCATCTGCTGCTCCCCAAAGGAAGCAAATTCTAACACATGCTACAACATGGATATTTTGAAAACATCAGATTAGAGGAAATAGATCAGTCACAGAAAGATAAATACTGTATAATTCTATCTACATAAAGTCCTTAGGGTAGTCAAATTCATAATGACAAAAAGAATGGTGGTTTCCAGTGATTGGGTGGAGAGGGGTAGATTGACATTTAATAGATATTGAAGATGAAAGAGTGCTGGAGATTAATTGCATCAAATGGGAATTTACTTATTCCAACCATATACTGAAAATGGATAAGATGGTGAATTTTGTGTTATGTATATTTTTCACAATAATAAGGGATGAAAGAAGAAAGTTGAGAGACTTCTAATTCAGCATTGAGGGGTACAGAGGTGGCAACCCTGATGAGAGTGAAGAGGCTCCTCCCACCTGTGCTGCACACACTTTCCACACACGTGGACCTGAAGGGAGAACTCCATGCCTGTGGACCAAAGTGAATATATGTCTTAAATACAGAGCCTGAGACAGGCTCCATGATGTGAGCTCAGAACTACTCAGACAAGAAATATGCAGCATTCAAGTATCCAGGGAAGACCGGAACCCTCTAATAGTGCTGGGTTAAGCAAAGTGTCTTGGTGTGTGTATGTGATTTGGTCACTGAGGTCCAAATAAAGTGGGTGATTTTCACCCAAACTTAGATTTTTAATTGCATAAAACTTCATGCATACCAATAGGTCAAAATTACCAGTGAGTACTGATGAAATAGCACTGGGAACTTTTGAGGAGTATTATGAAGTAAGTCTCAAAACTGTCTTCCTAGGGGTGAAAGTCTCAAACTCCCAATGGTTGAAGATAGTCCCACAGGTATTTGTATATTCAGCTTTCCAGTTGTAAACATGTGAGGGCCTAGTGGATTCCTATGGCATCCCACACTGTGCGCAGAAGTTCCAGAGTGGGAAGTGAGAAGAGTGAAAAGCACTGGGTGTATTAAGACTGAGTACACTTAAGCTTAGATGGTACACTCCTGCTTGGTTGGAGTAAGCAGTGAACCCAAGTGTGTTTGTAGTGGTTCCTAAGAGATCTCTGACTCAGGTTCAGGCCTGTCCTGAGGGTCTCAGAGACCCATCAGTTCCCATTAGTGAGAATCACTGTTATCTCTCCCAGAGTCCTGGGCTCAGCCTGGGGACTGCTGTTAGAGCCAACACCTTCTCTTCATATCTCAACAAAAGATTAGAAAACATGTGCAGTTTTCGTACTGCACTGATTCAGTAAATAACCACTATAATATTCTGTAAATACAGGCAGTACTCTGTAAATCTGTCTAATTTTCTATAAAACAAATTGAATGATATAATTATAGAACTTGTTGTTTCCTTTGGAACCATTTTCCTTTTGTCTATTTAACTGATGAGGAAATTAAAAGTCACCTATACCTAAGTGAGCACACTGGAAGAACATAAGAAGGTAAAAGTAACTAGCCTAGTTTTTTTTTTTTTTTTTTTCTTTCAGTTAAATCACTCTATTTCTTGGAGGGTGGTTGCTTTATCTCCTCTTCCATATTTATCTTTTTTTTTTTTTACCAACAACTCTCATTTCCACCTTTGATAAGATAAATATTAGATGTAATAATAAATAATCTACCATAAAAACTAATTTCCAGCTTAGATTTTAATAAGGACATTTAATATACAAGGGGTCTTCCAAAAGTTTTTGGAAAATGTGTATTATGAAAAACATACATGACTTTTAATAGTTTTGTACAAAAATAAGCTCATACTTTAATTCCTTATTTTTTACCACAAACTATTCAGTCTCCTCATATAGCACATGCTTTCTCTGAGTCCTCCTTCTCACTGTATCCTTACAACAACCTGTGACATTGTTCTCATGTTCTCTCTTTCTGTTGTGGTAAAACACATATAACAAAATTTGTCACTTCAACTATTTCTAAGTATATAATTCAGGATGATTATATACATTCATGACCATTACCAATATCCATTTCTAGAACTTTCCTTCATCTCAAACTAAAACTCCATATTCTTCTCTCTCAAGCACCAGGTGACCTCCATTCTACTTTCTGTGTCTATGAATTTCCTTGTTATGGGTTCCTCATGTAATAGGAATCCTGCAATATTCGTCCTTTTGTGTTTGGCTGATTTTCACTTAGCGTACTATTTTCTGGGTTTAATAGCATATGAATTAATTAATAGCATATGTCATAATTTCATTCTCTTTTAAAGCCAAACTACATATATATTACCTTTTGAAAATTAATTCATCTGTTGATGAACATTTGGGTTGTTTCCACTTTTTGGTTATTTCATATAGTGCTCATATGAATATTGGTGAACAAGTATCTGAGTCCTGTTTTTGATTCTTTCATGTATATACCTAGGAATGGAATATCTGGATTATATGGCAATTCTGTGTTCAACTTTTTGAGGGACTACTATACGCTTTTCTGTAGGAACTGCATCATTTTCCCACCAGCAATTCACCAGAGTTCTAATTTCTCCATACCCTCATCGATATTTAACTATTTTTCTTTTTTGCCTTTTTATAAATAGTAGCCATTGTACTGGATGTGAAGTGATATCTTATGATAATTTCTCTTTTTTATAGAGGAGGAAACTAAGTCATACCAAAACTAAGTGACTTTCTCTAGGGTGTATACTAAGTTATAGACACAGGATTCAAATACACTTCCCTTTGACTCTAATGTTCTTGCTTTTAATTGCCTTGCTAATTGGACTTCCTTTAGATTGGAAATACTTGACACAGCTAGTAGTATGGGCAAAAAAATATTTTCAGGGGCCAGGTAGAGTGCAGTGGCAATGCAGCTGGACCTGAAAGGGAAGGATCCTGGGTTCACGTCCTCAGACTTTCCTGAGTATATCGGGCATGCACATAAATTCCCATGATCCAGGCTGGCTGAGACTGGGAGTGGATCATGACATGGAGCTCTATTGAGGTGGCCTCTCTTTCTTATGAGAATATAAACTTAAAAAAATTGTTTTCGGGACCAGCAGTTGGCATAATGGCTATGGTGTTGGACTCCCACGTAGTCGACTGCGGTTTGAGTCTCGATCCCGGTGGCTTAAACTCACGCCGGGCAAGTGTGCATGTGTGCCCAAGATCCTGAGAGGAATATGGAGGAGAAGGGATTGTGGCATGGCCACCTCCCTGGGGGATGATTTCTTACTTTCTGTCCCTCTGTCTCTCTGCCTTTCTGGTGAGCGCATGGGCCCTATACCAAAAGCCTCTCCAAAAGAAAAAAAAAAAAGGAAGAAATTGTTTTCAGCAAGAGCCTATCCCTAAATTAGAATATTCTTAAGTTAACCTGACCTACTTCAAAGCATTCATTTAATGGACACTGAAAGATAGTCCCTGCTTTCAAATATTTCTCAAGCTCAGAGTCAGTTTCTCAAACTTGAATCAAGAAAGTCATTTTTATTATTTAATTTTCAGTCTGTTACTTATTGAGTTTTTAAACCACAATATAAATGAATTACTAAAAAATGAAATGAAAAAGTAATACAATACAAACCCAAATATTTTGATTCACTATAAACAATTATTCTATAAATAGTTAGAAATATTTACTTGCTTTCAATTCCTAGACTTGTCTCATTATGGGTCAGTAACAATACAGACAGTATTGTCCATAAATTACATATTGAGGAGCACTAGCCTACAGGAAAAGAGATGCAGATGGAATTTTGAAAAACAAGCATAAGTTGCCATTGTTAATTTGGAATGTTGTGCCTACATCATTTCTGTCTCATTTCTTGAAGAACTAGAACTTAGGACATGCAAATCCCAAAGCTATTAAAATCTGGCTGCCAAGAATGTGCATAATAGAATTAAAATAGATTTTGGAGCAGGCAGATCTGGGTAGATTCCATAAGTTGTGTGTCCTAGCTGAATGACCTTAAACAATTCAATTCTTCTCTCTGAACCTTATTATCATCCTAAAAAATGAGGCTAGAAAGCCTTATCTTAGAAAGGTAATTTTAAAATTAAAGATGACCAAATATTTTGATCACTTACTTAGTAGACTGCCCATACATCACTGCCACTCAACCAGTCATTGGTGATCTCTTCTCTTACTCCTTGGCAGAGCTTTGGCAGCTTTTTAAAAGCTGTAGATGATGCCAGGTGTTGGCACAATAGTAATGAAAATGGAACCCCATGGAGGGGGTGTGTCCAGGGTTTACATTCCAGGACCTCCCTGAGCATGTTGGATGTGTATGTATGCTCATGGTCTGGGCCAGCTGAAACTGGGGGAGGATCATGGTAATGGAGACCCTATTGGGGTGCCTATCTCTCTTTCACTGTCACGGAAATAAATAAATAAATTTCACAAAGCAAAACAAGTAACATGGCATGTTCACAACATTTTTGCTTTGCTGAATCGCAATGACCCCAATGTAACAGAAGCCAGAACATATTGGGAAGAAGAGTCTTAAGAGGGAGTTTAGTTAGAATTATCCAGGAAAGGATCCTTAGAAGGCAGATTCAATGTTTTCTATTACCTTATCTTTGCTTCAAAAGGGTCAAGCACTCTACCAGAGACCCTACACCATCTTTGAAAATCTGTAAAATCCCAATATCGCTGGTATTATACCTTGGGAGGGAAGTCATGTTCCTATCTTCCCTCCATTCCTTTGGCAGAACTTTTTTAGACTTAGCACATGGCAGGTGTTTGATTTTGGGAACTGAATTTAAATAATAAATTGTTGAAATCAGTTGTGTGACTTTGGATTATCATATGTAAAATGGGTCTAATGCAATAATTCTAGCTAGTGAAAGAAAGAGTTAATTAACATGAGATTGTTACCCAATCATCCCTCTCTGTTCATCTTCTCTCCTCAAGAAGTAAAGGGCAAATAGGTTTAAGGCATGACAAAATGTCTGGGGGCCCAAGGCTCAATAACAGATTATCAGGGCTATTCTACTTCCTATTCAGAATCACCTCTAGGCAGATGGATTATAAACTTTCACCGTTTAGTTAGACTGCCTGGGCTCCTTGTAGTTTTCAGTCCTGAACTGTGAGTACAGCTAATGAGTTTCATGTAGCTGAACAAGGAAATAATCTATTCATTATTCTTTAAAGGGGTCTCTGAGCTTAAACAACATGGAGCTTGTGTTATCAGCAGTCTTTCTCTAGAAAAATTATAGCTCAGCATAGGTCCAGAAAAGAGGGATGGTGAGTGATGGGAACCACGTGGTCTTAGGAATACAATTTGTGCTCATTATGTGTAGGTCTTGTTGTCTCTATTTCTCTAGTACAGAGTTGAGCAGGCCTTTAAATATACCCTCAGTGGAAGTCATGTATCAGTTTGGCTCTTAGAGGGAGGACCAAGTTACACTCAAAAGTTCCAGCTTGCATAAGTGCCCCAGAGTCAGCAAGGCACCTTTTCCCTGGTACCACTCCTTATCAGCAGTTCACTCCTGCTACTCACCGATGAGTTCCCTACCCTGCTCCACTGTGTTGTCTCTATCTTAATGTGCAGATGAACTTCTGGTTCCTTGATGGAAACCTGGCCAAACTGCCTTGGGCTGCCTTGTGCAATATCCCTTCTGTTTTGACCTTAGCTTTAGGATCCTTTCCACTCCAAGGCTGTCCTCACAATCAGCTCTTCACCTTAATTTACTCATGCCTGGCATATATTGATCAGGGTGAAAACTCATTGAATCATTGGGACATCAGGAATGTCATGATGCATTTTTGTTAATAGAAACAGAAATATATGTCATGACTTCTCTGAAGAACCAATAGTAAGATTGACAGTAGAGCACTTCTTTTGAAATTCTATCAATGACTGTATTCAGATGCCTAAGCATGTGAGAGAACATGTATGTTAAAAAAATAGTCTCTTATGCTTTTAAAGTAACCATAGGATGAACCACGGATATGACTTGAGTTCCCTTCTGTTTATGCATTTGACATCTTCAGCTTTTAAGGGCAATGGACCCCTGAAAATATGTTCTCTTAGGTCAGAACTAATTTTCTATTTTCTGTGCTAAGATAGGAATAGAGGCATGAAGAGGATTTAACTCCCAAATTCTTATATTTGTTATTTTTAAAAATTACCATAGAGCATGTGCTCTCACCAGAAAGAAACAGAGAGACAGAGAGGATGAAAGTAACCCTTGATAGGGAATGATCATGCTGCAACCTCTTCCCTTCCATTTCTCCGTCCCATTAGGATTTGGGATGTGACTTCACACACATACCTCTGGCATGTTTTCAAGCCACCATGGCAGGGATTTGAACTGCCATTAGCCATATGATATTTAGGTACCTTACCCACTAGATCACAACACCAGCCCCTTGTTATTTAGATCTTGAGTTTCTCATGATAATGGCACAACTGGTAGAACATGTACCACTGGGAACATGCAAAGTAGTCTATGTGGGATGCAGGGTTTCCATAACTGTTGTTATGGATCTATAGGCAAATTTGCTCTCCATAATTCATGTGATTCTTTTATTACCTTGGAACCTGGGGCAATTGAACCACCAACCCAAACTAAAATTTTTTCCATAGGGAAATGGGCTTTGTGCTCAGAGGACTGCATGGTTCAGGGGAAAGAGAATGAACTTCAGACTTAACCTTTTTACATACAACAGAACAAAAAAAAGTTCTGCCTATCTGTATAATGCAGCAGAGTTACTTTTGAAAGAACATTGCTGTTTTGTTGTAAAAGCATTTTTTTTGAGAGGTTTTTTGCTATAGGGCACGTGCACTCGCCAGACAGACAGAGAGAGACAGAGAGACAGAAAGCGAGAAATCACCACCTCCCCCCCGGGGGAATGGCCACGCCGCAATCCCTTCTCCTCCATTCTCCTCTTGGGATCTTGGGCACGCACACACACACACACCCACACACACACACCTGGTAGAACATGTACCACTGGGAACATGCAAAGTAGTCTATGTGGGATGCAGGGTTTCCATAACTGTTGTTATGGATCTATAGGCAAATTTGCTCTCCATAATTCATGTGATTCTTTTATTACCTTGGAACCTGGGGCAATTGAACCACCAACCCAAACTAAAATTTTTTCCATAGGGAAATGGGCTTTGTGCTCAGAGGACTGCATGGTTCAGGGGAAAGAGAATGAACTTCAGACTTAACCTTTTTACATACAACAGAACAAAAAAAAGTTCTGCCTATCTGTATAATGCAGCAGAGTTACTTTTGAAAGAACATTGCTGTTTTGTTGTAAAAGCATTTTTTTTGAGAGGTTTTTTGCTATAGGGCACGTGCACTCGCCAGACAGACAGAGAGAGACAGAGAGACAGAAAGCGAGAAATCACCACCTCCCCCCCGGGGGAATGGCCACGCCGCAATCCCTTCTCCTCCATTCTCCTCTTGGGATCTTGGGCACGCACACACACACACACACACACACACACACACACACATGCCTGGTGTGAGTTTAAGCCACCGGGTCCAGGACTTGAACTGCAGTCGACTACGTGGGGGTCCAGTGACATAGCCATTACGCTAACTGCTGGTCCCTTGTAAAAGTATTTTGATGAAGCTTTTGGTTATTTAAATATAAGGCCACAGATCTAGAAGGAAGATTTGAAAAGACAAAGGAAAGATCTATTGCTCTGCAGAAAAAGTAAAATCTCTCTTCATGAGAAAGGGGTTGTTTGGTTGTTAAATACCTTTTGTATCTTCTGGAGGTAGAGAATCAAGAAACTCAGAGGGAAAAGGGGACTCAGATGTGAGGAGAGTGTACCCGGCATCAAGGTGGCAGGAGAGTGGCAGGAGAGGCAGGGGAGGAACAGAGCATGATTGCAGCTCCAATGTGGCTTTACCATAGGGATGGGCAATTCCCCAATACTTTTCCATTTTTACTCCAATTTAGATTATGCTGGGAGAGGAAGGTAGATAAAAATGAGAAAGAAAATCTTGAGCTGACAGAGATTTATCTTGAAGTGGCCAAGTTTACATAAAGAAAGAATAAAATTTGGGGCCAGCAGTTGATGCAATGGCTATGTTGCTGGACTGCCATGTAGTCGACCGCAGTTCGAGTCCCAGACCCGGTGGCTTAAACTCATGCAGGGTGCATGTGTGTGAATGCCCAAGATTTTGAGAGGAGAGTACCCGGCATCAAGGTGGCAGGAGAGTGGCAGGAGAGGCAGGGGAGGAACAGAGCATGATTGCAGCTCCAATGTGGCTTTACCATAGGGATGGGCAATTCCCCAATACTTTTCCATTTTTACTCCAATTTAGATTATGCTGGGAGAGGAAGGTAGATAAAAATGAGAAAGAAAATCTTGAGCTGACAGAGATTTATCTTGAAGTGGCCAAGTTTACATAAAGAAAGAATAAAATTTGGGGCCAGCAGTTGATGCAATGGCTATGTTGCTGGACTGCCATGTAGTCGACCGCAGTTCGAGTCCCAGACCCGGTGGCTTAAACTCATGCAGGGTGCATGTGTGTGAATGCCCAAGATTTTGAGAGGAGAATAGAGGAGAAGGGATTGTGGTGTGGCCATCCACCCCCACCCTGCGGGGGGTGATGTCTTGCTTTCTGTCTCTCTGTCTCTGTCTGTCTCTCTGGTGAGCACACATGCCCTATAGCAAAAGTCTCTCAAAAAAAAAAAAGAATAAAACTTAATAAATTTCATTAAAATAAAGTGCCAGCTTCATCTTCTGTTGAGTCGAATGACTATGGAATTCATGCCAATGCTCATAGCATCTGCTGAGCTTTCATTAAACTTTACGATGTCTGTGGTCCTGTTGTTTTCAGGAGCTAATGGCATGTTAGAATGGTGATTCGCTTCCTTGTGTTTCCCATTGCCACCCCTTTCATGTCTGGTTACTTTTCTCTCTTTTTCTGGAGCTCCACTATGGCAGAGGATCTGGAAAACATATTTATAATTGTATCTCCAGCCCTTAATAGGATGCTCAGCATATAGCGGATGTTAAATAATTATTGAATGAATGCCTGAAAGACAAAGGAGAAAATGTTCTTCCTCAGAAGAGGAAGAACAGTCATATGGGAGCAAAGGAGGGGAAGCTCAATGAATCCTGAGGATGAAGGTAGCCATTGGTTGGGTCAGTACACAGCTGGGAACAGAGAAGCTGACAGCATGACTGCAGGATATGAAAACGAGAAAGCTCAAGGTGGGCTGGAATGGGCAAAAGAGAATTGTTACAAGCCCATGTCAAGCACTCAGCAAGCTGGCAAATTGCTGATTTCCTCTGATTGGCAGCCAGAATGGTAAAAGTCTGTGGGTGGGGAGAGGATGAAACAGATGGCTTTGGTGCAAGGTATTCTGAGTTTTTCTAACTCTCCCTGGAGAACAGATGTGATGCCAGCTCTCAGAACAGTGCTATCCTCCTGAGCAGCTGTGATCATTTTTTCATTTCGAGATCTCTTAGAATGTTCTGCCAGCATGAGAAGCCAGAAGCTCAGAGAAAACTAAAACTCTCTGCCACAAATCCTGAAACAGCACCTGGATTATGTTATCCCCTCTTCCAACACCTTCAATAGCTTCCTCCTGACTTCAAGATTTATTTTAAGGAGATGGGACTTGTTTAAGGCTTCTCACACAGCAGTGGTGAGGAATACTTGATGGTCTTCCAATAAAATAAACTTTCTTGAGTGGATCGGATTGTTCCTGCCTTGCAGATTCTGTTAGGGAAGAGCAATGAGAATAGAGTCACTGGGAATGAAGTCCTGCACTTTTGAAAGACAGTGGGGAACCACTCATGGGCAGAGATGCCATCCATCACACTGTGTGATAGTGAAAGGAAGTGAGGAGGAAACCATTACTGGGTAGAAACATGAGCAGGCTGTGTGAGAGTGAAAGGAAGTGAGAATTGACCCTTGTCTTGGCAGCAGCCTCTACTGTTCCCCGTGTCTTCCTCTTTCTGCTCAGCTCCTCTGAGGCTAGAGCCTTTATGTTACTGTCTTTTCCATTATGAGTTAATAAATACGAAAATAATCCTAGAGCAGTGACTGACTCAGAGTTGTCACTGAATAAATGATAGCTACTCTTTGCATTTATTCTATTCTATTTCTTACTGCTCATGTTTTTCTACCTTTAATCAAGGTTTCAATCAAAGTGTAGCACATTCAAGGTGAGAATATACAGGGTGATATCGAGGTTTGGTGAGGAGCTTCATCCTTATGTGAGTTGGGGGCGAAGGGTAGAGTGGCTGGGTGGGAGGGTCCAATGTGGGGAACAGGTGAAAATGGCTACCTTCTGCTTCAGGACTTGGGTGAGACAGGTGTCTGACTGTTGTCCATTTAAATATTCTGAACAAAATGCCTGGTGGCATTTGGTCTGGGCTTTGAAATGTGGATAGAGTTACCTGCCAATCAGAGAAAGAGATATTGAGGGTGACAGCTTCTTTGTTGGAGAGCTGAAGAGGCAGCAGAGGGTAGTAATTCTGTGACCGTACTATTATAAGAGTGCAAACCAAATGAAAAAAAGAAAGGAGGAAAAAGAACAAAAGTGTAAAGAAAAGCATGGGAGAGCTTTGCCTTCCAGATTTCTGAATAAGCTTTGCTCACGCTACGGGGCTTAGAGAAATCTCCATGGAAGTCATCTGTGTGCCATGACACCAAGTGGGTGGTCTTCCCACACAGAGACGTCAGCACAACGAGAGGCTTGAGCCTGGCTCCTGAAAATGCTAGCAGATTATGCTGAGTCACCCATATTCTCTCCGAAGCAACGTTATTGAACATAATGCTGAATGGGATGCCTAGCTGCCCCACTGCTTACAAGGATAAACCTAGGGCATTTAGCTTAACTTCTGTTCCTGCACACCTCAGCCACGTCCGTGCTTGCTGCAAACCTGTGCCTCAGAGATGCTGGTGGGCACCCAAATACGCCATCCCCTTGTTCATCTTCATCACTGTGTCCATAGCATTCCTTCTGCCTGGCTTCTTTTCCTTTTAAGATTGTCAAACTTCTAGTCATCCTTCAAATGGTCTTTCCTTTCAGCAGCTTTGTCTGAATTACCAGAGTCTGCTACCAGCAACCCAAAGCAGAACTGTTTTATTTGCCTTGTTACTTTAGTCCTGTGATAGCAATAAAATAACTTACTTATATTAAAATGCTTCCATATATTCTTCTTTAAATGTGAATTTCAAGATCATTTTCTCATCCAGTAAGTATGTATTGAATACTTTGCCTGGCACATAGTAAGTGTTCAATGCAAGCATTAAGAGCAAAACCTATGAATATATAATACACATTTTTCATCAATATTTCTCATTGCAATCCCAGTATTTCCAGAAGCTAGCATAAACAACTTCTCTAGTAGTATAAAATAAGGGAGGTAATGAAAGAATAAAATAAATCATTGCTCTTAGGTTCTCAAAGTTCCCACCCCAAGCCTGGTTTGAGATAACGTAAAAAGTTGGGTACTCTGAGACCCCTGGGAAGATACTGACAGCCTTCTCTGGGATTCTCTGACTGCTATAATTTAATGGAAGTCAGTCTATGCAGTTGTTTAGAGAGGAACTCTTTCTGATGGTCACCCAGCCTTTTCTATTCTGAAACCATGTATTCCTGTGGTTCCAGAGGTTGAAATAAAGCAATTGTACTATGAGTCACTCACCCTTTAGTGGCTACTAATGAGCTGCCTGGCACAAGCCTCACCCCAGGGAAGGCTGGCCACCACATTCTGCCTTGCTGCCTGTCTGTGTCCTGTTGGAAACCTCCAACCAAGGCTGTAGCAATTTGGGGTTTTTCTAAAAGTACTGTGCACCAGTTTCAAAGACAACTTTCAAAATGGGGTTTGAGGAATAAATAGGCAGCCATATAATCACACTTTGTTCTTCTTTGGGAGAGACATAATAAGCTCCTGTTTTGATTTGATGGTGGGTCGCACAGTCCATTCGTTTCCCAGGCCTCTGGCTATAGTTAGGATATTTCTATAAAGGATGACTATGTAGCAATACGGGTAGTTTCCTCTAACTAGCACACCTCAAGGTAGAAATCTAAATAATAGTTGGCTCCCTTGAAATGGACTTCTTCTGGAGAATGGTGTAA